>NW_025725853.1:0-367836 GCF_021461395.2 Schistocerca americana
TTCATCGTCAATAAGATGGTCCAAGGGATACAGTAAACCTGAAGTGAAGCATCGGAATCTAAAACTGGACTCACAGGAGAGGTTTAAATCATAGAAAGATAGAGTGTCAGTCCTCTTAAACTTAAGTCAGCATTGTGCCTTTTGTATTAAATTCGTATGCAATATCTGTGTTTCATCGTCAATAAAAAGGTCCAAAGGATACAGTAAACCTGAAGTGAAGCATCGGAATCTAAAACTGGACTCACAGGCGAGGTTCAAATCACAGCAAGTTAGAGTGTCAGTCCTCTTGTACTTAAGTCGGCATTGTGCCTTTTGTATTAAATTCGGTAGCAATTTTTGTGTTTCATCGTCAATAAGAAGGTCGAAGGGATACAGTAAACCTGAAGTGAAGCATCGGAATCTGAAACTGGACGTACGGGAGAGGTTCAAATCACAGAAATTTAGAGTGTCAGTCGTCTTGTACTTAAGTCGGCATTGTGCCTTTTGTATAAAATTCGGATGCAATTTCTATGTTTCATCGTCAATAAGTAGGTGCAAGGTATACTGTAAAACTGAAGAGAAGCATCGGAATCTAAAACTGGACTCACAGGAGAGGTTCACATCATAGAAAGTTAGACTGTCAGACCTCTTGTACTTAAGTCGGCATTGTGCCGTTTGTATTAAATTCGGTAGCAATTTTTGTGTTTCATCGTCAATAAGAAGGTCGAAGGGATACAGTAAACCTGAAGTGAAGCATCGGAATCTAAAACTAGACTCACAGGAGAGGTTCAAATCATAGAAAGTTAGAGTGTCAGTCCTCTCGTACTTAAGTCGGCATTGTCACTTTTGTATTAAATTCGGATGCAATTTCTGTGTTTCATCGTGAATAAGAAGGTCCAAGGGATACAGTAAACCTGAAGTGAAGCATCGGAATCAAAAACTAAACCCACGGGAGTGGTTTAAATCAAAGAAGGTTAGACTGTCTGTCCTCTTGTACTTAAGTCGGCATTGTGCCTTTTGTAATAAATACGGATTCAATTTCTGTGAATCATCGTCAATAAGAAGGTCCAAGGGATACAGTAAACCTGAAGTGAAGCAACGGAATCTAAAACTGGACTCACTGGAGAGGTTTAAATCATAGATAGTTAGAGTGTCTGTCCTCTTGTACTTAAGTCGGCATTGTGCCTTTTGTATTAAATTCGGATGCAATTTCTGTGTTTCATCGTCAATAAGAAGGTCCAAGGTATACAGTAAACCTGAAGTGAAGCATCGGAATCTAAAACTGGACTCACAGGAGAGGTTACAGTCATAGAAATTTAGAGTGTCAGTCCTCTTCTACTTAAGTCGGCATTGTGCCTTTTGTATTTAATTCGGATGCAATTTCTGTATTTCATCGTCAATAAGAAGGTCTTGGGTATACTGTAAAAATGAAGTGAAGCATCGGAATCTAAAACTGGACTCACAGGAGAGGTTTAAATCAAAGACAGTTAGAGTGTCTGTCCTCTTGTACTTAAGTCGGCATTGTGCCTTTTGTATTAAATTCGGATACAATTTCTGTGTTTCATCGTCAATAAGAAGGTCCAAGGTATACAGTAAACCTGAAGTGAAGCATCGGAATCTAAAACTGGACTCACAGGAGAGGTTCAAATCATTGAAAGTTAGAGTGTCTGTCCTCTTGTACTTAAGTCGGCATTGTGCCTTTTGTATTAAATTCGGATGCAATTTCTGTGTTTCATCGTCAATAACAAGGTCTTAGGTATACTGTAAACCTGAAGTGATGCATCGGAATCTAAAACTGGACTCACAGGAGAGGTTCCAATCATCGAACGTTAGAGTGTCAGTCCTCTTGCACTTATGTCGGCATTGTGCATTTTGTATTAAATTCGGATGCAGTTTCTGTGTTTCATCGTCAATAAGAAGGTCCAAGGGATACAGTAAGCCTGAAGTAAAGCATCGGAATCTAAAAGTGGACTCACAGGAGAGGTTTAAAACAAAGAAAGGTAGAGTGTCGGTCCTCTTGTACATAAGTCGGCATAGTGCCTTTTCTATTAAATTCGGATGCAATTTCTGTGTTTCATCGTCAATAAGAAGGCCCAAGGGATACAGTAAACCTAAAGTGAAGCATCGGAATCAAAAACTGGACTCACAGGAGAGGTTTAAATCAAAGAAATTTAGAGTGTCTGCCCTCTTGTACTTAAGTCGGCATTGTGCCTTTTGTATTAAATTCGGATGCAATTTCTGTGTTTCATCGTCAATAAGAAGGTCCAAGGGATACAGTAAACCTGAAGTGAAGCATCGCAATCTAAATCCAGACTCACTGGAGAGGTTTAAATCAAAGAAAGTTAGAGTGTCTGTCCACTTGTACTTAAGTCGGCATTGTGCCTTTTGTATTAAGTTCGGATGCAATTTCTGTGTTTCATCGTCAATAAGAAGGTCAAAGGTATACAGTACACCTGAAGTGAAGCAGTGGAATCTAAAACTGGACTCACAGGAGAGGTTCAAATCATAGAAATTTAGAGTGTCAGTCCTCTTGTACTTAAGTCTGCATTGTGCCTTTTGTATTAAATTCGGATGCAATTTCTGTATTTCATCGTCAATAACAAGGTCATAGGTATACTCTAAACCTGAAGTGAAGCATCGGAAACTAAAACTGGACTCACAGGAGAGGTTCCAATCATAGAAAGTTAGAGTGTCAGTCCCCTTGTACTTAAGTCGGCATTGTGCCTTTAGTATTAAATTTGGATGCAGTTTCTGCGTTTCATCGTCAATAAGAAGGTCCAAGGGATACAGTAAACCAGAAGTGAAGCATCGGAATCTAAAACTGGTCTCACAGGAGACGTTGCGATCATAGAAAGTTAGAGTGGCAGTCCTCTTGTACTTAAGACGGCATTGTCACTTTTGTATTAAATTCGGATGCAATTTCTGTGTTTCATCGTCAATAAGATGGTCCAAGGGATACAGTAAACCTGAAGTGAAGCATCGGAATCTAAAACTGGACTCACAGGAGAGGTTTAAATCATAGAAAGATAGAGTGTCAGTCCTCTTGTACTTAAGTCAGCATTGTGCCTTTTGTATTAAATTCGTATGCAATTTCTGTGTTTCATCGTCAATAAAAAGGTCCAAAGGATACAGTAAACCTGAAGTGAAGCATCGGAATCTAAAACTGGACTCACAGGCGAGGTTCAAATCACAGCAAGTTAGAGTGTCAGTCCTCTTGTACTTAAGTCGGCATTGTGCCTTTTGTAATAAATTCGGATGCAATATCTGTATTTCATCGTCAAAAAGAAGGTCCAAGGGATACAGTAAACGTGAAGTGAAGCATCGGAATCTGAAACTGGACGTACGGGAGAGGTTCAAATCACAGAAATTTAGAGTGTCAGTCGTCTTGTACTTAAGTCGGCATTGTGCCTTTTGTATAAAATTCGGATGCAATTTCTATGTTTCATCGTCAATAAGTAGGTACAAGGTATACTGTAAAACTGAAGAGAAGCATCGGAATCTAAAACTGGACTCACAGGAGAGGTTCACATCATAGAAAGTTAGAGTGTCAGACCTCTTGTACTTAAGTCGGCATTGTGCCGTTTGTATTAAATTCGGTAGCAATTTCTGTGTTTCATCGTCAATAAGAAGGTCGAAGGGATACAGTAAACCTGAAGTGAAGCATCGGAATCTAAAACTAGACTCACAGGAGAGGTTCAAATCATAGAAAGTTAGAGTGTCAGTCCTCTCGTACTTAAGTCGGCATTGTCACTTTTGTATTAAATTCGGATGCAATTTCTGTGTTACATCGTGAATAAGAAGGTCCAAGGGATACAGTAAACCTGAAGTGAAGCATCGGAATCAAAAACTAAACCCACGGGAGTGGTTTAAATCAAAGAAGGTTAGACTGTCTGTCCTCTTGTACTTAAGTCGGCATTGTGCCTTTTGTATTAAATACGGATTCAATTTCTGTGAATCATCGTCAATAAGAAGGTCCAAGGGATACAGTAAACCTGAAGTGAAGCAACGGAATCTAAAACTGGACTCACTGGAGAGGTTTAAATCAAAGAAAGTTAGAGTGTCTGTCCTCTTGTACTTAAGTCGGCATTGTGCCTTTTGTATTAAATTCGGATGACATTTCTGTGTTTCATCGTCAATAAGAAGGTCCAAGGTATACAGTAAACCTGAAGTGAAGCATCGGAATCTAAAACTGGACTCACAGGAGAGGTTCAAATCAAAGAAAGTTAGAGTGTCAGTCCTCTTGTACTTAAGTCGGCATTGTGACTTTAGTATTAAATTCGGATGCAGTTTCTGTGTTTCATCGTCAATAAGAAGGTCAAAGGGATACAGTAAACCTGAAGTGATGCATCGGAATCTAAAACTGGACTCACAGGAGAGGTTTAAATCAAAGATAGTTAGAGTGTCTGTCCTCTTTTACTTAAGTTGGCATTGTGCCTTTTCTATTAAATTTGGATGCAATTTCTGTGTTTCATCGTCAATAAGAAGGTCTAAGGGATACAGTAAACCTGAGGTGAAACATCGGAATCAAAAACTGGAATCACGGCAGAGGTTTAAATCAAAGAAAGTTAGAGTGTCTGTCATTTTGTACTTAAGTCAGCATTGTGCTTTTTATATTAAATTCGGATGCAATTTCTGTGTTTCATCGTCAATAAGAAGGTCCAAGGGATACAGTAAACCTGAAGTGAAGCATCGGAATCTAAAACTGGACTCACTGGAGAGGTTTAAATCAAAGAAAGTTAGAGTGTCTGTCCTCTTGTACTTAAATCGGCATTGTGAATTTTGTATTAAATTCGGATGCAATTTCTGTGTATCATCAACAATAAGAAGGGCCAAGGTATACAGTAAACCTGTAGTGAAGCATCGGAATCTAAAACTGGACTCACAGGAGAGGTTCAAATCATAGAATGTTTGGGTGTCAGTCCTCTTGTACTTAAGTCGGCATTGTGCCTTTTGTATTAAATTCGGATGCAATTTCTGGGTTCCATCGTCAATAAGAAGGTCTTAGGTAAACTGTAAACCTGAAGTGAAGCATCGGAATCTAAAACTGGACTCACAGGAGAGGTTCCAATCATCGAAAATTAGAGTGTCAGTCCTCTTGCACTTAAGTCGGCATTGTGCCTTTTGTATTAAATTCGTATGCAATTTCTGTATTTCATCGTCAATAACAAGGTCATAGGTATACTCTACACCTGAAGTGAAGCATCGGAATCTAAAACTGGACTCACAGGAGAGGTTTAAATCAAAGATAGTTAGAGTAACTGTCCTCTTGTACTTAAGTTGGCATTGTGCCTTTTGTATTAAATTCGGATGCAATTTCTGTGTTTCATCGTCAATAAAAAGATTCAAAGGATACAGTAAACCTGAAGTGAAGCATCGGAATCTAAAACTGGACTCACAGGCGAGGTTAAAAGCACAGAAAGTTAGAGTGTCAGTCTTCTTGTACTTAAGTCGGCATTGTGCCTTTTGTGTTAAATTCGGATGCAATATCTGTATTTCATCGTCAAAAAGAAGGTCCAAGGGATACAGTAAACGTGAAGTGAAGCATCGGAATCTGAAACTGGACGTACAGGAGAGTTTCAAATCATAGAAAGTTAGAGTGTCAGACCTCTTGTACTTAAGTCGGCATTGTGCCGTTTGTATTAAATTCGGTAGCAATTTCTGTGTTTCATCGTCAATAAGAAGGTCGAAGGGATACAGTAAACCTGAAGTGAAGCGTCGGAATCTAAAACTAGACTCACAGGAGAGGTTCAAATCATAGAAAGTTAGAGTGTCAGTCCTCTTGTACTTAGGTCGGCATTGTCACTTTTGTATTAAATTCGAATGCAATTTCTGTGTTTCATCGTCAATAAGAAGGTCAAGGGATACAGTAAACCTGAAGTGAAGCATCGGAATCAAAAACTGGACCCACGGGAGTGGTTTAAATCAAAGAAGGTTAAAGTAGCTGTCCTCTTGTACTTAAGTCGGCATTGTGCCTTTTGTATTAAATTCGGATGCAATTTCTGAGAATCATCGTCAATAAGAAGGTCCAAGGGATACTGTAAACCTGAAGTGAAGCAACGGAATCTAAAACTGGACTCACTGGAGAGGTTTAAATCAAAGAAAGTTAGAGTGTCTGTCCTCTTGTACTTAAGTCGGCATTGTGCCTTTTGTATTAAATTCGGATGCTATTTCTGTGTTTCATCGTCAATAAGAAGGTCCAAGGGATACAGTAAACCTGAAGTGAAGCATCGGATTCAAAAACTGGAATCACGGGACAGGTTTAAATCAAAGAAAGTTAGAGTGTCTGTCCTTTTGTACTTAAGTCGGCATTGTGCCTTTTGTATTAAATTCGGATGCAACTTCTGTGTTTCATCGTCAATAAGAAGGTCCAAGGTAAACAGTAAACATGAAGTGAAGCATCGGAATCTAAAACTGGACTCACAGGATAGGTTCAAATCATAGAAAGTTGGAGTGGCAACCCTGTTGTACTTCAGTCGGCATTGTGCCTATTGTATTAAATTCGGATGCAATTTCTGTGTTTCATCGTCAATAAGAAGGTCCAAGGGATACAGTAAACCTGAAGTGAAGCATCGGAATCTAAAACTGGACTCACAGGAGAGGTTTAAATCATAGAAAGTGAGAGTGTCAGTCCTCTTTTACTTAAGTCGGCATTGTGACTTTTGTATTAAATTCGGATGTAATTTCTGTGTTTGATCATCAATAAGAAGGTCCAAGGTATACAGTAAACCTGAAGTGAAGCATCGGAATCTAAAACTCAACTCACAGGAGAGGTTCAAATCATAGTAAGATATAGTGTCAGTCCTCTTGTACTCATGTCGGCATTGTGCCTTTTGTATTAAATTCGGATGCAATTTCTGTGTTTCATCGTCAATAAGAAGGTCCCAGGTATACAGCAAACCTGAAGTGAAGCATCGGAATCTAAAACTGGACTCACAGGAGAGGTTCAAATCATAGACAGTTAGAGTGTCAGTCCTCTTGTACTTAAGTCAGCATTGTGCCTTATGTATTAAATTCGGATGCAATTTCTGTGCTTCATCGTCAATAAGAAGGTCCAACGGATACAGTAAACCTGAAGTGAAGCATCGGAATCTAAATCTGGACTCACAGGAGAGGTTTAAAACAAAGAGAGATAGAGTGTCAATCCTCTTGTACATAAGTCGGCATTGTGCCTTTTGTATTAAATTCGGATGCAATTTCTGTGTTTCATCGTCAATAAGAAGGCCCAAGGGATACAGTAAACCTGAAGTGAAGCATCGGAATCAAAAACTGGACTCACAGGAGAGGTTTAAATCAAAGAAAGTTAGAGTGTCTGTCCTCTTGTACTTAAGTCGGCCTTGTGCCTTTTGTATTGAATTCGGATGCAATTTCTGTGTTTCATCGTCAATAAGAAGGCCCAAGGGATACAGTAAACCTGAAGTGAAGCAACGGAATCTAAAAATGAGCTCTCAGGAGATTTTTAAATCAAAGAAAGTTAGAGTGTCTTTCCTCTTGTACTTAAGTCGGCAATGTGCCTTTTGTATTAAATTCGGATGCAATTTCTGTGTTTCATCGTCAATAAGAAGGTCCAAGGGATACAGTAAACCTGAAGTGAAGCATCGGAATCTGAAACTGGATTCAAAGGAGAGGTTCAAAACATAGAAAATGAGAGTGTCAGTCCTCTTGTACGTAAGCCGGCTTTGTGCATTTTGAATTAAATTCGGATGCAATTTCTGTGTTTGATCATCAATAAGAAGGTCCAAGGGATACAGTAAACCTAAAGTGAAGCATAGGAATCTAAAACTGGACTCACAGGAGAGGTTCAAATCATAGATAGTTTGAGTGTCACTCCCCTTGTACTTAAGTCGACATTGTGCCTTTTGTATGAACTTCGGATGCAATTTCTGTGTTTCATCGTCAATAAGGAGGTCCAAGGGATACAGTATTCCTGAAGTGAAGCATCGTAATCTAAAACTGGACACACAGGAGAGGTTCAAATCATAGAAAGTTAGAGCGTCAGTTCTCTTGTACTTCAGTCGCCATTGTGACTTTTGTATTAAATTCGGATGCATTTTCTGTGTTTCATCGTCAATAAGATGGTCCAAGGGATACAGTAAAACTGAAGAGAAGCATCGGAATCTAAAACTGGACTCACAGGAGGGGTTCACATCATAGAAAGTTAGACTGTCAGTCCTCTTGTACTTAAGTCGGCATTGTGCCTTTTGTATTACATTCGGATGCAATTTCTGTGCTTCATCGTCAATTGGAAGGTCAGGGGATACAGTAAGAATGAAGTGAAGCATCGGAAATACAAAAGTGGTCTCACAGGAGAGGTTCAAATCATAGAAAGTTAGAGTGTCAGTCCTCTTGTACTAAGGTCGGCATTGTGCCTTCTGTATTAAATTCGGATGCAATTTCTGTGCTTCATCGTCAATAAGAAGGTCAAGGGATACAGTAAGCCTGAAGTGAAGCATCGCAAATATAAAAGTGGTCTCACAGGAGAGGTTCACATCATAGAAAGTTAGACTGTCAGTCCTCTTGTACTTAAGTCGGCATTGTGCCTTTTGTATTAAATTCGGGAGCAATTTCTGTGTTCCATCGTCAATAAGAAAGTCCAAGGGATACAGTAAACCTGAAGTGAAGCAACGGAATCTAAAAATGAACTCTCAGGAGAGGTTTAAATCAAAGAAAGTTAGAGTGCCGGTCCGCTTGTACTTAAGTCGACATTGTGCCTTTTGTATTAAATTCGGATGCAATTTCTGTGCTTCATCATCAATAAGAAGGTCAAGGGATACAGTAAGCCTGAAGTGAAGCATCGCAAATATAAAAGTGGTCTCACAGGAGAGGTTCACATCATAGAAAGTTAGACTGTCAGTCCTCTTGTACTTAAGTCGGCATTGTATCTTTTGTATTAAATTCGGAAGCAATTTCTGTGTTTCATCGTCAATAAGAAGGTCCAAGGGATACAGTAAACCTGAAGTGAAGCAACATAATCTAAAAATGAACTCTCAGGAGTGGTTTAAATCAAAGAAAGTTAGAGTGTCAGTCCTCTTGTACGTAAACCGGCTTTGTGCATTTTGAATTAAATTCGGATGCAATTTCTGTGTTTGATCATCAATAAGAAGGTCCAAGGGATACAGTAAACCTACAGTGAAGCATAGGAATCTAAAACTGGACACACAGGAGTGGTTCAAATCATAGAAAGTTAGAGTGTCAGTCCTCTTGTACTTCAGCCGGCGTTGTGACTTTTGTATTAAATTCGGATGCAATTTCTGTGTTTCATCGTCAATAAGATGGTCCAAGGGATACAGTAAAACTGAAGAGAAGCATCGGAATCTAAAACTGGACTCACAGGAGAGGTTCACATCATAGAAAGTTAGACTGTCAGTCCTCTTGTACTTAAGTCGGCATTGTGCCTTTTGTATTAAATTCGGGAGCAATCTTTGTGTTTCATCGTCAATAGGAAGGTCCAAGGGATACAGTAAACCTGAAGTGAAGCATCGTCATCTAAAACTAGACCCACAGGAGAGGTTCAAATCATAGAAAGTTAGAGTGTCAGTCCTCTTGTACTAAGGTCGGCATTGTGCCTTTTGTATTAAATTCGGATGCAATTTCTGTGCTTCATCGTCAATAAGATGGTCAAGGGATACAGTAAACCTGAAGTGAAGCATCGGAATCTAAAACTGGACTCACAGGAGAGGTTCAAATCATAGAAAGTTAGAGTGTCTTGTACTTAGGTCAGCATTGTGCCTTTTGTATTAAATTCGAATGCAATTTCTGTGCTTCCTCCTCAATAAGATGCTCCAACGGATACAGTAAGCCTTAAGTGAAGCATCGTAATCTAAAACTTGACACTCAGGAGAGGTTTAAATCAAAGACAGTTAGAGTGTCTCTCCTCTTGTACTTAAGTCGGCATTGTGCCTTTTGTATTAAATCCGGATGCAATTTCTGTGCTTCATCGTCAATAAGAAGGTCCAAGGGATACAGTAAACCTGAAGTGAAACATCGGAACCTAAAACTGGACTCACAGGAGAGGTTTAAATCAAAGAAAGTTAGAGTATCTGTCCTCTTGTACTTAAGTCGGCATTGTAACTTTTGTATTAAATTCGGATGCAATTTCTGTGTTTCATCGTCAATAAGAAGGTCCAAGGTACACATTAAACCTGAAGTGAAGCATCGGTATCTAAAACTGGACTCACAGGAGAGGTTTAAATCAAAGAAAGTTAGAGTATCTGTCCTCTTGTACTTAAGTCGGCATTGTAACTTTTGTATTAAATTCGGATGCAATTTCTGTGTTTCATCGTCAATAAGAAGGTCCAAGGTACACATTAAACCTGAAGTGAAGCATCGGAATCTAAAACTGGACTCACAGGAGAGGTTCAAATCATAGAAAGTAAGACTGTCAGTCCTCTTGTACTTAAGTCGGCATTGTGCCTTTTGTTTTAAACTCGGATGCAATTTCTGTGTTTGATCATCAATAAGAAGGTCCAAGGTAAACAGTAAACCTGAGTGAAGCATCGGAATCTAAAACTCAACTCACAGGAGAGGTTCCAATCATAGAAAGTTAGAGTGTCAGTCCTCTTGTACTTAAGTCGGCATTGTGCCTTTAGTATTAAATTCGGATGCAGTTTCTGCGTTTCATCGTCAATAAGAAGGTCCAAGGGATACAGTAAAACAGAAGTGAAGCATCGGAATCTAAAACTGGACTCACAGGAGAGGTTTAAATCAAAGATAGTTAGAGTGTCTGTCCTCTTGTACTTAAGTTGGCATTGTGCCTTTTGTATTAAATGCGGATGCAATTTCGGTGTTTCATCGTCAATAAGAAGGTCCAATGGATACAGTATACCTGAAGTGAAGCATTGGAATCAAAAACTGGACTCACGGGAGAGGTTTAAATCAAAGAAAGTTAGAGTGTAAGTCCTCTTATACTTAAGTCGGGATTGTGCCTTTTGTATTAAATTCGGATGCAATTTCTGTGTTTCATCGTCAATAAGATGGTCCAAGCTATACAGGAAACCTGAAGTGAAGCATCGGAATCTAAAACTGGACTCACAGGAGAGGTTCAAATCATAGAAAGTTAGAGTGTCAGTCCTCTTGTACTTCATTCGGCTTTGTGCCTTTTGTATTAAATTCTAATGCAATTTCTGCGTTTCATCGTCAGTAAGATGGTCCAAGGGATACAGTAAACCTGAAGTGAAGCATCGGAATTTAAACTGGACTCACAGTAGAGGTTCAAATCATAGAATGTTAGAGTGTCAGTCCTCTTGTACTTAAGTTAGCATTGTGCCTTATGTATTAAATTCGGATGCAATTTCTGTGCTTCATCGTCAATAAGAAAGTCCAACGGATACAGTAAACCTGAAGTGAAGCTTCGGAATCTAAAACTGGACTCACAGGCGAGGTTTAAAACAAAGAAAGATAGAGTGTCGGTCCTCTTGTACATAAGTCGGCATTGTGCCTTTTGTACTAAATTCGGATGCAATTTCTGTGTTTCATCGTCAATAAGAGGGCCCAAGGGATACAGTAAACCTGAAGTGAAGCATCGGAATCAAAAACATGACTCACAGGAGAGGTTTAAATCAAAGACAGTTAGAGAGTCTGTCCTCTTGTACTTAAGTCGGCATTGTGCCTTTTGTATTAAATTCGAATGCAATTTCTGTGTTTCATCGTCAATAAGAAGGTCCGAGGGATACCGTACACCTGAAGTGAAGCAACGAAATCTAAAAATGAACTCACAGAAGATGTTTAAATCATAGAAAGTTAGAGTGTCTGTCCTCTTGTAATTAAGTTTGCATTGTGCCTTTTGTATTAAATTCGGATGCAATTTCTGTGTTTCATCGTCAATAAGAAGGTCCATGAGATACAGTAAACCTGAAGTGAAGCATCGGAATCTGAAACTGGATTCAAAGGAGAGGTTCAAAACATAGAAAATGAGAGTGTCAGTCCTCATGTACTTAAGCCGGCTTTGTGCATTTTGAATTAAATTCGGATGCAATTTCTGTGTTTCATCGTCAATAAGATGGTCCAAGGTATACAGGAAACCTGAAGTGAAGCATCGGAATCAAAAACTGGACTCACAGGAGAGGTTTAAATCAAAGAAAGTTAGAGTGTCTGTCCTCTTGTACTTAAGTCGGCATTGTGCCTTTTGTATTAAATTCGGATGCAATTTTTTGTGTTTCATCGTCAATAAGAAGGTCCAAGGGATACAGTAAACCTGAAGTGAAGCAACGGAATCTAAAAATGAACTCACAGGAGAGGTTTAAATCAAAGAAAGTTAGAGTGTCTGTCCTCTTGTACTTAAGTCAGCATTGTGCCTTTTGTATTAAATTCGGATGCAATTTCTGTGTTTCATCGTCAATAAGAAGGTACAAGGGATACAGTAAACCTGAAGTGAAGCATCGGAATCTGATACTGGATTCAAAGAAGAGGTTCAAAACATAGAAAATGAGAGTGTCAGTCCTCTTGTACTTAAGCCGGCTTTGTGCATTTTGAATTAAATTGGGATGCAATTTCTGTGTTTGATCATCAATAAGAAGGTCCAAGGGATACAGTAAACCTGAAGAGAAGCATAGGAATCTAAAACTGGACTCACAGGAGAGGTTCAAATCATAGGAAGTTAGAGTGTCACTCCCCTTGTACTTCAGTCGACATTGTGCCTTTTGTATTAACGTCGGATGCAATCTCTGTGTTTCATCGTCAATTAGAAGGTCCAAGGGATACAGTATACCTGAAGTGAAGCATCGTAATCTAAAACTGGACACACAGGAGAGGTTCAAATCATAGAAAGTTAGAGTGTCATTCCTCTTGTACTTCAGTCGGCATTGTGCATTTTGTATTAAACTCGGATGCAATTTCTGTGTTTCATCGTCAATACGATGCTCCAAGGCATACAGTAAAACTGAAGAGAAGCATCGGAATCTAAAACTGGACTCACAGGAGAGGTTTACATCATAGAAAGTTAGAGTGTCTGTCCTCTTGTACTTAAGTCGGCATTGTGCCTTTTGTATTAAATTTGGGAGCAATCTCTGTGTTTCATCGTCAATAAGAAGGTCCAAGGGATACAGTAAACCTGAAGTGAAGCATCGTCATCTAAAACTAGACCCACAGGAGAGGTTCAAATCATAGAAAGTTAGACTGTCAGTCCTCTTGTACTTAAGTCGGCATTGTGCCTTTTGTATTAAATTCGGATGCAATTTCTGTGCTTCATCGTCAATAAGAAGGTCAAGGTATACAGTAAGCCTGAAGTGAAGCATCGGAAATATAAAAGTGGTCTCACAGGAGAGGTTCAAATCATAGAAAGTGAGAGTTTCATTCCTCTTGTACTTAAGTCTTCATTGTGCCTTTTGTATTAAATTCGGATGCAATTTGTGTCTTTCATCGTCAATAAGAAGGTCCAAGGTATACAGGAAACCTGAAGTAAAGCATCGGAATCTAAAACTGGACTCACAGGAGAGGTTCAAATCATAGAAAGTTAGAGTGTCGGTCCTCTTGTAACTAAGTCGGCATTGTGCCTTTTGTAACATATTCGGATGCAATTTCTGTGTTTCATCGTCAGTAAGAAGGTCCAAGGGATACGGTAAACCTGAAGTGAAGCATCGGAATCTAAAACTGGACTCACAGGAGAGGTTCAAATCATAGAAAGTTAGAGTGTCTTGCACTTAAGTCAGCATTGTGCCTTTTGTATTAAATTCGAATGCAATTTTGTGTGCTTCATCCTCAATAAGAAGCTCCAACGGATACAGTAAGCCTTTAGTGAAGCATCGGAATCTAAAACTTGACACACAGGAGAGGTTTAAATCAAAGACAGTTAGAGTGTCTCTCCTCTTGTACATAAGTCGGCATTGTGCCTTTTGTATTAAATCTGGATGTAATTTCTGTGCTTCATCGTCAATAAGAAGGTCCAAGGGATACAGTAAACCCGAAGTGAAGCATCGGAAACTAAAACTGGACTCACAGGAGAGGTTTGAATCAAAGAAAGTTAGAGTGTCTGTCCTCTTGTACTTAAGTCGGCATTGTAACTTTTGTATTAAATTCGGATGCAATTTCTGTGTTTCATCGTCAATTAGAAGGTCCAAGGTATACAGTAAACCTGAAGTGAAGCATCGGAATCTGAAACTGGACTCACAGGAGAGGTTCAAATCATAGAAAGTTAGAGTGTCAGTCCTCTTATACTTAAGTCGGCATTGTGCCTTTTGTATTAAATTCGGATGCAATTGCTATGTTTCATCGTGAATACGAAGGTCTTAGGTATACTGTAAACCTGAAGTCAAGCATTGGAATCTAAAACTGGTCTCACATGAGAGGTTCAAATCATGGAAAGTGAGAGTGTCAGTCCTCTTGTTTCTAAGTCGGCATTGTGCCTTTTGTTTTAAACTCGGATGCAATTTCTGCGTTTGATCATCAATAAGAAGGTCCAAGGTATACAGTAAACCTGAGTGAAGCATCGGAATCTAAAACTCAAATCACAGGAGAGGTTCCAATCATAGAAAGTTAGAGTGTCAGTCCTCTTGTACTTAAGTCGGCATTGTGCCTTTAGTATTAAATTCGGATGCAATTTCTGTGTTTCATCGTCAATAAGAAGGTCCAAGCGATACAGTAAACCTGAAGTGTAGCATCGGAATCTAAAACTGGACTCACAGGATAGGTTTAAATCAACGAAAGTTAGAGTGTCTGTCCTCTTGTACTTAAGTCGGCATTGTGCCTTTTGTATTAAATTCGGATGCAATTTCTGTGTTTCATCGTCAATAAGAAGGTCCAAGGGATACAGTAAACCGGAAGTGAAGCATCGGAAATTAAACTGGACTCACAGGAGAGGTTCAAATCATAGAATGTTAAAGTGTCAGTCCTCTTGTACTTAAGTCAGCATTGTGCCTTATGTATTAAATTCGGATGCAATTTCTGTGCTTCATCGTCAATAAGAAGGTCCAACGGATACAGTAAACCTGAAGTGTAGCATCGGAATCTAAAACTGGACTCACAGGAGAGGTTTAAAACAAAGAAAGATAGAGTGTCGGTCCTCTTGTACATAAGTCGGCATTGTGCCTTTTGTATTAAATTCGGATGCAATTTCTGTGTTTCATCGTCAATAAGAGGGCCCAAGGGATACAGTAAACCTGAAGTGAAGCATCGGAATCAAAAACTTGGCTCACAGGAGAGGTTTAAATCAAAGAAAGTTAGAGTGTCTGTCCTCTTGTACTTAAGGTGGCATTGTGCCTTTTGTATTAAATTCGGATGCAATTTCTGTGTTTCATCGTCAATAAGAAGGTCCGAGGGATACAGTAAACCTGAAGTGAAGCAACGGAATCCAAAAATGAACTCACAGAAGAGGTTTAAATCAAAGAAAGTTAAAGTGTCTGTCCTCTTGTACTGAAGTTGGCATTGTGCCTTTTGTATTAAATTCGGGAGCAATCTCTGTGTTTCATCGTCAATAAGAAGGTCCAAGGGATACAGTAAACCTGAAGTGAAGCATCGTCATCTAAAACTAGACCCACAGGAGAGGTTCAAATCATAGAAAGTTAGAGTGTCAGTCCTCTTGTACTTAAGTCGGCATTGCGCCTTTTGTATTAAATTCGGATGCAATTTCTGTGCTTCATCGTCAATAAGAAGGTCAAGTGATTCAGTAAGCCTGAAGTGAAGCATCGGAAATATAAAAGTGGTCTCACAGGAGAGGTTCAAATCATAGAAAGTGAGAGTGTCAGTCCTCTTGTACTTAAGTCGGCATTGTGCCTTTTGTATTAAATTCGGATGCAATTTCTGTGTTTCATCGTCAATAAGAAGGTCTAAGGTATACAGGAAACCTGAAGTAAAGCATCGGAATCTAAAACTGGACTCACAGGAGAGGTTCAAATCATGGAAAGTTAGAGTGTCTTGTACTTAAGTCAGCATTGTGCCTTTTGTATTAAATTCGAATGCAATTTCTGTGCTTCATCCTCAACAAGAAGCTCCAACGGATACAGTAAGCCTTAAGTGAAGCATCGGAATCTAAAACTTGACACACAGGAGAGGTTTAAAACAAAGACAGTTAGCGTGTCTCTCCTCTTGTACTTAAGTCAGCATTGTTCCAATTGTATTAAATCCGGATGCATTTTCTGTGCTTCATCGTCAATAAGAAGGTCCAAGGGATACAGTAAACCTGAAGTGAAGCATCGGAAACTAAAACTGGACTCACAGGAGAGGTTTAAATCAAAGAAAGTTAGAGTGTCTGTCCTCTTGTACTTAAGTCGGCATTGTAACTTTTGTATTAAATTCGGATGCAATTTCTGTGTTTCAACGTCAATAATAAGGTCCAAGGTACACAGTAAACCTGAAGTGAAGCATTGGAATCTAACACTGGCCTCATAGGAGAGGTTCAAATCATAGAAAGTTAGAGTGTCAGTCCTCTTGTACTTAAGTCGGCATTGTGCCTTTTGTATTAAATTCGAATGCAGTTGCTATGTTTCATCGTGAATAAGAAGGTCTTAGGTATACTGTAAACCTGAAGTCAAGCATCGGAATTTAAAACTGGTCTCACAGGAGAGGTTCAAATCATAGAAAGTGAGAGTGTCAGTCTTCTTGTACTTAAGTCGGCATTGTGCCTTTTGTTTTAAACTCGGATGCAATTTCTGGGATTGATCATCAATGAGAAGGTCCAAGGTATACAGTAAACCTGAGTGAAGCATCGGAATCTAAAACTCAACTCACAGGAGAGGTTCAAATCATAGAAAGTTATAGTGTCAGTCCTCTTGTACTTAAGTCGGCATTGTGCCTTTTGTATTACATTCGGATGCAATTTCTGTGTTTCATCGTCAACAAGAAGGTCCAAGGTATACAGTAAACCTGAAGTGAAGCATCGGAATCTAAAACTGGACTCACAGGAAATGTTCAAATCACAGAAAGTTAGAGTGTCAGTCATCTTGTACTTAAGTCGGCATTGTGCCTTTTGTATTACATTCGGATGCAATTGCTGTGCTTCATGGTCAATAAGAAGGTCCAAGGGATACAGTAAACCTGAAGTGAAGCATCGGAATCTAAAACGGGACTCACAGGAGAGGTTCAAATCACTGAAGATAGAGTGTCAGTAGTCTTGTACTTAAGTCGGCATTGTGCCTTTTGTATGAAATTCGCATGCAATTTCTATGTTGCATCGTCAATAAGAAGGTCCAAGGAATACTGTAAAACTGAAGAGATGCATCGGAATCTAAAACTGGACTCACAGGAGAGGTTCACATCATAGAAAATTAGAGTGTCAGTCCTCTTGTACTTAAGACGGCATTGTGCCTTTTGTATTAAATTCGGATGCAATTTCTGTGTTCATCGCCAATAGGAAGGTCCAAGGGTTACAGTAAACCTGAAGTGACGCATCGGTATCTAAAACTAGACTCACAGGAGAGGTTCAAATCATAGAAAGTTAGAGTGTCAGTCCTCTTGTACTTAAGTCGGCATTGTGCCTTTTGTATTAAATTCGGATGCAATTTCTGTGCTTCATCGTCATTAAGAAGGTCAAGGGATACAGTAAACCTGAAGTGAAGCATCGGAATCTAAAACTGGAGTCACAGGAGAGATTCAAATCATAGAAAGTGAGAGTGTCAGTCCTCTTGTACTTAAGTCGGCATGTGCCTTTTTTATTAAATTCGGATGCAATTTCTTTGTTTCATCGTCAATAAGAAGGTCCATGGTATACAGTAAACCTGAAGTGAAGCATCGGAATCTAAAAGTGGACTCACAGGAGAGGTTTAAATCAAAGAAAGTCAGAGTGTCTGTCCTCTAGTACTTATGTCGGCATTGTGCCTTTTGTATTAAATTCGGATGCAATTTCTGTGTTTCATCGTCAATAAGAAGGTCCAAGGGATACAGTAAACCGGAAGTGAAGCATCGGAATCTAAAACTGGACTCACAGGACAGGTTTAAATCACTGCAAGTTAGAGTGTCTGTCTTCTTGTACTTAAGTCGGCATTGTGCATTTTGTATTAAATTCGGGTCCAATTTCTGTGTTTCATCGTCAATAAGAAGGTCCAAGGGAAACAGTGAACCTGAAGTGAAGCATCGGAATCTAAAACTGTACTCACAGGAGAGGTTTAAATCAAAGAAACTTAGAGGGTCTGGCCTCTTGTACTTAAGTCGGCCTTGTGCCTTTTGTATTAAATTCGGATGCAATTTCTGTGTTTCATCGTCAATATGAAGGTCAAAGGGATACAGTAAACCTGAAGTGAAGCATCGGAATCTAAAACTGGACTCACAGGAGAGGTTCAAATCATAGAAAGTAAGAGTGTCAGTCCTCTTGTACTTAAGTCGGCATTGTGCCTTTTGTATTGAATTCGGATGCAATTTCTGTGTTTCATCGTCAATAAGAAGGTCCATGGGATACAGTAAACCTGAAATGAGGCATCGGAATCTAAAACTGGACTCACAGGAGAGGTTCACATCATAGAAAGTTAGAGTGTCAGTCCTCTTGTACCTAAGTCGGCATTGTGCCTTTTGTATTAAATTCGGGAGCAATCTCTGTGTTTCATCGTCAATAAGAAGGTCCAAGGGATACAGTAAACCTGAAGTGACGCATCGTCATCTAATACTAGACCCACAGGAGAGGTTCAAATCATAGAAAGTTAGAGTGTCAGTCCTCTTGTACTTAAGTCGGCATTGTGCCTTTTGTAATAAATCCGGATGCAATTTCTGTGTTTCATCGTCAGTAAGAAGGTCCAAGGGATACGGTAAACCTGAAGTGAAGCATCGGAATCTAAAACTGGACTCACAGGAGAGGTTCAAATCATAGAAAGTTAGAGTGTCTTGTACTTAAGTCAGCATTGTGCCTTTTGTATTAAATTCGGATGCAATTTCTGCGTTTCATCGTCAGTAAGAAGGTCCAAGGGATACAGTAAACCTGAAGTGAAGCATCGGAATTTAAACTGGACTCACAGGAGAGGTTCAAATCATAGAATGTTAGAGTGTCAGTCCTCTTGTACTTAAGTCAGCATTGTGCCTTATGTATTAAATTCGGATGAAATTTCTGTGCTTCATCGTCAATAAGAAGGTCCAACGGATACAGTAAACCTGAAGTGAAGCATCGGAATCTAAAACTGGACTCAAAGGAGAGGTTCAAATCATAGAAAGTTAGAGTGTCGGTCCTCTTGTACCTATGTCGGCATTGTGCCTTTTGTAATAAATTCGGATGCAATTTCTGTGTTCCATCGTCAGTAAGAAGGTCCAAGGGATACGGTAAACCTGAAGTGAAGCATCGGAATCAAAAACTGGACTCACAGGAGAGGTTCAAATCATAGAAAGTGAGAGTGTCAGTCTTCTTGTACTTAAGTCGGCATTGTGCCTTTTGTTTTAAACTCGGATGCAATTTCTGGGTTTGATCATCAATGAGAAGGTCCACGGTATACAGTAAACCTGAGTGAAGCATCGGAATCTAAAACTGGACTCACAGGAAAGGTTCAAATCACAGAAAGTTAGAGTGTCAGTCATCTTGTACTTAAGTCGGCATTGTGCCTTTTGTATTACATTCGGATGCAATTGCTGTGCTTCGTGGTCAATAAGAAGGTCCAAGGGATACAGTAAACCTGAAGTGAAGCATCGGAATCTAAAACGGGACTCACAGGAGAGGTTCAAATCACTGAAGATAGAGTGTCAGTAGTCTTGTACTTAAGTCGGCATTGTGCCTTTTGTATAAAATTCGCATGCAATTTCTATGTTGCATCGTCAATAAGAAGGTCCAAGGAATACTGTAAGACTGAAGAGATGCATCGGAATCTAAAACTGGACTCACAGGAGAGGCTCACATCATAGAAAGTGAGAGTGTCAGTCCTCTTGTACTTAAGTCGGCATGTGCCTTTTGTATTAAATTCGGATGCAATTTCTTTGTTTCATCGTCAATAAGAAGGTCCATGGTATACAGTAAACGTGAAGTGAAGCATCGGAATCTAAAAGTGGACTCACAGGAGAGGTTTAAATCAAAGAAAGTCAGAGTGTCTGTCCTCTAGTACTTATGTCGGCATTGTGCCTTTTGTATTAAATTCGGATGCAATTTCTGTGTTTCATCGTCAATAAGAAGGTCCAAGGGATACAGTAAACCGGAAGTGAAGCATCGGAATCTAAAACTGGACTCACAGGACAGGTTTAAATCACTGCAAGTTAGAGTGTCTGTCTTCTTGTACTTAAGTCGGCATTGTGCATTTTGTATTAAATTCGGGTCCAATTTCTGTGTTTCATCGTCAATAAGAAGGTCCAAGGGAAACAGTGAACCTGAAGTGAAGCATCGGAATCTAAAACTGTACTCACAGGAGAGGTTTAAATCAAAGAAACTTAGAGGGTCTGGCCTCTTGTACTTAAGTCGGCCTTGTGCCTTTTGTATTAAATTCGGATGCAATTTCTGTGTTTCATCGTCAATATGAAGGTCAAAGGGATACAGTAAACCTGAAGTGAAGCATCGGAATCTAAAACTGGACTCACAGGAGAGGTTCAAATCATAGAAAGTAAGAGTGTCAGTCCTCTTGTACTTAAGTCGGCATTGTGCCTTTTGTATTGAATTCGGATGCAATTTCTGTGTTTCATCGTCAATAAGAAGGTCCATGGGATACAGTAAACCTGAAATGAGGCATCGGAATCTAAAACTGGACTCACAGGAAAGGTTCAAATCACAGAAAGTTAGAGTGTCAGTCATCTTGTACTTAAGTCGGCATTGTGCCTTTTGTATTACATTCGGATGCAATTGCTGTGCTTCGTGGTCAATAAGAAGGTCCAAGGGATACAGTAAACCTGAAGTGAAGCATCGGAATCTAAAACGGGACTCACAGGAGAGGTTCAAATCACTGAAGATAGAGTGTCAGTCCTCTTGTACTTAAGACGGCATTGTGCCTTTTGTATGTAATTCGGATGCAATTTCTGTGTTCATCGTCAATAGGAAGGTCCAAGGGATACAGTAAACCTGAAGTGACGCATCGGAATCTAAAACTAGACTCACAGGAGAGGTTCAAATCATAGAAAGTTATAGTGTCACTCCTCTTGTACTTAACTCGGCATTGTGCCTTTTGTATTAAATTCGGATGCAATTTCTGTGCTTCATCGTCATTAAGAAGGTCAAGGGATACAGTAAACCTGAAGTGAAGCATCGGAATCTAAAACTGGAGTCACAGGAGAGATTCAAATCATAGAAAGTGAGAGTGTCAGTCCTCTTGTACTTAAGTCGGCATGTGCCTTTTGTATTAAATTCGGATGGAATTTCTTTGTTTCATCGTCAATAAGAAGGTCCAAGGTATACAGTAAACCTGAAGTGAAGCATCGGAATCTAAAACTGGACTCACAGGAGAGGTTTAAATCAAAGAAAGTTAGAGTGTCTGTCCTCTAGTACTTATGTCGGCATTGTGCCTTTTGTATTAAATTCGGATGCAATTTGTGTGTTTCATCGTCAATAAGAAGGTCCAAGGGATACAGTAAACCGGAAGTGAAGCATCGGAATCTAAAACTGGACTCACAGGACAGGTTTAAATCACTGCAAGTTAGAGTGTCTGTCCTCTTGTGCTTAAGTCGGCATTGTGCCTTTTGTATTAAATTCGGATGCAATTTCTGTGTTTCATCGTCAATAAGAAGGTCAAAGGGATACAGTAAACCTTAAGTGAAGCATCGGAATCTAAAACGGGACTCACAGGAGAGGTTCAAATCATAGAAAGTAAGAGTGTCAGTCCTCTTGTACTTAAGTCGGCGTTGTGCATTTTGTATTAAATTCGCATGCAATTTCTGTGTTTCATCGTCAATAAGAAGGTCAAAGGGATACAGTAAACCTGAAGTGAAGCATCGGAATCTAAAACTGGACTCACAGGAGAGGTTCAAATCGTAGAAAGTGAGAGTGTCAGTTCTCTTGTACTTAATTCGGCATTGTGCCTTTTGTATTGAATTCGGATGCAATTTCTGTGTGTCATCGTCAATAAGAAGGTCCATGGGATACAGTAAATCTGAAATGAAGCATCGGAATCTAAAACTGGACTCACAGGAGAGGTTCACAGCATAGAAAGTTAGAGTGTTGGTCCTCTTGTACTTAAGTCGGCATTGTGCCTTTTGTATTAAATTCGGGAGCAATCTCTGTGTTTCATCGTCAATAAGAAGGTCCAAGGGATACAGTAAACCTGAAGTGACGCATCGTCATCTAATACTAGACCCACAGGAGAGGTTCAAATCATAGAAAGTTAGAGTGTCAGTCCTCTTGTACTTATGTCGGCATTGTGCCTTTTGTATTAAATTCGGATGCAATTTCTGTGCTTCATCGTCAATAAGAAGGTCAAGGGATACAGTAACCCTGAAGTGAAGCATCGGAAATATATAAGTGGTCTCACAGGAGAGATTCAAATCATAGAAAGTGAGAGTGTCTTGTACTTAAGTCAGCATTGTGCCTTTTGTATTAAATTCGGATGCAATTTCTGCGTTTCATCGTCAGTAAGAAGATCCAAGGGATACAGTAAACCTGAAGTGAAGCATCGGAATCTGAAACTGGATTCAAAGGAGAGGTTCAAAACATAGAAAATGAGAGTGTCAGTCCTCTTGTTCTTAAGCCGGCTTTGTGCATTTTGAATTAAATTCGGATGCAATTTCTGTGTTTGATCATCAATAAGAAGGTCCAAGGGATACAGTAAACCTGAAGAGAAGCATAGGAATCTAAAACTGGACTCACAGGAGAGGTTCAAATCATAGGAAGTTAGAGTGTCACTCCCCTTGTACTTAAGTCGACATTGTGCCTTTTGTATTAACGTCTGATGCAATTTCTGTGTTTCATCGTCAATTAGAAGGTCCAAGGGATACAGTATACCTGAAGTGAAGCATCGTAATCTAAAACTGGACACACAGGAGAGGTTCAAATCATAGAAAGTTAGAGTGTCAGTCCTCTTGTACTTCAGTCGGCATTGTGACTTTTGTATTAAATTCGGATGCAATTTCTGTGTTTCATCGTCAATACGATGGTCCAAGGGATACAGTAAAACTGAAGAGAAGCATCGGAATCTAAAACTGGACTCACAGGAGAGGTTCACATCATAGAAAGTTAGAGTGTCGGTCCTCTTGTACTTAAGTCGGCATTGGGATTTTTGTATTAAATTCGGGAGCAATCTCTGTGTTTCATCGTCAATAAGAAGGTCCAAGGGATACAGTAAACCTGAAGTGAAGCATCGTCATCTAAAACTAGACCCACAGGAGAGGTTCAAATCATAGAAAGTTAGAGTGTCAGTCCTCTTGTACTTAAGTCGGCATTGTGCCTTTTGTATTAAATTCGGATGCAATTTCTGTGCTTCACCGTCAGTAAGAAGGTCAAGGGATACAGTAAGCCTGAAGTGAAGCATCGGAAATATAAAAGTGGTCTCACAGGAGAGGTTCAAATCATAGAAAGTGAGAGTTTCAGTCCTCTTGTACTTAAGTCGGCATTGTGCCTTTTGTATTAAATTCGGATGCAATTTGTGTGTTTCATCGTCAATAAGAAGGTCCAAGGTATACAGGAAACCTGAAGTAAAGCATCGGAATCTAAAACTGGACTCACAGAAGAGGTTCAAATCATAGAAAGTTAGAGTGTCGGTCCTCTTGTACCTACGTCGGCATTGTGCCTTTTGTAATAAATTTGGATGCAATTTCTGTGTTTCATCGTCAGTAAGAAGGTCCAAGGGATACGGTAAACCTGAAGTGAAGCATCGGAATCTAAAACTGGACTCACAGGAGAGGTTCAATCATAGAAAGTTAGAGTGTCTTGTACTTAAGTCAGCATTGTGCCTTTTGTATTAAATTCGAATGCAATTTTTTGTGCTTCATCCTCAATAAGAAGCTCCAACGGATACAGTAAGCCTTAAGTGAAGCATCGGAATCTAAAACTTGACACACAGGAGAGGTTTAAATCAAAGACAGTTAGAGTGTCTCTCCTCTTGTACATAAGTCGGCATTGTGCCTTTTGTATTAAATCTGGATGCAATTTCTGTGATTCATCGTCAATAAGAAGGTCCAAGGGATACAGTAAACCTGAAGTGAAGCATCGGAAACTAAAACTGGACTCACAGGAGAGGTTTGAATGAAAGAAAGTTAGAGTGTCTGTCCTCTTGTACTTAAGTCGGCATTGTAACTTTTGTATTAAATTCGGATGCAATTTCTGTGTTTCATCGTCAATAAGAAGGTCCAAGGTATACAGTAAACCTGAAGTGAAGCATCGGAATCTGAAACTAAACTCACAGGAGAGGTTCAAATCATAGAAAGTTAGAGTGTCAGTCCTCTTGTACCTAAGTCGGCATTGTGCCTTTTGTAATAAATTCGGATGCAATTTCTGTGTTTCATCGTCAGTAAGAAGGTCCAAGGGATACGGTAAACCTGAAGTGAAGCATCGGAATCTAAAACTGGACTCACAGGAGAGGTTCAAATCATAGAAAGTTAGAGTGTCTTGTACTTAAGTCAGCATTGTGCCTTTTGTATTAAATTCGGATGCAATTTCTGCGTTTCATCGTCAGTAAGAAGGTCCAAGGGATACAGTAAACCTGAAGTGAAGCATCGGAATTTAAACTGGACTCACAGGAGAGGTTCAAATCATAGAATGTTAGAGTGTCAGTCTTCTTGTACTTAAGTCAGCATTGTGCCTTATGTATTAAATTCGGATGCAATTTCTGTGCTTCATCGTCAATAAGAAGGTCCAACGGATACAGTAAACCTGAAGTGAAGCATCGGAATCTAAAACTGGACTCAAAGGAGAGGTTCAAATCATAGAAAGTTAGAGTGTCGGTCCTCTTGTACCTATGTCGGCATTGTGCCTTTTGTAATAAATTCGGATGCAATTTCTGTGTTTCATCGTCAGTAAGAAGGTCCAAGGGATGCGGTAAACCTGAAGTGAAGCATCGGAATCAAAAACTGGACTCACAGGAGAGGTTTGAATCAAAGAAAGTTAGAGTGTCTGTCCTCTTGTACTTAAGTCGGCATTGTGCCTTTTGTATTAAATTCGGATGCAATTTCTGTGTTTCATCGTCAATAAGAAGGTCCAAGGGATACAGTAAACCTGAAGTGAAGCAACGGAATCTAAAAATGAACTCACAGGAGAGGTTTAAATCAAAGAAAGTTAGAGTATCTGTCCTCTTGTACTTAAGTCAGCTTTGTGCCTTTTGTATTAAGATCGGATGCAATTTCTGTGTTTCATCGTCAATAAGAAGGTACAAGGGATACAGTAAACCTGAAGTGAAGCATCGGAATCTGAAACTGGATTCAAAGGAGAGGTTCAAAACATAGAAAATGAGAGTGTCAGTCCTCTTCTTCTTAAGCCGGCTTTGTGCATTTTGAATTAAATTCGGATGCAATTTCTGTGTTTGATCATCAATAAGAAGGTCCAAGGGATACAGTAAACCTGAAGAGAAGCATAGGAATCAAACACTGGACTCACAGGAGAGGTTCAAATCATAGGAAGTTAGAGTGTCACTCCCCTTGTAATTAAGTCGACATTGTGCCTTTTGTATTAACGTCTCATGCAATTTCTGTGTTTCATCGTCAATTAGAAGGTCCAAGGGATACAGTATACCTGAAGTGAAGCATCGTAATCTAAAACTGGACACACAGGAGAGGTTCAAATCATAGAAAGTTAGAGTGTCAGTCCTCTTGTACATCAGTCGGCATTGTGACTTTTGTATTAAATTCGGATGCAATTTCTGTGTTTCATCGTCAATACGATGGTCCAAGGGATACAGTAAAACTGAAGAGAAGCATCGGAATCTAAAACTGGACTCACAGGAGAGGTTCACATCATAGAAAGTTAGAGTGTCGGTCCTCTTGTACTTAAGTCGGCATTGGGCCTTTTGTATTAAATTCGGGAGCAATCTCTGTGTTTCATCGTCAATAAGAAGGTCCAAGGGATACAGTAAACCTGAAGTGAAGCATCGTCATCTAAAACTAGACCCACAGGAGAGGTTCAAATCATAGAAAGTTAGAGTGTCAGTCCTCTTGTACTTAAGTCGGCATTGTGCCTTTTGTATTAAATTCGGATGCAATTTCTGTGCTTCACCGTCAGTAAGAAGGTCAAGGGATACAGTAAGTCTGAAGTGAAGCATCGGAAATATAAAAGTGGTCTCACAGGAGAGGTTCAAATCATAGGAAGTGAGAGTTTCAGTCCTCTTGTACTTAAGTCGGCATTGTGCCTTTTGTATTAAATTCGGATGCAATTTGTGTGTTTCATCGTCAATAAGAAGGTCCAAGGTATACAGGAAACCTGAAGTAAAGCATCGGAATCTAAAACTGGACTCACAGAAGAGGTTCAAATCATAGAAAGTTAGAGTGTCGGTCCTCTTGTACCTAAGTCGGCATTGTGCCTTTTGTAATAAATTCGGATGCAATTTCTGCGTTTCATCGTCAGTAAGAAGGTCCAAGGGATACGGTAAACCTGAAGTGAAGCATCAGAATCTAAAACTGGACTCACAGGAGAGGTTCAAATCATAGAAAGTTAGAGTGCCTTGTACTTAAGTCAGCATTGTGCCTTTTGTATTAGATTCGAATGCAATTTCTTTGCTTCATCCTCAATAAGAAGCTCCAACGGATACAGTAAGCCTTAAGTGAAGCATCGGAATCTAAAACTTGACACACAGGAGAGGTTTAAATCATAGACAGTTAGAGTGTCTCTCCTCTTGTACATAAGTCGGCATTGTGCCTTTTGTATTAAATCTGGATGCAATTTCTGTGCTTCATCGTCAATAAGAAGGCCAAGGGATGCAGTAAACCTGAAGTGAAGCATCGGAAACTAAAACTGGACTCACAGGAGAGGTTTGAATCAAAGAAAGTTATAGTGTCTGTCCTCTTGTACTTAAGTCGGCATTGTAACTTTTGTATTGAATTCAGGTGCAATTTCTGTGTTTCATCGTCAATAAGAAGGTCCAAGGTATACAGTAAACCTGAAGTGAAGCATCGGAATCTGAAACTGGACTCACAGGAGAGGTTCATTTCATAGAAAGTTAGAGTGTCAGTCCTCTTGTACTTAAGTCGGCATTGTACCTTTTGTATTAAATTCGGATGCAATTGCTATGTTTCATCGTGAATAAGAAGGTCTTAGGTATACTGTAAACCTGAAGTCAAGCATCGGAATCTAAAACTGGTCTCACATGAGAGGTTCAAATCATGGAAAGTGAGAGTGTCAGTCCTCTTGTTTTTAAGTCGGCATTGTGCCTTTTGTTTTAAACTCGGATGCAATTTCTGTGTTTGATCATAAATAAGAAGGTCCAAGGTATACAGTAAACCTGAGTGAAGCATCGGAATCTACAACTCAACTCACAGGAGAGGTTCCAATCATAGAAAGTTAGAGTGTCAGTCCTCTTGTACTTAAGTCGGCATTGTGCCTTTAGTATTAAATTCGGATGCAATTTCTGTGTTTCATCGTCAATAAGAAGGTCCAAGCGATACAGTAAACCTGAAGTGTAGCATCGGAATGTAAAACTGGACTCACAGGAGAGGTTTAAATCAACGAAAGTTAGAGTGTCTGTCCTCTTGTACTTAAGTCGGCATTGTGCCTTTTGTATTAAATTCGGATGCAATTTCTGTGTTTCATCGTCAATAAGAAGGTCCAAGGGACACAGTAAACCTGAAGTGAAGCATCGGAATTTAAACTGGACTCACAGGAGAGGTTCAAATCATAGAATGTTAGAGTGTCAGTCCTCTTGTACTTAAGTCAGCATTGTGCCTTATGTATTAAATTCGGATGCAATTTCTGTGCTTCATCGTCAATAAGAAGGTCCAACGGGTACAGTAAACCTGAAGTGTAGCATCGGAATCTGAAACTGGACTCACAGGAGAGGTTTAAAACAAAGAAAGATAGAGTGATGGTCCTCTTGTACATAAGTCGGCATTGTGCCTTTTGTATTAAATTCGGATGCAATTTCTGTGTTTCATCGTCAATAAGAAGGTCCATGGGATACAGTAAACCTGAAGTGAAGCATCGGAATCTAAAACTGGACTCACAGGAGAGGTTCAAATCATAGAAAGTAAGAGTGTCAGTCCTCTTGTACTTAAGTCGGCATTGTGCATTTTGTATTAAATTCGCATGCAATTTCTGTGTTTCATCGTCAATAAGAAGGTCAAAGGGATACAGTAAACCTGAAGTGAAGCATCGGAATCAAAAACTGGACTCACAGGAGAGGTTCAAATCATAGAAAGTGAGAGTGTCAGTTCTCTTGTACTTAATTCGACATTGTGCCTTTTGTATTGAATTCGGATGCAATTTCTGTGTTTCATCGTCAATAAGAAGGTCCATGGGATACAGTAAACCTGAAATGAAGCATCGGAATCTAAAACTGGACTCACAGGAGAGGTTCACATCATAGAAAGTTAGAGTGTCAATCCTCTTGTACTTAAGTCGGCATTGTGCCTTTTGTATTAAATTCGGGAGCAATCTCTGTGTTTCATCATCAATAAGAAGGTCCAAGGGATACAGTAAACCTGAAGTGACGCATCGTCATCTAATACTAGACCCACAGGAGAGGTTCAAATCATAGAAAGTTAGAGTGTCAGTCCTCTTGTACTTAAGTCGGCATTGTGCCTTTTGTATTAAATTCGGATGCAATTTCTGTGCTTCATCGTCAATAAGAAGGTCAAGGGATACAGTAAGCCTGAAGTGAAGCATCGGAAATATATAAGTGGTCTCACAGGAGAGATTCAAATCATAGAAAGTGGGAGTGTCAGTCCTCTTGTACTTAAGTCGGCATTGTGCCTTTTGTATTAAATTCGGATGCAATTTCTGTGTTTCATCCTCAATAAGATGGTCCAAGGTATACAGGAAACCTGAAGTAAAGCATCGGAATCTAAAACTGGACTCAAAGGAGAGGTTCAAATCATAGAAAGTTAGAGTGTCGGTCCTCTTGTACCTATGACGGCAATGTGCCTTTTGTAATAAATTCGGATGCAATTTCTGTGTTACATCGTCAGTAAGAAGGTCCAAGGGATACGGTAAACCTGAAGTGAAGCATCGGAATCTAAAACTGGACTCACAGGAGAGGTTCAAATCATAGAAAGTTAGAGTGTCTTGTACATAAGTCAGCATTGTGCCTTTTGTATTAAATTCGGATGCAATTTCTGCGTTTCATCGTCAGTAAGAAGGTCCAAGGGATACAGTAAACCTGAAGTGAAGCATCGGAATTTAAACTGGACTCACAGGAGAGGTTCAAATCATAGAATGTTAGAGTGTCAGTCCTCTTGTACTTAAGTCAGCATTGTGCTTTATGTATTAAATTCGGATGCAATTTCTGTGCTTCATCGTCAATAAGAAGGTCCAACGGATACAGTAAACCTGAAGTGAAGCATTGGAATCTAAAACTGGACTCAAAGGAGAGGTTCAAATCATAGAAAGTTAGAGTGTCGGTCCTCTTGTACCTATGTCGGCATTGTGCCTTTTGTAATAAATTCGGATGCAATTTCTATGTTTCATCGTCAGTAAGAAGGTCCAAGGGATACGGTAAACCTGAAGTGAAGCATCGGAATCAAAAGCTGGACTCACAGGAGAGGTTTAAATCAAAGAAAGTTAGAGTGTGTGTCCTCTTGTACTTAAGTCGGCATTGTGCCTTTTGTATTAAATTCGGATGCAATTTCTGTGTTTCATCGTCAATAAGAAGGTCCAAGGGATACAGTAAACCTGAAGTGAAGCAACGGAATCTAAAAATGAACTCACAGGAGAGGTTTAAATCAAACAAAGTTAGAGTGTCTGTCCTCTTGTACTTAAGTCAGCTTTGTGCCTTTTGTATTAAATTCGGATGCAATTTCTGTGTTTCATCGTCAATAAGAAGGTACAAGGGATACAGTAAACCTGAAGTGAAGCATCGGAATCTGAAACTGGATTCAAAGGAGAGGTTCAAAACATAGAAAATGAGAGTGTCAGTCCTCTTGTACTTAAGCCGGCTTTGTGCATTTTGAATTAAATTCGGATGCAATTTCTGTGTTTGATCATCAATAAGAAGGTCCAAGGGATACAGTAAACCTGAAGAGAAGCATAGGAATCTAAAACTGGACTCACAGGAGAGGTTCAAATCACAGGAAGTTAGAGTGTCACTCCCCTTGTACTTAAGTCGACATTGTGCCTTTTGTATTAACGTCTGATGCAATTTCTGTGTTTCATCGTCAATTAGATGGTCCAAGGGATACAGTATACCTGAAGTGAAGCATCGTAATCTAAAACTGGACACACAGGAGAGGTTCAAATCATAGAAAGTTAGAGTGTCAGTCCTCTTGTACTTATGGCGGCATTGGGCCTTTTGTATTAAATTCGGGAGCAATCTCTGTGTTTCATCGTCAATAAGAAGGTCCAAGGGATACAGTAAACCTGAAGTGAAGCATCGTCATCTAAAACTAGTCCCACAGGAGAGGTTCAAATCATAGAAAGTTAGAGTGTAAGTCCTCTTGTACTTAAGTCGGCATTGTGCCTTTTGCATTAAATTCGGATGCAATTTCTGTGCTTCACCGTCAATAAGAAGGTCAAGGGATACAGTAAGCCTGAAGTGAAGCATCGGAAATATAAAAGTGGTCTCACAGGAGAGGTTCAAATCATAGAAAGTGAGAGTTTCAGTCCTCTTGTACTTAAGTCGGCATTGTGCCTTTTGTATTAAATTCCGATGCAATTTGTGTGTTTCATCGTCCATAAGAAGGTCCAAGGTATACAGGAAACCTGAAGTAAAGCATCGGAAACTAAAACTGGACTCACAGGAGAGGTTTGAATCAAAGAAAGTTAGAGTGTCTGTCCTCTTGTACTTAAGTCGGCATTGTAACTTTTGTATTAAATTCGGATGCAATTTCTGTGTTTCATCGTCAGTAAGAAGGTCCAAGGTATACAGTAAACCTGAAGTGAAGTATCGGAATCTGAAACTGGACTCACAGGAGAGGTTCAAATGATAGAAAGTTAGAGTGTCAGTCCTCCTGTACTTAAGTCGGCATTGTACCTTTTGTATTAAATTCGGATGCAATTGCTATGTTTCATCGTGAATAAGAAGGTCTTAGGTACACTGTAAACCTGAAGTCAAGCATCGGAATCTAAAACTGGTCTCACATGAGAGGTTCAAATCATGGAAAGTGAGAGTGTCAGTACTCTTGTTTATAAGTCGGCATTGTGCCTTTTGTTTTAAACTCGGATGCAATTTCTGTGTTTGATCATAAATAAGAAGGTTCAAGGTATACAGTAAACCTGAGTGAAGCATCGGAATCTAAAACTCAACTCACAGGCGAGGTTCCAATCATAGAAAGTTAGAGTGTCAGTCCTCTTGTACTTAAGTCGGCATTGTGCCTTTAGTATTAAATTCGGATGCAATCTCTGTGTTTCATCGTCAATAAGAAGGTCCAAGCGATACAAAAAACCTGAAGTGTAGCATCGGAATCTAAAACTGAACTCACAGGAGAGGTTTAAATCAACGAAAGTTAGAGTGTCTGTCCTCTTGTACTTAAGTCGGCATTGTGCCTTTTGTATTAAATTCGGATGCAATTTCTGTGTTTCATCGTCAATAAGAAGGTCCAAGGGATACAGTAAACCTGAAGTGAAGCATCGGAATTTAAACTGGACTCACAGGAGAGGTTCAAATCATAGAATGTTAGAGTGTCAGTCCTTTTGTACTTAAGTCAGCATTGTGCCTTATGTATTAAATTCGGATGCAATTTCTGTGCTTCATCGTCAATAAGAACGTCCAACGGGTACAGTAAACCTGAAGTGTAGCATCGGAATCTAAAACTGGACTCACAGGATAGGTTTAAAACAAAGAAAGATAGAGTGATGGTCCTCTTGTACATAAGTCGGCAATGTGCCTTTTGTATTAAATTCGGATGCAATTTCTGTGTTTCATCGTCAATAAGAGGGCCCAAGGGATACAGTAAACCTGAAGTAAAAATTCGGAATCAAAAACTTGGCTCACAGGAGAGGTCTATATCAAAGAAATTTAGAGTGTCTGTCCTCTTGTACTTAAGGCGGCATTGTGCCTTTTGTATTAAATTCGGATGCAATTTCTGTGTTTCATCGTCAATAAGAAGGTCCGAGGGATACAGTAAACCTGAAGTGAAGCAATGGAATCCAAAATTGAACTCACAGAAGAGGTTCAAAACAAAGAAAGTTAGAGTGTCTGTCCTCTTGTACTTAAGTTGGCATTGTGCCTTTTGTATTAAATTCGGATGCAATTTCTGTGTTTCATCGACAATAAGAAGGTCCAAGGAATACAGTAAACCTGAAGTGAAGCATCGGAATCTGAAACTGGATTCAAAGGAGAGGTTCAAAACATAGAAAATAAGAGTGTCAGTCCACTTGTACTTAAGCTGGCTTTGAGCATTTTGAATTAAATTCGGATGCAATTTCTGTGTTTGATCATCAATAAGAAGGTCCAAAGGATACAGTAAACCTGAAGTGAAGCATAGGAATCTAAAACTGGACTCACAGGAGAGGTTCAAATCATAGAAAGTTAGAGCGTCACTCCCCTTGTACGTAAGTCGACATTGTGCTTTTTGTATTAACTTCGGATGCAATTTCTGTGTTTCATCGTCAATTAGAAGGTCCAAGGGATACAGTATACCTGAAGTGAAGCATCGTAATCTGAAACTGGACACACAGCAGAGGTTCAAATCATAGAAAGTTAGAGTGTCAGTCCTCTTGTACTTCAGTCGGCATTGTGACTTTTGTATTAAATTCGGATGCAATTTCTGTGTTTCATCGTCAATAAGATGGTCCAAGGGATACAGTAAAACTGAAGAGAAGCATCGGAATCTAAAACTGGACTCACAGGAGAGGTTCTCATCATAGAAAGTTAGAGTGTCAGTCCTCTTGTACTTAAGTCGGCATTGTGCCTTTTGTATTAAATTCGAGAGCAATCTCTGTGTTTCATCGTCAATAAGAAGGTCCAAGGGATACAGTAAACCTGAAGTGAAGCATCGTCATCTAAAACTAGACCCACAGGAGAGGTTCAAATCACAGAAAGTTAGTGTGTCAGTCCTCTTGTACTTAAGTCGGCATTGCGCCTTTTGTATTAAATTCGGATGCATTTTCTGTGCTTCATCGTCAATAAGAAGGTCAAGGGATACAGTAAGCCTGAAGGGAAGCATCGGAAATATAAAAGTGGTCTCACAGGAGAGGTTCAAATCATAGAAAGTGAGAGCGTCAGTCCTCTTGTACTTAAGTCGGCATTGTGCCGTTTGTATTAAATTCGGATGCAATTTCTGTGTTTCATCGTCAATAAGAAGGTCTAAGGTATACAGGAAACCTGAAGTAAAGCATCGGAATCTAAAACTGGACTCACAGGAGAGGTTCAAATCATAGAAAGTTAGACTGTCGGTCCTCTTGTACCTAAGTCAGCATTGTGCTTTTTGTAAAAATTCGGATGCAATTTCTGTGTTTCATCGTCAGTAAGAAGGTCCAAGGGATACAGTAAACCTGAAGTGAAGCATCGGAAACTAAAACTGGAGTCACGGAGTGGTTTAAATCAAAGAAAGTTAGAGTGTCTGTCCTCTTGTACTTAAGTCGGCATTGTATCTTTTGTATTAAATTCGGATGCAATTTCTGTGTTTCATCGTCAATAATAAGGTCCAAGGTACACAGTAAACCTGAAGTGAAGCATTGGAATCTAAAACTGGACTCACAGGAGAGGTTCAAATCATAGAAAGTTAGAGTGTCAGTCCTCTTGTACTTAAATCGGCATTGTGCCTTTTGTATTAAATTCGGATGCAATTGCTATGTTTCATCGTGAATGAGAAGGTCTTAGGTATACTGTAAACCTGAAGTCAAGCATCGGAATCTAAAACTGGTCTCACAGGAGAGGTTCAAATCATAGAAAGTGAGAGTGTCAGTCCTCTTCTACTTACGTCGGCATTGTGCCTTTTGTTTTAAACTCGGATGCAATTTCTGGGTTTGATCATCAATGAGAAGGTCCAAGGTATACAGTAAACCTGAGTGAAGCATCGGAATCTAAAACTCAACTCACAGGAGAGGTTCAAATCATAGAAAGTTATAGTGTCAGTCCTCTTGTACTTAAGTCGGCATTGTGCCTTTTGTATTACATTCGGATGCAATTTCTGTGTTTCATCGTCAACAAGAAGGTCCAAGGTATACAGTAAACCTGAAGTGAAGCATCGGAATCTAAAACTGGACTCACAGGAAAGGTTCAAATCACAGAAAGTTAGAGTGTCAGTCATCTTGTACTTAAGTCGGCATTGTGCCTTTTGTATTATATTCGGATGCAATTGCTGTGCTTCATGGTCAATAAGTAGGTCCAAGGGATACAGTAAACCTTAGGTGAAGCATCGGAATCTATAACGGGACTCACAGGAGAGGTTCAAATCACTGAAGATAGAGTGTCAGTAGTCTTGTACTTATGTCGGCATTGTGCCTTTTGTATAAAATTCGCATGCAATTTCTATGTTGCATCGTCAATAAGAAGGTCCAAGGAATACTGTAAAACTGAAGAGATGCATCGGAATCTAAAACTGTACTCACAGGAGAGGTCACATCATAGGAAATTAGAGTGTCAGTCCTCTTGTACTTAAGATGGCATTGTGCCTTTTGTATTAACTTCGGATGCAATTTCTGTGTTCATCGTCAATAGGAAGGTCCAAGGGATACAGTAAACGAGAAGTCACGCATCGGAATCTAAAACTAGACTCACAGGAGAGGTTCAAATCATAGAAAGTTAGAGTAACAGTCCTCTTGTACTTAAGTCGGCATTGTGCCTTTTGTATTAAATTCGGATGCAAATTCTGTGCTTCATCGTCATTAAGAAGGTCAAGGGATACAGTAAACCTGAAGTGAAGCATCGGAATCTAAAACTGGAGTCACAGGAGAGATTCAAATCATAGAAAGTGAGAGTGTCAGTCCTCTGGTACTTAAGTCGGCATTGTGCCTTTTGTATTAAATTCGGATGGAATTTCTTTGTTTCATCGTCAATAAGAAGGTCCAAGGTATACAGTAAACCTGAAGTGAAGCATCGGAATCTAAAACTGGACTCACAGGAGAGGTTTAAATCAAAGAAAGTTAGAATGTCTGTCCTCTAGTACTTAAGTCGGCATTGTGCCTTTTGTATTAAATTCGGATGCAATTTCTGTGTTTCATCGTCAATAAGAATATCATATTGATATAGTAAACCGGAAGTGAAGCATCGGAATCTAAAACTGGACTCACAGGACAGGTTTAAATCATTGCAAGTTAGAGTGTCTGTCCTCTTGTACTTAAGTCGGCATTGTGCATTTTGTGTTAAATTCGGGTGCAATTTCTGTGTTTCATCGTCAATAAGAAGGTCCAAGGGATACAGTGAACCTGAAGTGAAGCATCGGAATCTAAAACTGGACTCACAGGAGAGGTTTAAATCAAAGAAACTTAGAGTGTCTTTCCTCTTGTACTTAAGTCGGCCTTGTGCCTTTTGTATTAAATTCGGACGCAATTTCTGTGTTTCATCGTCAATAAGAAGGTCAAAGGGATACAGTAAACCTGAAGTGAAGCATCGGAATCTAAAACTGGACTCCTAGGAGAGGTTCAAATCATATAAGTAAGAGCGTCAGTCCTCTTGTACTTAAGTCGGCATTGTGCCTTTTGCATTAAATTCGGATGCAATTTCTGCGTTTGATCATCAATAAGAATGTCCAAGGTATACAGTAAACCTGATGTGAAGCATCGGAATCTAAAACTGGACTCACAGGAGAGGTTCAAATCATAGAAAGTTAGAGTGTCAGTCCTCTTGTACTTAAGTCGGCATTGTGACTTTTTGTTTAAATTCGGATGCAATTTCTGTGTTTCATCGTCAGTAAGAAGGACCAAGGGATACAGTAAACCTGAAGTGAAGCATCGGAATCTAAAACTGGACTCACAGGAGAGGTTCAAATCATAGAAAGTGAGAGTGTCAGTTCTCTTGTACTTAATTCGGCATTGTGCCTTTTGTATTGAATTCGGATGCAATTTCTGTGTATCATCGTCAATAAGATGGTCCATGGGATACAATAAACCTGCAATGAAGCATCGGAATCTAAAACTGGACTCACAGGAGAGATTCAAATCATAGAAAGTTAGAGTGTCAGTCCTCTTGTACTTATGCCGACATTGTGCCCATTGTATTAAATTCGGATGCAATTTCTGTGTTTCATCGTCAATAACAAGGTCCAAGGTATACAGTAAACCTGAAGTCAAGCATCGGAATCTAAAACTGGACTCACAGGAGAGGTACAAGTCATAGGAAGTTAGCGTGTCTGTCCTATTGTACTTAAGTCTGCATTGTGCCTTTTGTATTAAATTCGTATGCAATTTCTGTGTTTCATCGTCAAAAAGAAGGTCCAAGGTATATAGTAAACCTGAAGTGAAGCATCGGAATCTAAAACTGGACTCACAGGAGAGGTTCAAATCACAGAAAGTCAGAGTGTCAGTCCTCTTGTACTTAAGACTTCATTGTGCCTTTTGTTTTAGATTCGGATGCAATTTCTGTGTTTCATCGTGTATAAGAAGGTCCAAGGTGTACAGTAAACCTGAAGTGAAGCATCGGAATCTAAAACTGGACTCACAGGAGTGGTTTAAATCAAAGAAAGTTAGAGTGTCTGTCTTCTTGTACTTAAGTCGGCATTGTAACTTTTGTATTAAATTCGGATGCAGTTTCTGTGTTTCATCGTCAATAATAAGGTCCAAGGTACACAGTAAACCTGAAGTGAAGGATTGGAATCTAAAACTGGACTCACAGGAGAGGTTCAAATCATAGAAAGTTAGAGTGTCAGTCCTCTTGTACTTAAATCGGCATTGTGCCTTTTGTATTAAATTCGGATGCAATTGCTCTGTTTCATCGTGAATAAGAAGGTCTTAGGTATACTGTAAACCTGAAGTCAAGCATCGGAATCTAAAACTGGTCTCACAGGAGAGGTTCAAATCATAGAAAGTGAGAGTGTCAGTCCTCTTGTACTTAAGTCGGCATTGTGCCTTTTGTTTTAAACTCGGATGCAATTTCTGGGTTTGATCATCAATGAGAAGGTCCAAGGTATACAGTAAACCTGAGTGAAGCATCGGAATCTAAAACTCAACTCACAGGAGAGGTTCAAATCATTGAAAGTTATAGTGTCAGTCCTCTTGTACTTAAGTCGGCATTGTGCCTTTTGTATTACATTCGGATGCAATATCTGTGTTTCATCGTCAACAAGAAGGTCCAAGGTATACAGTAAACCTGAAGTGAAGCATCGGAATCTAAAACTGAACTCACAGGAAAGGTTCAAATCACAGAAAGTTACGGTGTCAGTCATCTTGTACTTAAGTCGGCATTGTGCCTTTTGTATTACATTCGGATGCAATTGCTGTGCTTCATGGTCAATAAGAAGGTCCAAGGGATACAGTAAACCTGAAGTGAAGCATCGGAATCTAAAACGGGACTCACAGGAGAGGTTCAAATCATAGAAAGTAAGAGCGTCAGTCCTCTTGTACTTAAGTCGGCATTGTGCCTTTTGCATTAAATTCGGATGCAATTTCTGCGTTTGATCATCAATAAGAATGTCCAAGGTATACAGTAAACCTGATGTGAAGCATCGGAATCTAAAACTGGACTCACAGGAGAGGTTCAAATCATAGAAAGTTAGAGTGTCAGTCCTCTTGTACTTAAGTCGGCATTGTGACTTTTTGTTTAAATTCGGATGCTATTTCTGTGTTTCATCGTCAGTAAGAAGGACCAAGGGATACAGTAAACCTGAAGTGAAGCATCGGAATCTAAAACTGGACTCACAGGAGAGGTTCAAATCATAGAAAGTGAGAGTGTCAGTTCTCTTGTACTTAATTCGGCATTGTGCCTTTTGTATTGAATTCGGATGCAATTTCTGTGTATCATCGTCAATAAGATGGTCCATGGGATACAATAAACCTGAAATGAAGCATCGGAATCTAAAACTGGACTCACAGGAGAGATTCAAATCATAGAAAGTTAGAGTGTCAGTCCTCTTGTACTTATGCCGACATTGTGCCCATTGTATTAAATTCGGATGCAATTTCTGTGTTTCATCGTCAATAAGAAGGTCCAAGGTATACAGTAAACCTGAAGTCAAGCATCGGAATCTAAAACTGGACTCACAGGAGAGGTACAAGTCATAGGAAGTTAGCGTGTCTGTCCTATTGTACTTAAGTCTGCATTGTGCCTTTTGTATTAAATTCGTATGCAATTTCTGTGTTTCATCGTCAAAAAGAAGGTCCAAGGTATATAGTAAACCTGAAGTGAAGCATCGGAATCTAAAACTGGACTCACAGGAGAGGTTCAAATCACAGAAAGTCAGAGTGTCAGTCCTCTTGTACTTAAGACTTCATTGTGCCTTTTGTTTTAGATTCGGATGCAATTTCTGTGTTTCATCGTGTATAAGAAGGTCCAAGGTGTACAGTAAACCTGAAGTGAAGCATCGGAATCTAAAACTGGACTCACAGGAGTGGTTTAAATCAAAGAAAGTTAGAGTGTCTGTCTTCTTGTACTTAAGTCGGCATTGTAACTTTTGTATTAAATTCGGATGCAGTTTCTGTGTTTCATCGTCAATAATAAGGTCCAAGGTACACAGTAAACCTGAAGTGAAGGATTGGAATCTAAAACTGGACTCACAGGAGAGGTTCAAATCATAGAAAGTTAGAGTGTCAGTCCTCTTGTACTTAAATCGGCATTGTGCCTTTTGTATTAAATTCGGATGCAATTGCTCTGTTTCATCGTGAATAAGAAGGTCTTAGGTATACTGTAAACCTGAAGTCAAGCATCGGAATCTAAAACTGGTCTCACAGGAGAGGTTCAAATCATAGAAAGTGAGAGTGTCAGTCCTCTTGTACTTAAGTCGGCATTGTGCCTTTTGTTTTAAACTCGGATGCAATTTCTGGGTTTGATCATCAATGAGAAGGTCCAAGGTATACAGTAAACCTGAGTGAAGCATCGGAATCTAAAACTCAACTCACAGGAGAGGTTCAAATCATTGAAAGTTATAGTGTCAGTCCTCTTGTACTTAAGTCGGCATTGTGCCTTTTGTATTACATTCGGATGCAATATCTGTGTTTCATCGTCAACAAGAAGGTCCAAGGTATACAGTAAACCTGAAGTGAAGCATCGGAATCTAAAACTGAACTCACAGGAAAGGTTCAAATCACAGAAAGTTACGGTGTCAGTCATCTTGTACTTAAGTCGGCATTGTGCCTTTTGTATTACATTCGGATGCAATTGCTGTGCTTCATGGTCAATAAGAAGGTCCAAGGGATACAGTAAACCTGAAGTGAAGCATCGGAATCTAAAACGGGACTCACAGGAGAGGTTCAAATCACTGAAGATAGAGTGTCAGTAGTCTTGTACTTATGTCGGCATTGTGCCTTTTGTATAAAATTCGCATGCAATTTCTATGTTGCATCGTCAATAAGGAGGTCCAAGGAATACTGTAAAACTGAAGAGATGCATCGGAATCTAAAACTGGACTCACAGGAGAGGTCACATCATAGGAAATTAGAGTGTCAGTCCTCTTGTACTTAAGACGTCATTGTGCCTTTTGTATTAACTTCGGATGCAATTTCTGTGTTCATCGTCAATAGGAAGGTCCAAGGGATACAGTAAACGAGAAGTCACGCATCGGAATCTAAAACTAGACTCACAGGAGAGGTTCAAATCATAGAAAGTTAGAGTAACAGTCCTCTTGTACTTAAGTCGGCATTGTGCTTTTTGTATTAAATTCGGATGCAAATTCTGTGCTTCATCGTCATTAAGAAGGTCAAGGGATACAGTAAACCTGAAGTGAAGCATCGGAATCTAAAACTGGAGTCACAGGAGAGATTCAAATCATAGAAAGTGAGAGTGTCAGTCCTCTTGTACTTAAGTCGGCATTGTGCCTTTTGTATTAAATTCGGATGGAATTTCTTTGTTTCATCGTCAATAAGAGGGTCCAAGGTATACAGTAAACCTGAAGTGAAGCATCGGAATCTAAAACTGGACTCACAGGAGAGGTTTAAATCAAAGAAAGTTAGAGTGTCTGTCCTCTAGTACTTAAGTCGGCATTGTGCCTTTTGTATTAAATTCGGATGCAATTTCTGTGTTTCATCGTCAATAAGAATATCAAAGGGATATAGTAAACCGGAAGTGAAGCATCGGAATCTAAAACTGGACTCACAGGACAGGTTTAAATCATTGCAAGTTAGAGTGTCTGTCCTCTTGTACTTAAGTCGGCATTGTGCCTTTTGTATTAAATTCGGGTGCAATTTCTGTGTTTCATCGTCAATAAGAAGGTCCAAGGAATACAGTGAACCTGAAGTGAAGCATCGGAATCTAAAACTGGACTCACAGGAGAGGTTTAAATCAAAGAAACTTAGAGTGTCTTTCCTCTTGTACTTAAGTCGGCCTTGTGCCTTTTGTATTAAATTCGGACGCAATTTCTGTGTTTCATCGTCAATAAGAAGGTCAAAGGGATACAGTAAACCTGAAGTGAAGCATCGGAATCTAAAACTGGACTCCTAGGAGAGGTTCAAATCATAGAAAGTAAGAGCGTCAGTCCTCTTGTACTTAAGTCGGCATTGTGCCTTTTGCATTAAATTCGGATGCAATTTCTGCGTTTGATCATCAATAAGAATGTCCAAGGTATACAGTAAACCTGATGTGAAGCATCGGAATCTAAAACTGGACTCACAGGAGAGGTTCAAATCATAGAAAGTTAGAGTGTCAGTCCTCTTGTACTTAAGTCGGCATTGTGACTTTTTGTTTAAATTCGGATGCAATTTCTGTGTTTCATCGTCAGTAAGAAGGACCAAGGGATACAGTAAACCTGAAGTGAAGCATCGGAATCTAAAACTGGACTCACAGGAGAGGTTCAAATCATAGAAAGTGAGAGTGTCAGTTCTCTTGTACTTAATTCGGCATTGTGCCTTTTGTATTGAATTCGGATGCAATTTCTGTGTATCATCGTCAATAAGAAGGTCCATGGGATACAATAAACCTGAAATGAAGCATCGGAATCTAAAACTGGACTCACAGGAGAGATTCAAATCATAGAAATTTAGAGTGTCAGTCCTCTTGTACTTATGCCGACATTGTGCCCATTGTATTAAATTCGGATGCAATTTCTGTGTTTCATCGTCAATAACAAGGTCCAAGGTATACAGTAAACCTGAAGTGAAGCATCGGAATCTAAAACTGGACTCACAGGAGAGGTACAATTCATAGGAAGTTAGCGTGTCTGTCCTATTGTACTTAAGTCTGCATTGTGCCTTTTGTATTAAATTCGTATGCAATTTCTGTGTTTCATCGTCAAAAAGAAGGTCCAAGGTATATAGTAAACCTGAAGTGAAGCATCGGAATCTAAAACTGGACTCACAGGAGAGGTTCAAATCACAGAAAGTCAGAGTGTCAGTCCTCTTGTACTTAAGACTTCATTGTGCCTTTTGTTTTAGATTCGGATGCAATTTCTGTGTTTCATCGTGTATAAGAAGGTCCAAGGTGTACAGTAAACCTGAAGTGAAGCATCGGAATCTAAAACTGGACTCACAGGAGTGGTTTAAATCAAAGAAAGTTAGAGTGTCTGTCCTCTTGTACTTAAGTCGGCATTGTAAATTTTGTATTAAATTCGGATGCAATTTCTGTGTTTCATCGTCAATAATAAGGTCCAAGGTACACAGTAAACCTGAAGTGAAGGATTGGAATCTAAAACTGGACTCACAGGAGAGGTTCAAATCATAGAAAGTTAGAGTGTCAGTCCTCTTGTACTTAAATCGGCATTGTGCCTTTTGTATTAAATTCGGATGCAATTGCTATGTTTCATCGTGAATAAGAAGGTCTTAGGTATACTGTAAACCTGAAGTCAAGCATCGGAATCTAAAACTGGTCTCACAGGAGAGGTTCAAATCATAGAAAGTGAGAGTGTCAGTCCTCTTGTACTTAAGTCGGCATTGTGCCTTTTGTTTTAAACTCGGATGCAGTTTCTGGGTTTGATCATCAATGAGAAGGTCCAAGGTATACAGTAAACCTGAGTGAAGCATCGGAAACTAAAACTCAACTCACAGGAGAGGTTCAAATCATTGAAAGTTATAGTGTCAGTCCTCTTGTACTTAAGTCGGCATTGTGCCTTTTGTATTACATTCGGATGCAATTTGTGTGTTTCATCGTCAACAAGAAGGTCCAAGGTATACAGTAAACCTGAAGTGAAGCATCGGAATCTAAAACTGAACTCACAGGAAAGGTTCAAATCACAGAAAGTTACGGTGTCAGTCATCTTGTACTTAAGTCGGCATTGTGCCTTTTGTATTACATTCGGATGCAATTGCTGTGCTTCATGGTCAATAAGAAGGTCCAAGGGATACAGTAAACCTGAAGTGAAGCATCGGAATCTAAAACGGGACTCACAGGAGAGGTTCAAATCACTGAAGATAGAGTGTCAGTAGTCTTGTACTTATGTCGGCATTGTGCCTTTTGTATAAAATTCGCATGCAATTTCTATGTTGCATCGTCAATAAGAAGGTCCAAGGAATACTGTAAAACTGAAGAGATGCATCGGAATCTAAAACTGGACTCACAGGAGAGGTTCACATCGTAGAAAATTAGAGTGTCAGTCCTCTTGTACTTACGACGGCATTGTGCCTTTTGTATTAAATTCGGATGCAATTTCTGTGTTCATCGTCAATAGGAAGGTCCAAGGGATATAGTAAACCTAAAGTCACGCATCGGAATCTAAAACTAGACTCACAGGAGAGGTTCAAATCATAGAAAGTTAGAGTGTCAGTCCTCTTGTACTTAAGTCGGCATTATGCCTTTTGTATTAAATTCGGATGCAATTTCTGTGCTTCATCGTCATTAAGAAGGTCAAGGGATACAGTAAACCTGAAGTGAAGCATCGGAATCTAAAACTGGAGTCACAGGAGAGATTCAAATCATACAAAGTGAGAGTGTCAGTCCTCTTGTACTTAAGTCGGCATTGTGCCTTTTGTTTTAAATTCGGATGGAATTTCTTTGTTTCATCGTCAATAAGAAGGTCCAAGGTATACAGTAAACCTGAAGTGAAGCATCGGAATCTAAAACTGGACTCACAGGAGAGGTTTAAATCAAAGAAAGTTAGAGTGTCTGTCCTCTAGTACTTAAGTCGGCATTGTGCCTTTTGTATTAAATTCGGATGCAATTTCTGTGTTTCATCGTCAATAAGAAGGTCCAAGGGATACAGTAAACCGGAAGTGAAGCATCGGAATCTAAAACTGGACTCACAGGACAGGTTTAAATCATTGCAAGTTAGAGTGTCTGTCCTCTTGTACTTAAGTCAGCATTGTGCCTTATGTATTAAATTCGGTTGCAATTTCTGTGCTTCATCGTCAATAAGAAGGTCCAACGGGTACAGTAAACCTGAAGTGTAGCATCGGAATCTAAAACTGGACTCACAGGATAGGTTTAAAACAAAGAAAGATAGAGTGATGGTCCTCTTGTACATAAGTCGGCAATGTGCCTATTGTATTAAATTCGGATGCAATTTCTGTGTTTCATCGTCAATAAGAGGGCCCAAGGGATACAGTAAAACAGAAGTAAAGATTCGGAATCAAAAACTTGGCTCACAGGAGAGGTCTAAATCAAAGAAAGTTAGTGTGTCTGTCCTCTTGTACTTAAGGCGGCATTGTGCCTTTTGTATTAAATTCGGATGCAATTTCTGTGTTTCATCGACAATAAGAAGGTCCAAGGGATACAGTAAACCTGAAGTGAAGCATCGGAATCTGAAACTGGATTCAAAGGAGAGGTTCAAAACATAGAAAATAAGAGTGTCAGTCCACTTGTACTTAAGCTGGCTTTGAGCATTTTGAATTAAATTCGGATGCAATTTCTGTGTTTCATCGACAATAAGAAGGTCCAAGGGATACAGTAAACCTGAAGTGAAGCATCGGAATCTGAAACTGGATTCAAAGGAGAGGTTCAAAACATAGAAAATAAGAGTGTCAGTCCACTTGTACTTAAGCTGGCTTTGAGCATTTTGAATTAAATTCGGATGCAATTTCTGTGTTTGATCATCAATAAGGAGGTCCAAAGGATACAGTAAACCTGAAGTGAAGCTTAGGAATCTAAAACTGGACTCACAGGAGAGTTTCAAATCATAGAAAGTTAGAGCGTCACTCCCCTTCTACGTAAGTCGACATTGTGCTTTTTGTATTAACTTCGGATGCAATTTCTGAGTTTCATCGTCAATTAGAAGGTCCAAGGGATACAGTATACCTGAAGTGAAGCATCGTAAACTAAAACTGGACACACAGCAGAGGTTCAAATCATAGAAAGTTAGAGTGTCAGTCCTCTTGTACTTCAGTCGGCATTGTGACTTTTGTATTAAATTCGGATGCAATTTCTGTGTTTCATCGTCAATAAGATGGTCCAAGGGATACAGTAAAACTGAAGAGAAGCATCGGAATCTAAAACTGGACTCACAGGAGAGGTTCTCATCATAGAAAGTTAGAGTGTCAGTCCTCTTGTACTTAAGTCGGCATTGTGCCTTTTGTATTAAATTCGGGAGCAATCTCTGTGTTTCATCGTCAATAAGAAGGTCCAAGGGATACAGTAAACCTGAAGTGAAGCATCGTCATCTAAAACTAGACCCACAGGAGAGGTTCAAATCACAGAAAGTTAGAGTGTCAGTCCTCTTGTACTTAAGTCGGCATTGTGCCTTTTGTATTAAATTCGGATGCAATTTCTGTGCTTCATCGTCAATAAGAAGGTCAAGGGATACAGTAAGCCTGAAGTGAAGCATCGGAAATATAAAAGTGGTCTCACAGGAGAGGTTCAAATCATAGAAAGTGAGAGCGTCAGTCCTCTTGTACTTAAGTCGGCATTGTGCCTTTTGTATTAAATTCGGATGCAATTTCTGTGTTTCATCGTCAATAAGAAGGTCTAAGGTATACAGGAAACCTGAAGTAAAGCATCGGAATCTAAAACTGGACTCACAGGAGAGGTTCAAATCATAGAAAATTAGACTGTCGGTCCTCTTGTACCTAAGTCGGCATTGTGCTTTTTGTAAAAATTCGGATGCAATTTCTGTGTTTCATCGTCAGTAAGAAGGTCCAAGGGATACGGTAAACCTGAAGTGAAGCATGGGAATCCAAAACTGGACTCACAGGAGAGGTTCAAATCATAGAAGGGTAGAGTGTCTTGTACTTAAGTCAGCATTGTGCCTTTTGTATTAAATTCGAATGCAGTTTCTGTGCTTCATCCTCAATAACAAGCTCCAACGGATACAGTAAGCCTTAAGTGAAGCATCGGAATCTAAAACTTGACACACAGGAAAGGTTTAAATCAAAGACAGTTAGAGTGTCTCTCCTCTTGTACTTAAGTCGGAATTGTGCCTTTTGTATTAAATCCGGATGCATTTTCTGTGCTTCATCGTCAATAAGAAGGTCCAAGGGATACAGTAAACCTGAAGTGAAGCATCGGAAACTAAAACTGGAGTCACGGAGTGGTTTAAATCAAAGAAAGTTAGAGTGTCTGTCCTCTTGTACTTAAGTCGGCATTGTAACTTTTGTATTAAATTCGGATGCAATTTCTGTGTTTCATCGTCAATAATAAGGTCCAAAGTACACAGTAAACCTGAAGTGAAGCATTGGAATCTAAAACTGGACTCACAGGACAGGTTGAAATTATTGCAAGTTAGAGTGTCTGTCCTCTTGTACTTAAGTCGGCATTGTGCATTTTGTATTAAATTCGGGTGCAATTTCTGTGTTTCATCGTCAATAAGAAGGTCCAAGGGATACAGTGAACCTGAAGTGAAGCATCGGAATCTAAAACTGGACTCACAGGAGAGGTTTAAATCAAAGAAACTTAGAGTGTCTTTCCTCTTGTACTTAAGTCGGCCTTGTGCCTTTTGTATTAAATTCGGACGCAATTTCTGTGTTTCATCGTCAATAAGAAGGTCAAAGGGATACAGTAAACCTGATGTGAAGCATCGGAATCTAAAACTGGGCTCCTAGGAGAGGTTCAAATCATAGAAAGTAAGAGCGTCAGTCCTCTTGTACTTAAGTCGGCATTGTGCCTTTTGCATTAAATTCGGATGCAATTTCTGCGTTTGATCATCAATAAGAATGTCCAAGGTATACAGTAAACCTGATGTGAAGCATCGGAATCTAAAACTGGACTCACAGGAGAGGTTCAAATCATAGAAAGTTAGAGTGTCAGTCCTCTTGTACTTAAGTCGGCATTGTGACTTTTTGTTTAAATTCGGATGCAATTTCTGTGTTTCATCGTCAGTAAGAAGGACCAAGGGATACAGTAAACCTGAAGTGAAGCATCGGAATCTAAAACTGGACTCACAGGAGAGGTTCAAATCATAGAAAGTGAGAGTGTCAGTTCTCTTGTACTTAATTCGGCATTGTGCCTTTTGTATTGAATTCGGATGCAATTTCTGTGTATCATCGTCAATAAGAAGGTCCATGGGATACTATAAACCTGAAATGAAGCATCGGAATCTAAAACTGGACTCACAGGAGAGATTCAAATCATAGAAAGTTAGAGTGTCAGTCCTCTTGTACTTAAATCGGCATTGTGCCTTTTGTATTAAATTCGGATGCAATTGCTATGTTTCATCGTGAATAAGAAGGTCTTAGGTATACTGTAAACCTGAAGTCAAGCATCGGAATCTAAAACTGGTCTCACAGGAGAGGTTCAAATCATAGAAAGTGAGAGTGTCAGTCCTCTTATACTTAAGTCGGCATTGTGCCTTTTGTTTTAAACTCGGATGCAATTTCTGGGTTTGATCATCAATGAGAAGGTCCAAGGTATACAGTAAACCTGAGTGAAGCATCGGAATCTAAAACTCAACTCACAGGAGAGGTTCAAATCATTGAAAGTTATAGTGTCAGTCCTCTTGTACTTAAGTCGGCATTGTGCCTTTTGTATTACATTCGGATGCAATTTCTGTGTTTCATCGTCAACAAGAAGGTCCAAGGTATACAGTAAACCTGAAGTGAAGCATCGGAATCTAAAACTGAACTCACAGGAAAGGTTCAAATCACAGAAAGTTACGGTGTCACTCATCTTGTACTTAAGTCGGCATTGTGCCTTTTGTATTACATTCGGATGCAATTGCTGTGCTTCATGGTCAATAAGAAGGTCCAAGGGATACAGTAAACCTGAAGTGAAGCATCGGAATCTAAAATGGGACTCACAGGAGAGGTTCAAATCACTGAAGATAGAGTGTCAGTAGTCTTGTACTTATGTCGGCATTGTGCCTTTTGTATAAAATTCGCATGCAATTTCTATGTTGCATCGTCAATAAGAAGGTCCAAGGAATACTGTAAAACTGAAGAGATGCATCGGAATCTAAAACTGGACTCACAGGAGAGGTCACATCATAGGAAATTAGAGTGTCAGTCCTCTTGTACTTAAGACGGCATTGTGCCTTTTGTATTAACTTCGGATGCAATTTCTGTGTTCATCGTCAATAGGAAGGTCCAAGGGATACAGTAAACGAGAAGTCACGCATCGGAATCTAAAACTAGACTCACAGGCGAGGTTCAAATCATAGAAAGTTAGAGTAACAGTCCTCTTGTACTTAAGTCGGCATTGTGCCTTTTGTATTAAATTCGGATGCAAATTCTGTGCTTCATCGTCATTAAGAAGGTCAAGGGATACAGTAAACCTGAAGTGAAGCATCGGAATCTAAAACTGGAGTCACAGGAGAGATTCAAATCATAGAAAGTGAGAGTGTCAGTCCTCTTGTACTTAAGTCGGCATTGTGCCTTTTGTATTAAATTCGGATGGAATTTCTTTGTTTCATCGTCAATAAGAAGGTCCAAGGTATACAGTAAACCTGAAGTGAAGCATCGGAATCTAAAACTGGACCCACAGGAGAGGTTTAAATCAAAGAAAGTTAGAGTGTCTGTCCTCTAGTACTTAAGTCGGCATTGTGCCTTTTGTATTAAATTCGGATGCAATTTCTGTGTTAAATCGTCAATAAGAATATCAAAGGGATATAGTAAACCGGAAGTGAAGCATCGGAATCTAAAACTGGACTCACAGGACAGGTTTAAATCATTGCAAGTTAGAGTGTCTGTCCTCTTGTACTTAAGTCGGCATTGTGCATTTTGTATTAAATTCAGGTGCAATTTCTGTGTTTCATCGTCAATAAGAAGGTCCAAGGGATACAGTGAACCTGAAGTGAAGCATCGGAATCTAAAACTGGACTCACAGGAGAGGTTTAAATCAAAGAAACTTAGAGTGTCTTTCCTCTTGTACTTAAGTCGGCCTTGTGCCTTTTGTATTAAATTCGGACGCAATTTCTGTGTTTCATCGTCAATAAGAAGGTCCAAGGTATATAGTAAACCTGAAGTGAAGCATCGGAATCTAAAACTGGACTCACAGGAGAGGTTCAAATCACAGAAAGTCAGAGTGTCAGTCCTCTTGTACTTAAGACTTCATTGTGCCTTTTGTTTTAGATTCGGATGCAATTTCTGTGTTTCATCGTGTATAAGAAGGTCCAAGGTGTACAGTAAACCTGAAGTGAAGCATCGGAATCTAAAACTGGACTCACAGGAGTGGTTTAAATCAAAGAAAGTTAGAGTGTCTGTCCTCTTGTACTTAAGTCGGCATTGTAACTTTTGTATTAAATTCGGATGCAATTTCTGTGTTTCATCGTCAATAATAAGGTCCAAGGTACACAGTAAACCTGAAGTAAAGGATTGGAATCTAAAACTGGACTCACAGGAGAGGTTCAAATCATAGAAAGTTAGAGTGTCAGTCCTCTTGTACTTAAATCGGCATTGTGCCTTTTGTATTAAATTCGGATACAATTGCTATGTTTCATCGTGAATAAGAAGGTCTTAGGTATACTGTAAACCTGAAGTCAAGCATCGGAATCTAAAACTGGTCTCACAGGAGAGGTTCAAATCATAGAAAGTGAGAGTGTCAGTCCTCTTGTACTTAAGTCGGCATTGTGCCTTTTGTTTTAAACTCGGATGCAATTTCTGGGTTTGATCATCAATGAGAAGGTCCAAGGTATACAGTAAACCTGAGTGAAGCATCGGAATCTAAAACTCAACTCACAGGAGAGGTTCAAATCATTGAAAGTTATAGTGTCAGTCCTCTTGTACTTAAGTCGGCATTGTGCCTTTTGTATTACATTCGGATGCAATTTCTGTGTTTCATCGTCAACAAGAAGGTCCAAGGTATACAGTAAACCTGAAGTGAAGCATCGGAATCTAAAACTGAACTCACAGGAAAGGTTCAAATCACAGAAAGTTACGGTGTCAGTCATCTTGTACTTAAGTCTGCATTGTGCCTTTTGTATTACATTCGGATGCAATTGCTGTGCTTCATGGTCAATAAGAAGGTCCAAGGGATACAGTAAACCTGAAGTGAAGCATCGGAATCTAAAACGGGACTCACAGGAGAGGTTCAAATCACTGAAGATAGAGTGTCAGTAGTCTTGTACTTATGTCGGCATTGTGCCTTTTGTATAAAATTCGCATGCAATTTCTATGTTGCATCGTCAATAAGAAGGTCCAAGGAATACTGTAAAACTGAAGAGATGAATCGGAATCTAAAACTGGACTCACAGGAGAGGTTCACATCGTAGAAAATTAGAGTGTCAGTCCTCTTGTACTTACGACGGCATTGTGCCTTTTGTATTAAATTCGGATGCAATTTCTGTGTTCATCGTCAATAGGAAGGTCAAGGGATACAGTAAACCTGAAGTGAAGCATCGGAATCTAAAACTGGAGTCACAGGAGAGATTCAAATCATAGAAAGTGAGAGTGTCAGTCCTCTTGTACTTAAGTCGGCATTGTGCCTTTTGTATTAAATTCGGATGCAATTTCTGTGCTTCATCGTCATTAAGAAGGTCAAGGGATAAAGTAAACCTGAAGTGAAGCATCGGAATCTAAAACTGGAGTCACAGGAGAGATTCAAATCATAGAAAGTGAGGGTGTCAGTCCTCTTGTACTTAAGTCGGCATTGTGCCTTTTGTATTAAATTCGGATGCAATTTCTGTGTTACATCGTCAATAACAAGGTCCAAGGTATACAGTAAACCTGAAGTGAAGCATCGGAATCTAAAACTGGACTCACAGGAGAGGTACAAATCATAGGAAGTTAGCGTGTCTGTCCTCTTGTACTTAAGTCTGCATTGTGAATTTGTATTAAATTCGTATGCAATTTCTGTGTTTCATCGTCAAAAAGAAGGTCCAAGGTGTACAATAAACCTGAAGTGAAGCATCGGAATCTAAAACTGGACTCACAGGAGAGGTTTAAATGAAAGAAAGTTAGAGTGTCTGTCCTCTAGTACTTAAGTCGGCATTGTGCCTTTTGTATTAAATTCGGATGCAATTTCTGTGTTTCATCGTCAATAAGAAGGTCCAAGGGATACAGTAAACCAGAAGTGAAGCATCGGAATCTAAAACTGGACTCACAGGACAGGTTTAAATCATTGCAAGTTAGAGGGTCTGTCCTCTTGTACTTAGGTCGGCATTGTGCATTTTGTATTAAATTCGGGTGCAAATTCTGTGTTTCATCGTCAATAAGAAGGTCCAAGGGATACAGTAAACCTGAAGTGAAGCATCGGAATCTAAAACTGGACTCACAGGAGAGTTTCAAATCATAGAATGTGAGAGTGTCAGTCCTCTTGTACTTCAGTCGGCATTGTGCCTTTTGTATTAAATTCGGATGCAATTTCTGCGTTTGATCAACAATAAGAATGTCCAAGGTATACAGTAAACCTGATGTGAAGCATCGGAATCTAAAACTGGACTCACAGGAGAGGTTCAAATCACAGAAAGTTAGAGTGTCAGTCCTCTTGTACTTAAGTCGGCATTGTGCCTTTTGTATTATATTCGGATGCAATTTCTGTGTTTCATCGTCAGTAAGAAGGTCCAAGGGATACAGTAAACCTGAAGTGAAGCATCGGAATCTAAAACTGGACTCACAGGAGAGTTTCAAATCATAGAATGTGAGAGTGTCAGTCCTCTTGTACTTAAGTCAGCATTGTGCCTTTTGTATTAAATTCGGATGCAATTTCTGTGCTTCACCGTCAATAAGAAGGTCCAATGGATACAGTAGACCTAAAGTGAAGCATCGGAATCTAAAACTGGACTCACAGGAGAGGTTCAAATAATAGAAAGTTAGAGTGTCTGTCCTCTTGTTCTTATGTCGGCATTGTGCCATTTGTACTAAATTCGGGTGCAATTTCTCTGTTTCATCGTCAATAAGAAGGTCCAAGGTATACAGTAAACCTGCAGTGAAGCATCGGAATCTGAAACTGGACTCACAGGAGAAGTTCAAAGCATAGAAAGTTAGAGTGTCAGTCCTCTTGTACTTAAGTCGGCATTGTGCCTTTTGTACTAAATACGGATGAAATTTCTGTGTTTCATCGTCAATAAGAAGGTCCAAGGGATACAGTAAACCTGAAGTGAAGCATCGGAATCTAAAACTGGACTCACAGGAGAGGTTTAAATCAAAGAAACTTAGAGTGTCTGTCCTCTTGTACTTAAGTCGGCCTTGTGCCTTTTGTATTAAATTCGGATGCAATTTCTGTGTCTCATCGTCTATAAGAAGCTCCAAGGGAGACAGTAAACCTGAAGTGAAGCATCGGAATCTAAAACTGGACTCACAGGAGAGGTTCAAATCATAGAAGGTGAGAGTGTCAGTCCTCTTGTACTTAGGTCGGCATTGTGCCTTTTGTATTAAATTCGGATGCAATTTCTGCGTTTGATCATCAATAAGAATGTCCAAGGTATACAGTAAACCTGATGTGAAGCTTCGGAATCTAAAACTCAACTCACAGGAGAGGTTCAAATCATAGAATGTTATAGTGTCAGTCCTCTTGTACTTAAGTCGGCATTGTGCCTTTTGTATTAAATTCGGATGCAATGTCTGTGTTTCATCGTCAATAAGAATGTCGAAGGTATACAGTAAACCTGAAGTGAAGCATCGGAATCTAAAACTGGACTCACAGGAAAGGCTCAAATCATAGAAAGTTAGGGTGTCAGTCTACTTGTACATATGTCGACATTGTGCCTTTTGTATTAAATTCGGATGCAATTTCTGTGTTTCATCGTCAATAAGAAGCTCCAAGGTATACAGTAAACGTGAAGTGAATCATCGGAATCTAAAACTGGACTCACAGGAGAGGTTCAAATAATAGAAAGTTAGAGTGTCTGTCCTCTTGTACTTAAGTCGGCATTGTGCATTTGTATTAAATTCGGATGCAAATTCTGTGTTTCATCGTCAATAAGAAGTTCCAAGGTATACAGTAAACCTGAGTGAAGCATCGGAATCTACAACTGGACTCACAGGAGAGGTTCAAATCATAGAAGGTTAGGGTGTCAGTCCTCTTGTACTAAAGTCGACATTGTGAATTTTGTATTAAATTCGGATGCAATTTCTGTGTTTCATCGTCAATAAGAAGGTCCAAGATATACAGTAAACCTGAAGGAAAGCATCGGAAACTAAAACTGGTCTCACAGGAGATGTTCTAATAATAGAAAGTTAGAGTGTCTGTTCTCTTGTACTTAAGTCGGCATTGTGCCTTTTTTATTAAATTCGGATGCAATTTCTGTGCTTCATCGTCAATACGAAGGTCCAAGGTATACAGTAAACCTGAAGTGAAGCATTGGAATCTAAAACTGGACTCACAGGAGAGGTGCAAATCATAGGAAGTTAGAGTGTCTGTCCTCTTGTACTTAAGTCTGCATTGTGCCTTTTGTATTAAGTTCGGATGCAATTTCTGTGTTTCATCGTCAATAAGAAGGTCCAAGGTATATAGTAAACCTGATGTGAAGCATCGGAATCTAAAACTGGACTCACAGGAGAGGTTCAAATCATAGAAAGTCAGAGTGTCAGTCCTCTTGTACTTAAGACTTCATTGTGCATTTTGTATTTAATACGGATGCAATTTCTGTGTTTCGTCGTCAATAAGAAGGTCCAAGGTATACAGTAAACCTGAAGTGAAGTATCTAAATCTAAACTGGACTCACAGGAGAGGTTCAAATAATAGAAAGTTAGAGTGTCTGTCCTCTTGTTCTTATGTCGGCATTGTGCCATTTGTATTAAATTCGTGTGCAATTTCTCTCTTTCATCGTCAATAAGAAGGTCCAAGGTATACAGTAAACCTGCAGTGAAGCATCGGAATCTGAAACTGGACTCACAGGAGAAGTTCAAAGCATAGAAAGTTGGAGTGTCAGTCCTCTTGTACTTAAGTCGGCATTGTGCCTTTTGTATTAAATACGGATGCAATTTCTGTGTCTCATCGTCAATAAGAAGGTCCAAGGGATACAGTAAACCTCAAGTGAAGCATCGGAATCTAAAACTGGACTCACAGGAGAGGTTTAAATCAAAGAAACTTAGAGTGGCTGTCCTCTTGTACTTAAGTCGGCCTTGTGCCTTTTGTATTAAATTCGGATGCAATTTCTGTGTCTCATCGTCAATAAGAAGGTCCAAGGGATACAGAAAACCTGAAGTGAAACATCGGAATCTAAAACTGGACTCACAGGAGAGGTTCAAATCATAGAAGGTGAGAGTGTTAGTCCTCTTGTACTTAAGTCGGCATTGTGCCTTTTGTATTAAATTCGTATGCAATTTCTGCGTTTGATCATCAATAAGAATGTCCAAGGTATACAGTAAACATGATGTGAAGCATCGGAATCTAAAACTCAACTCACAGGAGAGGTTCAAATCATAGAATGTTATAGTGTCAGTCCTCTTGTACTTAAGTCGGCATTGTGCCTCTTGTATTAAATTCGGATGCAATGTCTGTGTTTCATCGTCAATAAGAATGTCGAAGGTATACAGTAAACCTGAAGTGAAGCACCGGAATCTAAAACTGGACTCACAGGAAAGGCTCAAATCATAGAAAGTTAGGGTGTCAGTCTACTTGTACATATGTCGACATGTGCCGTTTGTATTAAATTCGGATGCAATTTCTGTGTTTCATCGTCAATAAGAAGCTCCAAGGTATACAGTAAACCTGAAGTGAATCAACGGAATCTAAAACTGGACTCACAGGAGAGGTTCAAATAATAGAAAGTTAGAGTGTCTGTCCTCTTGTACCTAAGTCGGCATTGTGCCTTTTGTATTAAATTCGGATGCAATATCTGTGTTTCATCGTCAATAAGAAGTTCCAAGGTATACAGTAAACCTGAGTGAAGCATCGGAATCTACAACTGGACTCACAGGAGAGGTTCAAATCATAGAAAGTTAGCCTGTCAGTCCTCTTGTACTAAAGTCGACATTGTGCCTTTTGTATTAAATTCGGATGCAATCTCTGTGTTTCATCGTCAATAAGAAGGTCCAAGATATACAGTAAACCTGAAGGGAAGCATCGGAATCTAAAACTGGTCTCACAGGAGATGTTCTAATAATAGAAAGTTAGAGAGTCTGTTCTCTTGTACTTAAGTCGGCATTGTGCCTTTTGTATTAAATTCGGATGCAATTTCTGTGCTTCATCGTCAATAAGAAGGTCCAAGGTATACAGTAAACCTGAAGTGAAGCATTGTAATCTAAAACTGGACTCACAGGAGAGGTTCAAATCATAGAAAGTTAGAGTGTCTGTCCTCTTGTACTTAAGCCGGCATTGTGCATTTTGTATTAAATTCAGGTGCAATTTCTGTGCTTCATCGACAGTAAGCAGGTCCAAGGTATACAGTAAACCTGTAGTGATGCATCGGAATCTAAAACTGGACTCACAGGAGAGGTTCAAATCATACAAAGTTAGAGTGTCAGTCCTCTTGTACTTAAGTCGGCATTGTGCCTTTTGTATTAAATTCGGAAGCAATTTCTGTGTTTCATCGTCAATAAGAAGGTCGAAGGGATACAGTAAACCTGAAGTGAAGCATCGGAATCTAGAACTGGACTCACAGGAGAAGTTTAAATCAAAGAAAGTTAGAGTGTCAGTCCTCTTGTACTTCAGTTGGCATTGTGCCTTTTGTATTAAATTCGGGTGCAATTTCTGTGATTCATCGTCAATAAGAAGGACCAAGGGATACAGTAAACCTGAAGTGAAGCATCGGAATCTAAAACTGGACTCACAGGAGAGGATCAAATCATAGAAACTCAGAGTAATAGTCCTCTTGTACTTAAGTCGGCATTGTGCCTTTTGTATTAAATTCGGGTGCAATTTCTGTGTTCCATCGTCAATAACAAGGACCAAGGGATACAGTAAACCTGAAGTGAAGCATTCGAATCTAAAACTGGACTCACAGGAGAGGTTCAAATCATAGAAATTTAGAGTGTCAATCCACTTCTAATTCAGTCGGCATTGTGCCCTTTGTTTTAAATTCGGATGCAATTTCTGTGTTCATCGTCAATAAGAAGCTCCAAGCTATACAGTAAACAGGAAGTGAAGCATAGGAATCTATAACTGGACTCACAAGAGAGGTTCAAATCATAGAAAGTTAGAGTGTCAGTCCTCTTCACTTAAGTCGGCATTGTGCCTTTTGTATTAAATTCGGATGCAATTTCTGTGTTTCATCGTCAATATGAAGGTCCAAGTTATATAGTAAACCTGAAGTGTAGCATCCGAAACTAAAACTGGACTCACAGGAGAGGTTCAAATCATAGTAAGTTAGAGTGTGACTCCCCTTGTACCTAGGTTGACATTTTGCCTTTTGTATTAAATTCGGATGCAATTTCTGTATTTCATCGTCAATTAGAACGTCCAAGGGATACAGTAAACCTGAAGTGAAGCATCGGAAACTAAAACTGGACTCACAGGAGAGGTTTAAATCAAAGAAAGTTAGAGTGTCTGTCCTCTTGTACTTAAGTCGGTATTGTGCCTTTTGTATTAAATTCGGATGCAATTTCTGTGTTTCATCGTCAATAAGAAGGTCCAAGGTACACAGTAAACCTGAAGTGAAGTATCGGAATCTAAACTGGACTCACTGGAGAGGTTCAAATAATAGAAAGTTAGAGTGTCTGTCCTCTTGTGCTTATGTCGGCATTGTGCCATTTGTATTAAATTCGGGTGCAATTTCTCTGTTTCATCGTCAATAAGAAGGTCCAAGGTATACAGTAAACCTGAAGTGAAGCATCGGAATCTAAAACTGGACTCACAGGAGAGGTTCAAATCATTGAAGGTGAGAGTGTCTGTCCTCTTGTACTTAAGTCAGCATTGTGCCTTTTGTATTAAATTCGGATGCAATTTCTGCGTTTGATCATCAATAAGGATTTCCAAGGTATACAGTAAACCTGATGTGAAGCATCGGGATCGAAAACTCAACTCACAGGAGAGGTTCAAATCATAGAAAGTTATAGTGTCAGTCCTCTTGTACTTAAGTCGGCATTGTGCCTTTTGTATTAAATTCGGATGCAATGTCTGTGTTTCATCGTCAATAAGAAGGTCGAAGGTATACAGTAAACCTGAAGTGAAGCATCGGAATCTAAAACTGGACTCACAGGAGAGACTCAAATCATAGAAAGTTAGGGTGTCAGTCTACTTGTACATATGTCGACATTGTGCATTTTGTATTAAATTCGGATGCAATTTCTGTGTTTCATCGTCAATAAGAAGCTCCAAGGTATACAGTAAACCTGAAGTGAATCATCGGAATCTAAAACTGGACTCACAGGAGAGGTTCAAATAGAAGAAAGTTAGAGTGTCTGTCCTCTTGTACTTAAGTCGGCATTGTGCCTTTTGTATTAAATTCGGATGCAATTTCTGTGTTTCATCGTCAATAAGAAGTTCCAAGGTATACAGTAAACCTGAGTGAAGCATCGGAAACTACAACTGGACTCACAGGAGAGGTTCAAATCATAGAAAGTTAGGGTGTCAGTCGTCTTGTACTAAAGTCGACATTGTGCATTTTGTATTAAATTCGGATGCAATTTCTGTGTTTCATCGTCAATAAGAAGGTCGAAGATATACAGTAAACCTGAAGGGAAGCATCGGAATCTAAAACTGGTCTCACAGGAGAAGTTCGAATAATAAAAAGTTAGAGTGTCTGTTCTCTTGTACTTAAGTCGGCATTTTGCCTTTTGTATTAAACTCGGGTGCAATTTCTGTGCTTCATTCTCAATAAGAAGGTCCAAGGTATACAGTAAACCTCAAGTGAAGCATCGGAATCTAAAACTGGACGCACAGGAGAGATTCAAATCATAGAAATTTATAGTGTCAGTCCTCTTTTACTTAAGTCGGCATTGTGCCTCTTGTATTAAATTCGGATGCAATGTCTGTGTTTCATCGTCAATACGAAGGTCGAAGGTATACAGTAAACCTGCAGTGAAGCATCGGAATCTAAAACTGGACTCACAGGAGAGGTTCAAATCATAGAAAGTTAGGGTGTCAGTCCTCTTGTACTTAAGTCGACATTGTGCCTTTTGTATTAAATTCGGATGCAATTTCTGTGTTTCATCGTCAATAAGAAGGTCCAAGGTATACAGTGAACCTGAAGTGAAGCATCGGAATCTAAAACTGGACTCACAAGAGAGGTTCAAATCGTAGAAAGTTAGAGTGTCTGTCCTCTTGTACTTAAGCCGGCATTGTGCCTCTTGTATTAAATTCGGATGCAATGACTGTGTTTCATCGTCAATAAGAAGGTCGAAGGTATACAGTAAACCTGCAGTGAAGCATCGGAATCTAAAACTGGACTCACAGCAGAGGTTCAAATCATAGAAAGTTAGGGTGTCAGTCCTCTTGTACTTAAGTCGACATTGTGCCTTTTGTATTAAATTCGGATGCAATATCTGTGTTTCATTGTCAATAAGAAGGTCGAAGGGATACAGTAAACCTGACGTGAAGCATCGGAATCTAGAACTGGACTCACAGGAGAAGTTTAAATCAAGGAAAGTTAGAGTGTCAGTCGTCTTGTACTTTAGTCGGCATTGTGCCTTTGTATTAAATTCGGGTGCAATTTCTGTGATTCATCGTCAATAAGAAGGACCAAGGGATACAGTAAACCTGAAGTGAAGCATCGGAATCTAAAACTGGACTCACAGGAGAGGTTCAAATCATAGAAACTTAGAGTAATAGTCCTCTTGTACTTAAGTCGGCATTGTGCCTTTTGTATTAAATTCGGGTGCAATTTCTGTGTTCCATCGTCAATAACAAGGACCAAGGGATACAGTAAACCTGAAGTGAAGAATCGGAATCTAGTACTTGACGCACAGGAGAGGTTCAAATCATAGAAAGTTAGAGTGTCAGTCCTCTTGTACTTCAGTCGGCATTGTGCCTTTTGTATTACGTTCGGATGCAATTTCTGTGTTTCATCGTCAATAAGAAGGTCGAAGGGATACAGTAAACCTGAAGTGAAGCATCGGAATCTAGAACTGGACTCACAGGAGAAGTTTAAATCAAAGAAAGTTAGAGTGTCAGTCCTCTTGTACTTCAGTCAGCATTGTGCCTTTTGTATTAAATTCGGATGCAATTTCTGTGATTCATCGTCAATAAGAAGGACCAAGGGATACAGTAAACCTGAAGTGAAGCATTGGAATCTAAAACTGGAATCACAGGAGAGGTTCAAATCATAGAAATTTAGAGTGTCAGTCCAATTCTACTTCAGTCGGCATTGTGCCCTTTGTTTTAAATTCGGATGCAATTTCTGTGTTCATCGTCAATAAGAAGCTCCAAGGTATACAGCAAACAGGAAGTGAAGCATAGGAATCTATAAATGGACTCACAGGAGAGGTTCAAATCGTAGAAAGTTAGAGTGTCAGTCCTCTTCACTTAAGTCGGCATTGTGCCTTTTGTATTAAATTCGGATGCAATTTCTGTGTTTCATCGTCAATATGAAGGTCCAAGTTATATAGTAAACCTGAAGTGTAGCATCCGAATCTAAAACTGGACTCACAGGAGAGGTTCAAATCATAGTAAGTTAGAGTGTGACTCCCCTTGTACCTAGGTCGACATTTTGCTTTATGTATTATATTCGGATGCAATTTCTGTATTTCATCGTCAATTAAAAGGTCCAAGGGATACAGTAAACCTGAATTGAAGCATCGGAAACTAAAACTGGACTCACAGGAGCGGTTTAAATCAAAGAAACTTAGAATGTCTGTCCTCTTGTACTTAAGTCGGTATTGTGCCTTTTGTATTAAATTCGGATGCAATTTCTGTGTTTCATCGTCAATAAGAAGGTCCAAGGTATATAGTAAACCTGATGTGAAGCATCGGAATCTAAAACTGGACTCACAGGAGAGGTTCAAATCATAGAAAGTCAGAGTGTCAGTCCTCTTGTACTTAAGACTTCATTGTGCATTTTGTATTTAATACGGATGCAATTTCTGTGTTTCGTCGTCAATAAGAAGGTCCAATGTATACAGTAAACCTGAAGTGAAGTATCGGAATCTAAACTGGTCTCACAGGAGAGGTTCAAATTATAGAAAGTTAGAGTGTCTGTCCTCTTGTGCTTATGTCGGCATTGTGCCATTTGTATTAAATTCGGGTGCAATTTCTCTGTTTCATCGTCAATAAGAAGGTCCAAGGTATACAGTAAACCTGAAGTGAAGCATCGGAATCTATAACTGGACTCACAGGAGAGGTTCAAATCATTGAAGGTGAGAGTGTCTGTCCTCTTGTACTTAAGTCGGCATTGTGCCTTTTGTATTAAATTCGGATGCAATTTCTGCGTTTGATCATCAATAAGGATGTCCAAGGTATACAGTAAACCTGATGTGAAGCATCGGGATCGAAAACTCAACTCACAGGAGAGGTTCAAATCATAGAAAGTTACAGTGTCAGTCCTCTTGTACTTAAGTCGGCATTGTGCCTTTTGTATTAAATTCGGATGCAATGTCTGTGTTTCATCGTCAATAAGAAGGTCGAAGGTATACAGTAAACCTGAAGTGAAGCATCGGAATCTAAAACTGGACTCACAGGAGAGACTCAAATCATAGAAAGTTAGGGTGTCAGTCTACTTGTACATATGTCGACATTGTGCATTTTGTATTAAATTCGGATGCAATTTCTGTGTTTCATCGTCAATAAGAAGCTCCAAGGTATACAGTAAACCTGAAGTGAATCATCGGAATCTAAAACTGGACTCACAGGAGAGGTTCAAGTAATAGAAAGTTAGAGTGTCTGTCCTCTTGTACTTAAGTCGGCATTATGCCTTTTGTATTAAATTCGGATGCAATTTCTGTGTTTCATCGTCAATAAGAAGTTCCAAGGTATACAGTAAACCTGAGTGAAGCATCGGAAACTACAACTGGACTCACAGGAGAGGTTCAAATCATAGAAAGTTAGGGTGTCAGTCCTCTTGTACTAAAGTCGACATTGTGCCTTTTGTATTAAATTCGGATGCAATTTCTGTGTTTCATCGTCAATAAGAAGGTCCAAGGGATAAAGTAAACCTGAAGTGAAGCATCGGAATCTAAAACTGGTCTCACAGGAGATGTTCGAATAATAGAAAGTTAGAGTGTCTGTTCTCTTGTACTTAAGTCGGCATTTTGCCTTTTGTATTAAACTCGGGTGCAATTTCTGTGCTTCATTGTCAATAAGAAGGTCCAAGGTATACAGTAAACCTCAAGTGAAGCATCGGAATCTAAAACTGGACGCACAGGAGAGGTTCAAATCATAGAAATTTATAGTGTCAGTCCTCTTTTACTTAAGTCGGCATTGTGCCTCTTGTATTAAATTCGGATGCAATGTCTGTGTCTCATCGTCAATAAGAAGGTCGAAGGTATACAGTAAACCTGCAGTGAAGCATCGGAATCTAAAACTGGACTCACAGGAGAGGTTCAAATCATAGAAAGTTAGGGTGTCAGTCCTCTTGTACTTAAGTCGACATTGTGCCTTTTGTATTAAATTCGGATGCAATTTCTGTGTTTCATCGTCAATAAGAAGGTCCAAGGTATACAGTGAACCTGAAGTGAAGCATCGGAATCTAAAACTGGGCTCACAAGAGAGGTTCAAATCGTAGAAAGTTAAAGTGTCTGTCCTCTTGTACTTAAGCCGGCATTGTGCGTTTTGTATTAAATTCGGGTGCAATTTCTGTGCTTCATCGTCAGTAAGCAGGTCCAAGGTATACAGTAAACCTGAAGTGAAGCATCGGAATCTAAAACTGGACTCACAGGAGATGTTCAAATCATACAAAGTTAGAGTGTCTGTCCTCCTGTACTTAAGTAGGCATTGTGCCTTTTGTATTAAATTCGGATGCAATTTCTGTGATTCATCGTCAATAAGAAGTTCCAAGGTATACAGTAAACCTGAGTGAAGCATCGGAAACTACAACTGGACTCACAGGAGAGGTTCAAATCATAGAAAGATAGGGTGTCAGTCCTCTTGTACTAAAGTCGACATTGTGCCTTTTCTATTAAATTCGGGTGCAATTTCTGTGTTCCATCGTCAATAAGAAGGGCCAAGGGATACAGTAAACCTGAAGTGAAGAATCGGAATCTAGTACTGGACTCGCAGGAGAGGTTCATATCATAGAATGTTAGGGTGTCAGTCCTCTTGTACTTAAGTCGGCATTGTGCCTTTTGTATTAAATTCGAATGTAATTTCTGTGTTCGATCATCAAAAGAAGGTCCAAGGTATACAGTAAACCTGAAGTGAAGCATCGGAATCTAAAACTCAACTCACAGGAGAGGTTTAGATCATAGAAAATTAGAGTGTCAGTCCTCTTGTACTTAAGTCGGCATTTTGCCTTTTGTATTAAATTCGCATGCAATTTCTGCGTTTCATCGTCAATAAGAAGGTCCAAGGGATACAGAAAACCTGAAATGAAGTATCAGAATGTGAAACTGGAATTACAGGAGAGGTTCAAATCATAGAAATTTAGAGTGTCAGTCCACTTCTACTTCAGTCGGCATTGTGCCCTTTGTTTTAAATTCGGATGCATTTTCTGTGTTTCATCGTCAATAACAAGGTCCAAGGTATACAGTAAACCTGAAGTGAAGCATCGGAATCTAAAACTCGACTCACAGGAGAGGTTCAAATCATAGAAAGTTAGAGTGTCAGTCCTCTTGTACTTAAGTCTGCATTGTACCTTTTGTATTAAATTCGGATGCAATTTCTGTGTTCATCGTCAATAAGAAGCTCCAAGGTATACAGTAAACAGAAAGTGAAGCATCGGAATCTAAAACTGGACTCACAGGAGAGGTTCAAATCATAGAAACTTAGAGTGTCAGTCCTCTTGTACTTAAGTCGGCATTGTGCCTTTTGTATTAAATTCGGATGCAATTTCTGTGTTTCATCGTCAATATGAAGGTCCAAGTTACATAGTATACCTGAAGTGTAGCATCCGAATCTATAACTGGACTCACAGAAGAGGTTCAAATCATAGAAAGTTAGAGTGTCACCCACCTTGTACTTAGGTCGACATTGTGCTTTTTGTATTAACTTCGGATACTATTTCTGTATTTCATCGTCAATTAGAAGGTCCAAGGGGTACAGTAAACCTGAAGTGAAGCATCGGAAACTAAAACTGGACTCACAGGAGAGGTTCAAATCACAGAAAAGTAGAGTGTCAGTCATCTTGTACTTAAGTCCGCATTGTGCCTTTTGTATTAAATACGGATGCAATTTCTGTGCTTCATCGTCAATAAGAAGGTCCAAGGGATAAAGTAAACATGAAGTGAAGCATCGGAATCTAAAACGGGACTCACAGGAGAGGTTCAAATCACAGAAAGTTAGAACGTCAGTCGTCTTGTACTTAAGTCGGCCATGTGCCTTTTGTATAAAATTCGGATGCAATTTCTATGTTTCATCGTCAATAAGAAGGTCCAACGTATACTGTAAAACTGTAGAGAAGCATCGGAATCTTAAACTGGACTCACAGGAGAGGTTCACATCATAGAATGTTAGAGTGTCAGTCCTCTTGTACTTAAGTCGGCATTGTGCCTTTTGTATAAAATTCGGATGCAATTTCTATGTTTCATCGTCAATAAGAAGGTCCAAGGTATACTGTAAAACTGAAGAGAAGCATCGGAATCTAAAACTGGACTCACAGGAGAGGTTCATATCATAGAATGTTAGAGTGTCAGTCCTCTTGTACTTAAGTCGGCATTGTGCCTTTTGTATTAAATTCAGGTGCAATTTCTGTGTTTCATCGTCAATAAGAAGGACCAAGGTATACAGTAAACCTGCAGTGAAGCATCGGAATCTGAAACGGGACTCACAGGAGAAGTTCAAAGCATAGAAAGTTAGAGTGTCAGTCCTCTTGTACTTAAGTCGGCATTGTGCCGTTTGTATTAAATTTGGATGCAATTTCAGTGCTTCATCGTGAATAAGAAGGTCCAATGGATACAGAAAACCTGAAGTGAAGCATCGGAATTTAAAACTGGAGTCACAGGAGAGGTTCAAATCATAGAAAGTGAAAGTGTCAGTTCACTTGTACTCATGTCGGCATTGTGCCTTATGTATTGAATTCGGATGCAATTTCTGTGTTTGATCATCAATAAGAACGTCCAAGGTATACAGTAAATCTGATGTGAAGCATCGGATCCTAAAACTGGACTCACAGGAGAGGTTCTAATCATAGATAGTTCAAGTGTCAGTCCTCTTGTACTTAAGTCGGCATTGTGCCTTTTGTATTAAATTCGGGTGCAATTTCTGTGTTTCATCGTCAATAAGAAGGACCAAGGGATACAGTAAACCTGAAGTGAAACATCGGAATCTAAAACTGGACTCACAGGAGAGGTTCAAATCATAGAAAGTGAGAGTGTCAGTCGTCTTGTACTTAAGTCGGAATTGTGCCTTTTGTATTAAATTCGGATGCAATTTCTGCGTTTGATCATCAATAAGAATGTCCAAGGTATACAGTAAACCTGATGTGAAGCATCGGAATCTAAAACTGGACTCACAGGAGAGGTTTAAATCAAAGAAAGTTAGAGTGTCTGTCCTCTAGTACTTAAGTCAGCATTGTCCCTTTTGTATTGAATTCGGATGCAATTTCTGTGTTTCATCGTCATTAAGAAGGTCCAAGGGATACAGAAAACATGAAGTGAAGCATCGGAATCTATAACTGGACTCACAGGGGAGGTTTAAATCAAAGAAACTTAGAGTGTCTGTCCTCTTGTACTTAAGTCGGCCTTGTGCCTTTTGTATTGAATTCGGATGCAATATCTGTGTTTCATCGTCAATAAGAACGTCCAAGGGATACAGTAAACCTGAAGTGAAACATCGGAATCTAAAACTGGACTCACAGGAGAGGTTCAAATCATAGAAAGTGAGAGTGTCAGTCGTCTTGTACTTAAGTCGGAATTGTGCCTTTTGTATTAAATTCGGATGCAATTTCTGCGTTTGATCATCAATAAGAATGTCCAAGGTATACAGTAAACCTGTAGTGAAGCATCAGAACCTAAAACTCAACTCACACGAAAGGTTCAAATCATAGAAAGTTATAGTGCCAGTCCTCTTTTACTTAAGTCGACATTGAGCCTTTTATATTAAATTCGGATGCAATTTCTGTGTATCATTGTCAATAAGAAGGTCGAAGGTATACAGTAAACCTGCAGTGAAGCATCGGAATCTAAAACTGGACTCACAGGAGAGGTTCAAATCATAGAAATTTAGGGTGTCAGTCCACTTGTACTTAAGTCGACATTGTGACATTTGTATTAAATTCGGATGCAATTTCTGTGTTTCATCGTCAATAAGAAAGTCCAAGGTATACAGTAAACCTGAAGTGAAGCATCGGAATCTAAAACTGGACTCACAATAGAGGTTCAAATCATAGAAAGTTAGAGTGTCTGTCCTCCTGTACTTATGTCGGCATTGTGCCTTTTGTATTAAATTCGGGTGCAACTTCTGTGCTTCATCGTCAGTAAGCAGGTCCAAGGTATACAGTAAACCTGAAGTGAAGCATCGGAATCTAAAACTGGAGTTACAGGACAGGTTCAAATCATTCAAAGTTAGAGTGGCAGTTCTCTTGTACTTAAGTCGGCATTGTGCCTTTTGTATTAAATTCGGATGCAATTTCTGTGTTTCATCGTCAATAAGAACGTCTTAGGTATACTGTAAACCTGAAGTGAAGCATCGGAATTTAAAACTGGACTCACAGGAGAGGTTCAAATTATAGAAGTTTAGAGTGTCAGTCCTCTTGTACTTAAGTCGGCATTGTTCTTTTTGAATTTAATTCGGATGCAATTTCTGTGTTTCATCGTCAATAAGAAGGTCCAAGGGATACAGTAAACCTGAAGTGAAGCATCGGAATTTAAAACTGGACTCACAGGACAGGTTCAGATCATAGAAAGTTAGAGTGTCAGTCCTCTTGTACTTAAGTCGGCATTGTGCCTTTTGTATTAAATTCGGATGCAATTTCTGTGTTTGGTCATCAATAAGAAGGTCCAAGGTATACAGTAAACCTGAAGTGAAGCATCGGAATCTAATACTAGAATCACAGGAGAGGTTCAAATCATAGAAAGTTATAGAGTCAGTCTGCTTGTACTTAAGTCGGCTTTGTGCCTTTTGTATTAATTTCGTATGCAATATCTGTCTTTCATCGTCAATAAGAAAGTCCAAGGTATACAGTAAACCTGAAGTGAAGCATCCGACTCTAAAACTAGACTCACAGGAGCGGTTCAACCCATAGAAAATTAGAGTGTCAGTCCTCTTGTACTTAAGTCGGCATTGTGCCTTTTGTATTAAATTCGGGTGCAATTTCTGTGTTCCATCGTCAATAAGAAGGACCAAGGGATACAGTAAACCTGAAATGAAGCATCGGGATCTAAAACTGGACTCACAGGAGAGGTTCAAATCATAGAAACTTAGAGAGTCAGTCCTCTTGTACTTAAGTCGGCATTGTGCCTTTTGTATTAAATTCGGATGCTATTTCTGTGTTTCATCGTCAATATGAAGGTCCAAGTTATATAGTAAACCTGAAGTGTAGCATCCGAATCTAAAACTGGACTCACAGAAGAGGTTCAAATCATAGAAAGTTAGAGTGTCACTCCCCTTGTACTTAGGTCGACATTGTGCCTTTTGTATTAAATTCGGATGCAATTTCTGTATTCCATCGTCAATTAGAAGGTCCAAGGGGTACAGTAAACCTGAAGTGAAGCATCGGAAACTGAAACTGGACTCACAGGAGAGGTTCAAATCACAGAAAGGTAGAGTGTCAGTCATCTTGTACTTAAGTCGGCATTGTGCCTTTTGTATTAAATACGGATGCAATTTCTGTGCTTCATCGTCAATAAGAAGGTCCAAGGGATAAAGTAAACCTGAAGTGAAGCATCGGAATCTAAAACGGGACTCACAGGAGAGGTTCAAATCACAGAAAGTTAGAACGTCAGTCGTCTTGTACTTAAGTCGGCCATTTGCCATTGGTATAAAATTCGGATGCAATTTCTATGTTTCATCGTCAATAAGAAGGTCCAAGGTATACTGTAAAACTGTAGAGAAGCATCGGAATCTAAAACTGGACTCACAGGAGAGGTTCACATCATAGAATGTTAGGGTGTCAGTCCTCTTGTACTTAAGTAGGCATTGAGCCTTTTGTATAAAATTCGGATGCAATTTCTATGTTTCATCGTCAATAAGAAGGTCCAAGGTATACTGTAAAACTGAAGAGAAGCATCGGAATCTAAAACTGGACTTACAGAAGAGGTTCACATCATAGAATGTTAGAGTGTCAGTCCTCTTGTACTTAAGTCGGCATTGTGCTTTTGTATTAAATTCAGGTGCAATTTCCGTGTTTCATCGTCAATAAGCAGGTCCAAGGTATACAGTTAACCTGCAGTGAAGCATCGGAATCTGAAACCGGACTCACAGGAGAAGTTCAAAGCATAGAAAGTTAGTGTGTCAGTCCTCTTGTACTTAAGTTGGCATTGTGCCTTTGTATTAAATTCGGATGCAATCTCTGTGTTTCATCGCCAGTAAGAAGGTCCAAGGGATACAGTTAACACGAAGTGAAGCATCGGAATGTAAAACTGGACTCACTGGAGAGGTTTAGATCAAAGAAAGTTAGAGTGTCTGTCCTCTAGTACTTAAGTCAGCATTGTCCCTTTTGTATTAAATTCGGATGCAATTTCTGTGTTTCATCGTCAATAAGAAGGTCCAAGGTATACAGTAAACATGAAGTGAAGCATCGGAATCTATGACTCACAGGGGAGGTTTAAATCAAAGAAACTTAGAGTGTCTGTCCTCTTGTACTTAAGTCGGCCTTGTGCCTTTTGTATTAAATTCGGATGCAATATCTGTGTTTCATCGTCAATAAGAAGGTCCAACGGATACAGTAAACCTGAAGTGAAACATCGGAATCTAAAACTGGACTCACAGGAGAGGTTCAAATCATAGAAAGTGAGAGTGTCAGTCCCCTTGTACTTAAGTCGGAATTGTGCCTTTTGTATTAAATTCGGATGCAATTTCTGCGTTTGATCATCAATAATATTGTCCAAGGTATACAGTAAACCTGATGTGAAGCATCGGAACCTAAAATTCAACTCACAGGAAAGGTTCAAATCATAGAAAGTTAAAGTGCCAGTCCTCTTTTACTTAAGTCGACATTGTGCCTTTTATATTAAATTCGGATGCAATGTCTGTGTTTCATCGTCAATAAGAAGGTCGAAGGTATACAGTAAACCTGCAGTGAAGCACCGGAATCTAAAACTGGACTCACAGGAGAGGTTCAAATCAAAGAAATTTAGGGTGTCAGTCCTCTTGTACTTAAGTCGACATTGTGCCGTTTGTATTAAATTCGGATGCAATTTCTGTTTCATCGTCAATAAGAAGGTCCAAGGTATACAGTAAACCTGAAGTGAAGCATCGGAATCTAAAACTGGACTCACATGAGAGTTTCAAATCATAGAAAGTTAGAGTGTCTCTCCTCCTGTACTTAAGTCGGCATTGTGCCTTTTGTATTAAATTTGGGTGCAATTTCTGTGCTTCATCGTCAGTAAGCAGGTCCAAGGTATACAGTAAACCTGAAGTGAAGCATCGGAATTTAAAACTGGACTCACAGGACAGGTTCAGATCATAGAAAGTTAGAGTGTGAGTCCTCTTAGACTTAAGTCGGCATTGTGCCTTTTGTATTAAATTCGGATGCAATTTCTGTGTTTGGTCATCAATAAGAAGGTCCAAGGTATACAGTAAACCTGAAGTGAAGCATCGGAATCTAATACTGGAATCACAGGAGAGGTTCAAATCATAGAAAGTTATAGAGTCAGTCTGCTTGTACTTAAGTCGGCTTTGTGCCTTTTGTATTAATTTTGTATGCAATTTCTGTGTTCCATCGTCAATAAGAAAGTCCAAGGTATAAGGTAAACCTGAAGTGAAGCATCCGACTCTAAAACTGGACTCACAGGAGCAGTTCAAATCATAGTAAGTTAGGGTTACACTCCTCTTGTACATAAGTCGACATTGTGCCTTTTGTATTAAATTCGGATGCAATTTCTGTGTTCGATCATCAATAAGAAGGTCCAAGGTATACAGAACACCTGAAGTGAAGCATCGGAATCTAAAACTGGACTCACAGGAGAGGTTCAAATCATAGAAAGGTAGAGTGTTAGTCCTCTTGTACTTAAGTCTGCATTGTGCCTTTTGTATTAAATTCGGATGCAAATTCTGTGTTCATCGTCAATAAGAAGCTCCAAGGTATACAGTAAACAGAAAGTAAAGCATTGGAATCTAAAACTGGACTCACAGGATAGGTTCAAATCATAGAAACTTAGAGTGTCAGTCCTCTTGTACTTAAGTCGGCATAGTGCCTTTTGTATTAAATTCGGATGCAATTTCTGTGTTTCATCGTCAATAAGAAGGTCAAGGTATACAGTTAACTTGAAGTGAAGCATCGGAATCTAAAACTGGACTCACAGGAGAGGTTCAAATCATAGAAAGTGAGAGTGTCAGTCCTCTTGTACTTATGTCGGCATTGTGCCTTTTGTATTAAATTCGGATGCAATTACTGTGCTTCATCGTCAATAAGAAGGTCAAGGGATACAGTTAACATGAAGTGAAGTATCGGAATCTAAAACTGGACTCACAGGAGAGGTTCAAATCATATAAAGTTAGAGTGTCACTCCTCTTGTACTTAAGTCAGCATTGTGCCTTTTGTAATAATTTCGGATGCAATTTCTGTGCTTCATCGTCAATAAGAAGGTCCAAGGGATACAGTAAACCTAAAGTGAAGCATCGGAATCTAAAACTGGACTCACAGGAGAGGTACAAATCATAGGAAGTTAGAGTGTCTGTTCTCTTGTACTTAAGTCTGCATTGTTCCTTTTGTATTAAATTCGGATGCAATTTCTGTGTTTCATCGTCAATAAGAAGGTCCAAGGTATATAGTAAACCTGAACTGAAGCATCGGAATCTAAAACTGGACTCACAGGAGAGGTTCAAATCACAGAAAGTTAGAGTGTCAGTCGTCTTGTACTTAAGTCGGCATTGTGCCTTTCGTATAAAATTCGGATGCAATTTCTATGTTTCATCGACAATAAGAAGGTCCAAGGTATACTGTAATACTGAAGAGAAGCATCGGAATCCAAAACTAGGCTCACAGGAGAGGTTCACATCATAGAATGTTAGAGTGTCAGTCCTCTTGTACTTAAGTCGGCAATGTGCCTTTTGTATTAAATTCGGATTCAATTTCTGTGTTTCATCGTCAATAAGAATGTCCAAGGGATACAGTAAACCTGAAGTGAAGCATCGGAATCTAAAACCAGACTCACAGGAGAGGTTCAAATCATAGAAAGTTAGAGTGTCAGTCCTCTTGTACTTAAGTCGGCATTGTGCCTTTTGTATTAAATTCGGATGCAATTACTGTGCTTCATCGTCAATAAGAAGGTCAAGGTATACTGTTAACTTGAAGTGAAGCATCGGAATCTAAAACTGGATTCACAGGAGAGGTTCAAATCATAGAAAGTGAGAGTGTCAGTCCTCTTCTACTTATGTCGGCATTGTGCCTTTTGTATTAAATTCGGATGCAATTACTGTGCTTCATCGTCAATAAGAAGGTCAAGGGATACAGTTTACATGAAGTGAAGTATCGGAATCAAAAACTGGACTCACAGGAGAGGTTCAAATCATATAAAGTTAGTGTCACTCCTCTTGTACTTAAGTCAGCATTGTGCCTTTTGTAATAATTTCGGATGCAATTTCTGTGCTTCATCGTCAATAAGAAGGTCCAAGGGATACAGTAAACCTGAAGTGAAGCATCGGAATCTAAAACTGGACTCACAGGAGAGGTTCAAATCACAGAAAGTTAGAGTGTCAGTCCTCTTGTACTTAAGTCGGCATTGTGCCTTTTGTATTAAATTCGGATGCAATTTCTGTGTTTCACCGTCAATAAGAAGGTCCATGGGATACAGTAAACCTGAAGTGTAGCATCGGAATCTAAAACTGGACTCACAGGAGAGATACAAATCATAGGAAGTTAGAGCGTCTGTTCTCTTGTACGTAGGTCTGCATTGTTCCTTTTGTATTAAATTCGGATGCAATTTCTGTGTTTCATCGTCAATAAGAAGGTCCAAGGTATATAGTAAACCTGAAGTGAAGCATTGGAATCTAAAACTGGACTCACAGGAGAGGTTCAAATCATAGAATGTCAGAGTGTCAGTCCTCTTGTACTTATGACTTCATTGTGCCTTTTGTATTAGATTCGGATGGAATTTCTGTGTTTCATCGTCAATAAGAGGGTCCAAGGTATACTGTAAACATGAAGTGAAGCATCAGAATCTAAAACTGGACTCACAGGAGTGGTTCAAATCATAGAAAGTTAGAGTGTCAGTCCTCTTCTACTTACGTCGGCATTGTGCCTTTTGTATTAAATACTTATGGAATTTCTGTGCTTCATCGTCAATAAGTAGGTCCAAGGTATACAGTAAACCTGAAGTGAAGCATCGGAATCTGTACTGAACTCACAGGTGAGGTTCAAATCAAAGAAACTTATAGTGTCAGTCCGCTTCTACTTAGGTCGGCATTCTGCCATTTGTATTAAATTCGGATGCAATTTCTGTGTTTCATCGTCAATAAGAAGGTCCATGGTTTACAGTGAACCTGAAGTGAAGCATCCGAATCTAAAACTGGACTCACAGCAGAGGTTCAAATCATAGAAAGTTAGAGTGTCAGTCCTCTTTTATATAAGTCGGCATTGAGCCTTTGTATTAAATTCGGATGCAATTTCTGTGTTTTATCATCAATAAGAAAGTTCAAGGGATACAGTAAACCTGAAGTGAAGCATCGGAATCTAAAACTCAACTCACAGGAGAGGTTTAAATCATAGGATATTAGAGTGTCAGTCCTTTTGTACTTAATCGGCATTTTGCCTTTTGTATTAAATTCAGATGCAATTTCTGTGTTTCATAGTCAATAAGAAGGTCCAAGGGATACAGTAAACCTGAAATGAATCATCGGAATCTAAAACTGGACTCACAGGAGAGGTTCAAATCATAGAAATTTAGAGTTTCAGTTCTCTTCTACTTAAGTCGGCATTGTGCCTTTTGTATTAAATACGGATGCAATTTTTGTGTATTATCGTTAATAAGAAGGTCCAAGGTGTACAGTAAACCTGAAGTGAAGCATCGGAATCAAAAACTGGACTCTCAGGAGAGGTTCAAATCATAGAAAGTTAGAGTGTCAGTCCTCTTGTGCTTAAGTCGGCATTGTGCCTTTTGTATTAAATTCGGATGCAATTTCTGTGTTTCATCGTCAATAAGAAGGTCCAAGGTATACAGTAAACCAGAAGTGAAGCATCGGAATCTAAAACTGGACTCACAGGAGAGGTTTAAATCAAAGAGAATTAGAGTGTTTGACCTCTTGTACTTAAGTCGGCATTGTGCCTTTTGTATCAAATTCGGATGCAATTTCTGTGTTTCATCGTCAATAAGAAGGTTCAAGGTATACAGTAACCCTGAAGTGAAGCATCGGAATCTATAACCGGACTCACAGGAGAGGTTCAAATCATAGAAAGTTAGAGTGTGAGTCCTATTGTACTTAAGTCGGAATTGTGCCTTTTGTATTAAATTCGGATGCCATTTCTGTGTTTCATCGTCAATAAGAAGGTCCATGGTATACAGTAAACCTGAAGTGAAGCATCGGAATCTAAAACTCAACTCAAAAGAGAGGTTTAAATCATAGAATATTAGAGTGTCAGTCCTTTTGTACTTAATCGGCATTTTGCCTTTTGTATTAAATTCATATGCAATTTCTGTGTTTCATAGTCAATAAGAAGGTCCAAGGGATACAGTAAACCTGAAATGAATCATCGGAATCTAAAACTGGACTCACAGGAGAGGTTCAAATCATAGAAATTTAGAGTTTCAGATCTCTTCTACTTAAGTCGGCATTGTGCCTTTTGTATTAAATACGGATGCAATTTTTGTGTATTATCGTTAATAAGAAGGTCCAAGGTGTACAGTAAACCTGAAGTGAAGCATCGGAATCAAAAACTGGACTCACCGGAGAGGTTCAAATCATAGAAAGTTAGAGTGTCAGACTCTTGTACTTAAGCCTGCATCATGCCTTTTGTATTAAATTCGGAAGTAATTTCTGTGTTTCATCGTCAAGAAGAAGCTCCAAGGTATACAGTAAACCTGAAGTGAAGCATCGGAATCTAAAACTGGACTGACAGGTGAGGTGCAAATCATAGAAAGTTAGAGTGTCAGTCCTCTTGTACTTAAGTCTGCATTGTGCCTTTTGTATTTAATTCGGATGCAATTTCTGTGTTTCATCGTCAATAAGAAGGTCCAAGGTATACAGTAACCCTGAAGTGAAGCATCGGAATCTAAGACCGGACTCACAGGAGAGGTTCAAATCATTGAAAGTTAGAGTGTGAGTCCTATTGTACTTAAGTCGGCATTGTGCCTTTTGTATTAAATTCGGATGCAATTTCTGTGTTTCATCAACAATAATAAGGTCCAAGGGATACAGTAAACCTGAAGTGAAGCATCGGAATCTAAAATTGGCCTCACAAGTCAGGTTCAAATAATAGAAAGTTAGAGTGTCAGTCCTCTTGTACTTAAGTCGGCATTGTGCCTCTTGTATTAAATTCAGATGCAATTTCGGTGTTTGATCATCAATAAGAATGTCCAAGGTATACAGTAAACCAGAAGTGAAGCATCGGATTCTACAACTCAACTCACAGGAGAGGTTCAAATCATAGAAAGTAATAGTGTCAATTCGCTTGTACTTAAGTAGGCATTGTGCCTTTTGTATTAAATTCGGATGCAATTTCCGTGTTTCATCGTCAATAAGAAGGTCCAAGGTATACAGTAAACCTTATGTGAAGCATCGGAATCTAAGACCGGACTCACATGAGAGGTTCAAATCATAGAAAGATACAGTGTGGGTCCTATTGTAGTTAAGTCGGCATTGTGCCTTTTGTATTAAATTCAGATGCAATTTCTGTGTTTCATCGTCAATAAGAAGGTCCAAGGTATACAGTAAACCTGAAGTGAAGCTTCGGAATCTAACACTGGACTCACAGGACAGGTTTAAATCAAAGGAAGTTAGAGTGTCAGTCCTCTTGTACTTAAGACTGCATTGTGTTTTTTGTATTAAATTCCGATGCAATTTCTGTGTTTCATCGTCAAGAAGAAGGTCCAAGGTATACTGTAAACCTGAAGTGAAGCATCGGAATCTAAAACTGGACTGACAGGAGAGGTGCAAATCATAGAAAGTTAGAGTGTTAGTCCTCTTGTACTGAAGTCTGCATTGTGCCTTTTGTATTTAATTCGGATGCAATTTCTGTGTTTCATCGTCAATAAGAAGGTCCAAGGTATACAGTAACCCTGAAGTGAAGCATCGGAATCTAAGACCAAACTCACAGGAGAGGTTCAAATCATTGAAAGTTAGAGTGTGAGTCCTATTGTACTTAAGTCGGCATTGTGAATTTTGTATTAAATTCGGATGCAATTTCTTTGTTTCATCAACAATAATAAGGTCCAAGGGTTACAGTAAACCTGAAGTGAAGCATCGGAATCTAAAATTGGCCTCACAAGTCAGGTTCAAATCATAGAAAGTTAGAGTGTCAGTCCTCTTGTACTTAAGTCGGCATTGTGCCTCTTGTATTAAATTCAGATGCAATTTCGGTGTTTGATCATCAATAAGAATGTCCAAGGTATACAGTAAACCAGAAGTGAAGCATCGGATTCTACAACTCAACTCACAGGAGAGGATCTAATCATAGAAAGTAATAGTGTCAATTCGCTTGTACTTAAGTAGGCATTGTGCCTTTTGTATTAAATTCGGATGCAATTTCCGTGTTTCATCGTCAATAAGAAGGTCCAAGGTATACAGTAAACCTGATGTGAAGCATCCGAATCTAAAACTGGACTCACAGGAGAGGTTCCAATCATAGAAAGTTAGAGTGTCACTCCTCTTGTACTTTAGTCGACATTGTACCTTTTGTATTAAATTCGGATGCAATTTCTGTGTTTCATCGTCAATAAGATGGTCCAAGGGATACAGTAAACCTGAAATGAAGCATCGAAATCTAAAACTGGACTCGCAGGAGAGTTTAAAATCATAGAAATTTAGAGTGTCAGTCCTCTTCTACTTAAGTCGGCATTGTGCCTTTTGTATTAAATTCGGATACAATTTCTGTGTTACATCGTCAATAAGAAGGTCCAAGGTATACAGTAAACCTGAAGTGAAGCATCGGAATCTAAAACTGGACTCTCAGGAGAGGTTCAAATCAAAGAAAGTTAGTGTGTCAGTCCTCTTGTACTTAAGTCTGCATCGTGCCTTTTGTATTATATTCGGATGCAATTTCTGTGTTTCATCGTCAATAAGAAGCTCCAAGGTATACAGTAAACCCAAAGTGACGCATCGGAATCTAAAACTGGACTCATAGGAGAGGTTCAAGTCATAGAAACTTAGAGTGTCAGCCCTCTCGTACTTATGTCGCATTGTGCCTTTTGTATATTATTTGGATGCAATTTCTTTGTTTCATCGTCAATAAGAAGGTCCAGAGTATACAGTAAACCTGAAGTGAAGCATCGGAATCTAAAACTGGACTCACAGGAGAGGTTTAAATCAAAGAAAATTAGAGTGACTGTCCATTTCTACTTATGTCGGCATTGTGCCATTTGTATTAAATTCAGATGCAATTTCTGTGTTTCATCATCAATAAGAAGGTCCAAGGTATACAGTAAACCTGAAGTGAGGCTTCGGAATCTAAAACTGGACTCACAGGACAGGTTTATATCAAAGGAATTTAGAGTGTCTGTCCTCTTGTACTTAAGTCGGCATTGTGCCTTTCGTAATAAATTCGGATGCAATTTCTGTGATTCATCGTCAATAAGAAGGTCCAAGGTATACAGTAAACCAGAAGTGGAACATCGGAATCTAAAACTGGACTCAAAGGAGAGGTTCAAGTCATAGAAACTTAGAGTGTCAGCCCTCTTGTACTTAAGTCGGCATTGTGCCCTTTGTATAAAATTCGGATGCAATTTCTGTGTTTCATCGTCAATAAGAAGGTCCAAGGGATACAGTAAACCTGAAATGAAGCATCGGAATCTAAAACTGGACTCACAGGAGAGGTTAATATCATAGAAATTTAGAGTGTCCGTCCTCTTCTACTTAAGTCGGCATTGTGCCTTTTGTATTAAATTCGGATCCAATTTCTGTGTTTCATCGTCAATAAGAAGGTCCAAGGTATACAGTAAACCTGAAGTGAAGCATCGGAATCTAAAACTGGACTCTCAGGAGAGGTTCAAATCATAGAAAGTTAGAGTGTCAGTCCTCTTGTACTTAAGTCTGCATCGTGCCTTTTGTGTTAAATTCGGATGCAACTTCTGTGTTTCATCGTCAATAAGAAGCTCCAAGGTATACAGTAAACCGGAAGTGGAACATCGGAATCTAAAATTGGACTCACAGGAGAGGTTCAAGTCATATAATCTTAGAGTGTCAGCCCTCTTGTACTTGAGTCGGCATTGTGCCTTTTGTATAAAATTCGGATGCAATCTCTGTGTTTCATCGTCAATAGGAAGGTCCAAGGTATGCAGTAAACCTGAAGTGAATCATCGGAGTCTAAAACTGGACTCACAGGAAAGGTTCAAATCATAGAAGGTTAGAGTGTCAGTCCTCATCTACTTAAGTCGGCATTGTGCCTTTAGTATTAAATTTGGATGCAATTTCTGTGTTTCAACGTCAATATGAAGGTCCAAGGTATACAGGAAACCTGAAGTGAAGCATCGGAATCTAAAACTGGACTCACAGGAGAGGTTTAAATCAAAAAAAGGTAGAGGTTCTGTCCTCTTGTACTTAAGTCGGCATTGTGCCTTTTGTATTAAATTCGGAGGCAATTTCTGTGTTTTATCGTCAATAAGAAGGTCAAAGGTATACAGTTAACCTGAAGTGAAGCATCGGAATCTAAAACTCGACTCACAGGAGAGGTTCAAATCATAGAGAGTTATAGTGTCAGTCCTCTTCTACTTAAGTCGGCATTGTGCCTTCTGTATTAAATTCGGATGCAATTTCTGTGTTTCATCGTTAATAAGAAGGTCCAAGGTATACAGTAAACCTGAAGTGAAGCATCAGAATCAAAAACTGGACTCACAGTAGAGGTTCAAATCATAGAAAGTTAGAGTGTCAGTCCTCTTGTACTTAAGTCTGCATCGTGCCTTTTGTATGATATTCGGATGTAGTTTCTGTGTTTCATCGTCAATAAGAAGCTCCAAGGTATACAGTGAACCGGAAGTGATGCATCAGAATCTATAACTGGACTCACAGGAAAGGTTCAAATCATAGAAACTTAGTGTGTCAGTCCCCTTGTGATTAAGTCGGCATTGTGCCTTTTGTATTAAATTCAGATGCAATTTCTGTGTTTCATCGTCAATAAGAAGGTCCAAGGTATACAGTAAACCTGAAGTGAAGCTTCGGAATCTAAAACTGGACTAACAGGACAGGTTTAAATCAAAGGAAGTTAGAGTGTCAGTCCTCTTGTACTTAAGTCTGCATTGTGTTTTTTGTATTAAATTCCGATGTAATTTCTGTGTTTCATCGTCAAGAAGAAGGTCCAAGGTATACAGTAAACCTTAAGTGAAGCATCGGAATCTAAAACTGGACAGACAGGAGAGGTGCAAATCATAGAAAGTTAGACTGTCAGTCCTCTTGTACTTAAGTCTGCATTGTGCCTTTTGTATTTAATTCAGATGCAATTTCTGTGTTTCATCGTCAATAAGAAGGTCCAAGGTATACAGTAACCCTGAAGTGAAGCATCGGAATCTAAGACCGGACTCACAGGAGAGGTTCAAATCATTGAAAGTTAGAGTGTGAGTCCTATTGTACTTAAGTCGGCATTGTGCCTTTTGTATTAAATTCGGATGCAATTTCTGTGTTTCATCAACAATAAGAAGGTCCAAGGGATACAGTAAACCTGAAGTGAAGCATCGGAATCTAAAATTGGCCTCACAAGTCAGGTTCAAATCATACAAAGTTAGAGTGTCAGTCCTCTTGTACTTAAGTCGGCATTGTGCCTCTTGTATTAAATTCAGATGCAATTTCGGTGTTTGATCATCAATAAGAATGTCCAAGGTATACAGTAAACCAGAAGTGAAGCATCGGATTCTACAACTCAACTCACAGGAGAGGTTCAAATCATAGAAAGTAATAGTGTCAATTCGCTTGTACTTAAGTAGGCATTGTGCCTTTTGTATTAAATTCGGATGCAATTTCTGTGTTTCATCGTCAATAAGATGGTCCAAGGGATACAGTAAACCTGAAATGAAGCATCGAAATCTAAAACTGGACTCGCAGGAGAGGTTAAAATCATAGAAATTTAGAGTGTCAGTCCTCTTCTACTTAAGTCGGCATTGTGCCTTTTGTATTAAATTCGGATACAATTTCTGTGTTTCATCGTCAATAAGAAGGTCCAAGGTATACAGTAAACCTGAAGTGAAGCATCGGAATCTAAAACTGGACTCTCAGGAGAGGTTCAAATCAAAGAAAGTTAGTGTGTCAGTCCTCTTGTACTTAAGTCTGCATCGTGCCTTTTGTATTAAATTCGGATGCAATATCTGTGTTTCATCGTCATTAAGCAGCTCCAAGGTATACAGTAAACCGAAAGTGACAAATCGGAATCTAAAACTGGACTCACAGGAGAGGTTCAAGTCATAGAAACTTAGAGTGTCAGCCCTCTTGTACTTATGTCGCATTGTGCCTTTTGTATATTATTCGGATGCAATTTCTGTGTTTCATCGTCAATAAGAAGGTCCAGAGTATACAGTAAACCTGAAGTGAAGCATCGGAATCTAAAACTGGACTCACAGGAGAGGTTTAAATCAAAGAAAATTAGAGTGACTGTCCATTTCTACTTATGTCGGCATTGTGAAATTTGTATTAAATTCAGATGCAATTTCTGTGTTTCATCATCAATAAGAAGGTCCAAGGTATACAGTAAACCTGAAGTGAGGCTTCGGAATCTAAAACTGGACTCACAGGACAGGTTTATATCAAAGGAATTTAGAGTGTCTGTCCTCTTGTACTTAAGTTGGCATTGTGCCTTTCGTAATAAATTCGGATGCAATTTCTGTGATTCATCGTCAATAAGAAGGTCCAAGGTATACAGTAAACCGGAAGTGGAACATCGGAATCTAAAACTGGACTCAAAGGAGAGGTTCAAGTCATAGAAACTTAGAGTGTCAGCCCTCTTGTACTTAAGTCGGCATTGTGCCTTTTGTATAAAATTCGGATGCAATTTCTGTGTTTCATCGTCAATAAGAAGGTCCAAGGGATACAGTAAACCCGAAATGAAGCATCGGAATCTAAAACTGGACTCACAGGAGAGGTTAATATCATAGAAATTTAGAGTGTCCGTCCTCTTCTACTTAAGTCGGCATTGTGACTTTTGTATTAAATTCGGATCCAATTTCTGTGTTTCATCGTCAATAAGAAGGTCCAAGGTATACAGTAAACCTGAAGTGAAGCATCGGAATCTAAAACTGGACTCTCAGGAGAGGTTCAAATCATAGAAAGTTAGAGTGTCAGTCCTCTTGTACTTAAGTCGGCATCGTGCCTTTTGTGTTAAATTCGGATGCAACTTCTGTGTTTCATCGTCAATAAGAAGCTCCAAGGTATACAGTAAACCGGAAGTGGAACATCGGAATCTAAAATTGGACTCACAGGAGAGGTTCAAGTCATATAATCTTAGAGTGTCAGCCCTCTTGTACTTAAGTCGGCATTGTGCCTTTTGTATAAAATTCGGATGCAATTTCTGTGTTTCATCGTCAATAGCTAGGTCCAAGGTATGCAGTAAACCTGAAGTGAATCATCGGAGTCTAAAACTGGACTCACAGGAAAGATTCAAATCATAGAAGGTTAGAGTGTCAGTCCTCATCTACTTAAGTCGGCATTGTGCCTTTAGTATTAAATTTGGATGCAATTTCTGTGTTTCAACGTCAATATGAAGGTCCAAGGTATACAGGAAACCTGAAGTGAAGCATCGGAATCTAAAACTGGACTCACAGGAGAGGTTTAAATCAAAAAAAGGTAGAGGTTCTGTCCTCTTGTACTTAAGTCGGCATTGTGCCTTTTGTATTAAATTCGGATGCAATTTCGGTGTTTTATCGTCAATAAGAAGGTCAAAGGTATACAGTTAACCTGAAGTGAAGCATCGGAATCTAAAACTCGACTCACAGGAGAGGTTCAAATCATAGAGAGTTGTAGTGTCAGTCCTCTTCTACTTAAGTCGGCATTGTGCCTTCTGTATTAAATTCGGATGCAATTTCTGTGTTTCATCGTTAATAAGAAGGTCCAAGGTATACAGTAAACCTGAAGTGAAGCATCAGAATCAAAAACTGGACTCACAGTAGAGGTTCAAATCATAGAAAGTTAGAGTGTCAGTCCTCTTGTACTTAAGTCTGCATCGTGCCTTTTGTATGATATTCGGATGTAGTTTCTGTGTTTCATCGTCAATAAGAAGCTCCAAGGTATACAGTGAACCGGAAGTGAAGCATCGGAATCTATAACTGGACTCACAGGAAAGGTTCAAATCATAGAAACTTAGTGTGTCAGTCCTCTTGTGATTAAGTCGGCATTGTGCCTTTTGTATTAAATTCGGATGCAATTTCTGTGTTTCATCGTCAATAAGAAGGTCCAAGGTATACAGTAAACATGAAGTGAAGCATCGGAATCTAAAACTGGACTCACAGGAGAGGTTTATATCAAAGAGAATTAGAGTGTTTGTCCTCTTGTACTTAAGTCTGCATTGTGTTTTTTGTATTAAATTCCGATGTAATTTCTGTGTTTCATCGTCAAGAAGAAGGTCCAAGGTATACAGTAAACCTTAAGTGAAGCATCGGAATCTAAAACTGGACAGACAGGAGAGGTGCAAATCATAGAAAGTTAGACTGTCAGTCCTCTTGTACTTAAGTCTGCATTGTGCCTTTTGTATTTAATTCAGATGCAATTTCTGTGTTTCATCGTCAATAAGAAGGTCCAAGGTATACAGTAACCCTGAAGTGAAGCATCGGAATCTAAGACCGGACTCACAGGAGAGGTTCAAATCATTGAAAGTTAGAGTGTGAGTCCTATTGTACTTAAGTCGGCATTGTGCCTTTTGTATTAAATTCGGATGCAATTTCTGTGTTTCATCAACAATAAGAAGGTCCAAGGGATACAGTAAACCTGAAGTGAAGCATCGGAATCTAAAATTGGCCTCACAAGTCAGGTTCAAATCATACAAAGTTAGAGTGTCAGTCCTCTTGTACTTAAGTCGGCATTGTGCCTCTTGTATTAAATTCAGATGCAATTTCGGTGTTTGATCATCAATAAGAATGTCCAAGGTATACAGTAAACCAGAAGTGAAGCATCGGATTCTACAACTCAACTCACAGGAGAGGTTCAAATCATAGAAAGTAATAGTGTCAATTCGCTTGTACTTAAGTAGGCATTGTGCCTTTTGTATTAAATTCGGATGCAATTTCTGTGTTTCATCGTCAATAAGATGGTCCAAGGGATACAGTAAACCTGAAATGAAGCATCGAAATCTAAAACTGGACTCGCAGGAGAGGTTAAAATCATAGAAATTTAGAGTGTCAGTCCTCTTCTACTTAAGTCGGCATTGTGCCTTTTGTATTAAATTCGGATACAATTTCTGTGTTTCATCGTCAATAAGAAGGTCCAAGGTATACAGTAAACCTGAAGTGAAGCATCGGAATCTAAAACTGGACTCTCAGGAGAGGTTCAAATCAAAGAAAGTTAGTGTGTCAGTCCTCTTGTACTTAAGTCTGCATCGTGCCTTTTGTATTAAATTCGGATGCAATATCTGTGTTTCATCGTCATTAAGCAGCTCCAAGGTATACAGTAAACCGAAAGTGACAAATCGGAATCTAAAACTGGACTCACAGGAGAGGTTCAAGTCATAGAAACTTAGAGTGTCAGCCCTCTTGTACTTATGTCGCATTGTGCCTTTTGTATATTATTCGGATGCAATTTCTGTGTTTCATCGTCAATAAGAAGGTCCAGAGTATACAGTAAACCTGAAGTGAAGCATCGGAATCTAAAACTGGACTCACAGGAGAGGTTTAAATCAAAGAAAATTAGAGTGACTGTCCATTTCTACTTATGTCGGCATTGTGAAATTTGTATTAAATTCAGATGCAATTTCTGTGTTTCATCATCAATAAGAAGGTCCAAGGTATACAGTAAACCTGAAGTGAGGCTTCGGAATCTAAAACTGGACTCACAGGACAGGTTTATATCAAAGGAATTTAGAGTGTCTGTCCTCTTGTACTTAAGTTGGCATTGTGCCTTTCGTAATAAATTCGGATGCAATTTCTGTGATTCATCGTCAATAAGAAGGTCCAAGGTATACAGTAAACCGGAAGTGGAACATCGGAATCTAAAACTGGACTCAAAGGAGAGGTTCAAGTCATAGAAACTTAGAGTGTCAGCCCTCTTGTACTTAAGTCGGCATTGTGCCTTTTGTATAAAATTCGGATGCAATTTCTGTGTTTCATCGTCAATAAGAAGGTCCAAGGGATACAGTAAACCCGAAATGAAGCATCGGAATCTAAAACTGGACTCACAGGAGAGGTTAATATCATAGAAATTTAGAGTGTCCGTCCTCTTCTACTTAAGTCGGCATTGTGACTTTTGTATTAAATTCGGATCCAATTTCTGTGTTTCATCGTCAATAAGAAGGTCCAAGGTATACAGTAAACCTGAAGTGAAGCATCGGAATCTAAAACTGGACTCTCAGGAGAGGTTCAAATCATAGAAAGTTAGAGTGTCAGTCCTCTTGTACTTAAGTCGGCATCGTGCCTTTTGTGTTAAATTCGGATGCAACTTCTGTGTTTCATCGTCAATAAGAAGCTCCAAGGTATACAGTAAACCGGAAGTGGAACATCGGAATCTAAAATTGGACTCACAGGAGAGGTTCAAGTCATATAATCTTAGAGTGTCAGCCCTCTTGTACTTAAGTCGGCATTGTGCCTTTTGTATAAAATTCGGATGCAATTTCTGTGTTTCATCGTCAATAGCTAGGTCCAAGGTATGCAGTAAACCTGAAGTGAATCATCGGAGTCTAAAACTGGACTCACAGGAAAGATTCAAATCATAGAAGGTTAGAGTGTCAGTCCTCATCTACTTAAGTCGGCATTGTGCCTTTAGTATTAAATTTGGATGCAATTTCTGTGTTTCAACGTCAATATGAAGGTCCAAGGTATACAGGAAACCTGAAGTGAAGCATCGGAATCTAAAACTGGACTCACAGGAGAGGTTTAAATCAAAAAAAGGTAGAGGTTCTGTCCTCTTGTACTTAAGTCGGCATTGTGCCTTTTGTATTAAATTCGGATGCAATTTCGGTGTTTTATCGTCAATAAGAAGGTCAAAGGTATACAGTTAACCTGAAGTGAAGCATCGGAATCTAAAACTCGACTCACAGGAGAGGTTCAAATCATAGAGAGTTGTAGTGTCAGTCCTCTTCTACTTAAGTCGGCATTGTGCCTTCTGTATTAAATTCGGATGCAATTTCTGTGTTTCATCGTTAATAAGAAGGTCCAAGGTATACAGTAAACCTGAAGTGAAGCATCAGAATCAAAAACTGGACTCACAGTAGAGGTTCAAATCATAGAAAGTTAGAGTGTCAGTCCTCTTGTACTTAAGTCTGCATCGTGCCTTTTGTATGATATTCGGATGTAGTTTCTGTGTTTCATCGTCAATAAGAAGCTCCAAGGTATACAGTGAACCGGAAGTGAAGCATCGGAATCTATAACTGGACTCACAGGAAAGGTTCAAATCATAGAAACTTAGTGTGTCAGTCCTCTTGTGATTAAGTCGGCATTGTGCCTTTTGTATTAAATTCGGATGCAATTTCTGTGTTTCATCGTCAATAAGAAGGTCCAAGGTATACAGTAAACATGAAGTGAAGCATCGGAATCTAAAACTGGACTCACAGGAGAGGTTTATATCAAAGAGAATTAGAGTGTTTGTCCTCTTGTACTTAAGTCGGCATTGTTACATTTGTATTAAATTCAGATGCAATTTCTGTGTTTCATCGTCAATAAGAAGGTCCAAGCTATACAGTAAACCTGAAGTGAAGATTCGGAATCTAAAACTGGACTCACAGGACAGGTTTAAATCAAAGGAAGTTAGAGTGTCTGTCCTCTTGTACTTAAGTCGGCATTGTGCCTTTTGTATTAAATTCGGATGCAATTACTGTGCTTCAAATGTCAATAAGAAGGTCAAGGGATACAGTTAACATGAAGTGAAGTATCGGAATCTAAAACTGGACTCACAGGAGAGGTTCAAATCATATAGAGTTAGAGTGTCACTCCTCTTGTACTTAAGTCAGCATTGTGCCTTTTGTAATAATTTCGGATGCAATTTCTGTGCTTCATCGTCAATAAGAAGGTCCAAGGGATACAGTAAACCTGAAGTGAAGCATCGGAATCTAAAACTGGACTCACAGGAGAGGTTCAAATCACAGAAAGTTAGAGTGTCAGTCCTCTTGTACTTAAGTCGGCATTGTGCCTTTTGTATTAAATTCGGATGCAATTTCTGTGCTTCACCGTCAATAAGAAGGTCCATGGGATACAGTAAACCTGAAGTGTAGCATCGGAATCTAAAACTGGACTCACGGGAGAGGTACAAATCATAGGAAGTTAGAGTGTCTGTCCTCTTGTACTTAAGTCTGCATTGTTCCTTTTGTATTAAATTCGGATGCAATTTCTGTGTTTCATCGTCAATAAGAGGGTCCAAGGTATACTGTAAACATGAAGTGAAGCATCAGAATCTAAAACTGGACTCACAGGAGTGGTTCAAATCATAGAAAGTTAGAGTGTCAGTCCTCTTCTACTTACGTCGGCATTGTGCCTTTTGTATTAAATTCGGATGGAATTTCTGTGCTTCATTGTCAATAAGTAGGTCCAAGGTATACAGTAAACCTGAAGTGAAGCATCGGAATCTGTACTGAACTCACAGGAGAGGTTCAAATCATAGAAACTTATAGTGTCAGTCCGCTTGTACTTAGGTCGGCATTCTGCCATTTGTATTAAATTCGGATGCAATTTCTGTGTTTCATCGTCAATAAGAAGGTCCATGGTTTACAGTGAACCTGAAGTGAAGCATCCGAATCTAAAACTCGACTCACAGCAGAGGTTCAAATCATAGAAAGTTAGAGTGTCAGTCCTCTTTTACATAAGTCGGCATTGAGCCTTTTGTATTAAATTCGGATGCAATTTCTGTGTTTGATCATCAATAAGAAAGTTCAAGGTATACAGTAAACCTGATGTGAAGCATCGGAATCTAAAACTCAACTCACAGGAGAGGTTTAAATCATAGAATATTAGAGTGTCAGTCCTTTTGTACTTAATCGGCATTTTGCCTTTTGTATTATATTCAGATGCAATTTCTGTGTTTAATAGTCAATAGGAAGGTCCAAGGGATACAGTAAACCTGAAATGAATCATCGGAATCTAAAACTGGACTCACAGGAGAGGTTCATATCATAGAAATTTAGAGTTTCAGTTCTCTTCTACTTAAGTCGGCATTGTAACTTTTGTATTAAATACGGATGCAATTTTTGTGTATTATCGTTAATAAGAAGGTCCAAGGTGTACAGTAAACCTGAAGTGAAACATCGGAATCAAAAACTGGACTCACAGGAGAGGTTCAAATCATAGAAAGTTAGAGTGTCAGTCCTCTTGTGCTTAAGTCGGCATTGTGCCTTTTGTATTAAATTCGGATGCAATTTCTGTGTTTCATCGTCAATAAGAAGGTCCAAGGTATACAGTAAATCAGAAGTGAAGCATCGGAATCTAAAACTGGACTCACAGGAGAGGTTTAAATCAAAGAGAATTAGAGTGTTTGTCCTCTTGTACTTAAGTCGGCATTGTGCCTTTTGTATTAAATTCGGATGCAATTTCTGTGTTTCATCGTCAATAAGAAGGTCCAAGGTATACAGTAACCCTGAAGTGAAGCATTGGAATCTAAAACCGGACTCACAGGAGAGGTTCAAATCATAGAAAGTTAGACTGTGAGTCCTATTGTACTTAAGTCGGCATTGTGCCTTTTGTATTAAATTCGTATGCCATTTCTGTGTTTCATCGTCAATAAGAAGGTCCATGGTATACAGTAAACCTGAAGTGAAGCATTGGAATCTAAAACTCAACTCAAAAGAGGGGTTTAAATCATAGAATATTAGAGTGTCAGTCCTCTTGTACTTAATCGGCATTTTTGCCTTTTGTATTAAATTCAGATGCAATTTCTGTGTTTCATAGTCAATAAGAAGGCCCAAGGGATACAGTAAACCTGAAATGAAGCATCGGAATCTAAAACTGGACTCACAGGAGAGGTTCAAATCATAGAAATTTAGAGTGTCAGTCCTCTTGTACTTAAGTCGGCATTGTGCCTTTTGTATTAAGTTCGAGTTCGGATGCAATTTCTGTGTATCATCGTTAATAAGAAGGTCCAAGGTATACAGTAAACCTGAAGTGAAGCATCGGAATCAAAAACTGGACTCACCGGAGAGGTTCAAATCATAGAAAGTTAGAGTGTCAGACTCTTGTACTTAAGCCTGCATCGTGCCTTTTGTATTAAATTCGGAAGTAATTTCTGTGTTTCATCGTCAATAAGAAGCTCAAAGGTATACAGTAAACCGGATGTGGAGCATCGGAATCTAAAACTGGACTCACAGGAGTGGTTCAAATCATAGAAACTTAGAGTGTCAGTCCTCTTGTACTTAAGTCGGCATTGTGCCTTTTGTATTAAATTCGGATGCAATTTCTGTGTTTAATCGTCAATAAGGAGGTCCAAGGTATACAGTAAACCAGAAGTGAAGCATCAGAATCTAAAACTGCACTCACAGGAGAGGTTTAAATGAAAGAGAATTAGAGTGTTTGTCCTCTTGTACGTAAGTCGGCATTGTGCTTTTTGTATTAAATTCGGATGCAATTTCTGTGTTTCATCGTCAATATGAAGGTCCAAGGTATACAGTAACCCTGAAGTGAAGCATCGGAATCTAAAACCGGACTCACAGGAGAGGTTCAAATCATAGAAAGTTACAGTGTGGGTCCTATTGTAGTTAAGTCGGCATTGTGCCTTTTGTATTAAATTCAGATGCAATTTCTGTGTTTCATCGTCAATAAGAAGGTCCAAGGTATACAGTAAACCTGAAGTGAAGCTTCGGAATCTAAAACTGGACTCACAGGACAGGTTTAAATCAAAGGAAGTTAGAGTGTCAGTCCTCTTGTACTTAAGTCTGCATTGTGTTTTTTGTATTAAATTCGGATGCAATTTCTGTGTCTCGTCGTCAAGAAGAAGGTCCAAGGTATACAGTAAACCTGAAGTGAAGCATCGGAATCTAAAACTGGACTGACAGGAGAGGTGCAAATCATAGAAAGTTAGAGTGTCAGTCCTCTTGTACTTAAGTCTGCATTGTGCCTTTTGTATTTAATTCGGATGCAATTTCTGTGTTTCATCGTCAATAAGAAGGTCCAAGGTATACAGTAACCCTGAAGTGAAGCATCGGAATCTAAGACCGGACTCACAGGAGAGGTTCAAATCATTGAAAGTTAGAGTGTGAGTCCTATTGTACTTAAGTCGGCATTGTGCCTTTTGTATTAAATTCGGATGCAATTTCTGTGTTTCATCAACAATAAGAAGGTCCAAGGGATACAGTAAACCTGAAGTGAAGCATCGGAATCTAAAACTGGCCTCACAAGACAGGTTCAAATCATAGAAAGTTAGAGTGTCGGTCCTCTTGTACTTAAGTCGGCATTGTGCCTCTTGTATTAAATTCAGATGCAATTTCGGTGTTTGATCATCAATAAGAATGTCCAAGGTATACAGTAAACAAGAAGTGAAGCATCGGATTCTACAACTCAACTCACAGGAGAGGTTCAAATCATAGAAAGTTATAGTGTCAATTCGCCTGTACTTAAGTAGGCATTGTGCCTTTTGTATTAAATTCGGATGCAATTTCCGTGTTTCATCGTCAATAAGAAGGTCCAAGGTATACAGTAAACCTGATGTGAAGCATCGAAATCTAAAACTGGACTCGCAGGAGAGGTTAAAATCATAGAAATTTAGAGTGTCAGTCCTCTTCTACTCAAGTCCGCATTGTGCCTTTTGTATTAAATTCGGATACAATTTCTGTGTTTCATCGTCAGTAAGAAGGTCTAAGGGATACAGTAAACCTGAAATGAAGCATCGAAATCTAAAACTGGACTCGCAGGAGAGGTTAAAATCACAGAAATTTAGAGTGTCAGTCCTCTTCTACTTAAGTCCGCATTGTGCCTTTTGTATTAAATTCGGATACAATTTCTGTGTTTCATCGTCAATAAGAAGGTCCAAGGTATACAGTAAACCTGAAGTGAAGCATCGGAATCTAAAACTGGACTCTCAGGAGAGGTTCAAATCAAAGAAAATTAAAGTGTCAGTCCTCTTGTACTTCAGTCTGCATCGTGCCTTTTGTATTAAATTCGGATGCAATTTCTGTGTTTCATCGTCAATAAGAAGCTCCAAGGTATACAGTAAACCGGAAGTGACACATCAGAATCTAAAACTGGACTCACAGGAGAGGTTCAAGTCATAGAAACTTAGAGTGTCAGCCCTCTTGTACTTATGTCGCATTGTGCCTTTTGTATATTATTCGTATGCAATTTCTGTGTTTCATCGTCAATAAGAAGGTCCAGAGTATACAGTAAACCTGAAGTGAAGCATCGGAATCTAAAACTGGTCTCACAGGAGAGGTTTAAATCAAAGAAAATTAGAGTGACTGTCCACTTGTACTTATGTCGGCATTGTGTCATTTGTATTAAATTCAGATGCAATTTCTGTGTTTCATCATCAATAAGAAGGTCCAAGGTATACAGTAAACCTGAAGTGAGGCTTCGGAATCTAAAACTGGACTCACAGGACAGGTTTATATCAAAGGAATTTAGAGTGTCTGTCCTCTTGTACTTAAGTCGGCATTGTGCCTTTCGTAATAAATTCGGATGCAATTTCTGTGATTCATCGTCAATAAGAAGGTCCAAGGGATACAGTTAACCTGAGGTGAAGCATCGGAATCTAAAACTCGACTCACAGGAGAGGTTCAAATCATAGAGAGTTATGGTGTCAGTCCTCTTCTACTTAAGTCGGCATTGTGCCTTCTGTATTAAATTCGGATGCAATTTCTGTGTTTCATCGTTATTAAGACGGTCCAAGGTATACAGTAAACCTGAAGTGAAGCATCGGAATCAAAAACTGGGCCCACAGTAGAGGTTCAAATCATAGAAAGTTAGAGTGTCAGTCCTCTTGTACTTAAGTCTGCATCGTGCCTTTTGTATGATATTCGGATGTAGTTTCTGTGTTTCATCGTCAATAAGAAGCTCCAAGGTATACAGTGAACCGGAAGTGAAGCATCGGAATCTATAACTGGACTCACAGGAAAGGTTCAAATCATAGAAACTTAGTGTGTCAGTCCTCTTGTGATTCAGTCGGCATTGTGCCTTTTGTATTAAATTCGGATGCAACTTCTGTGTTTCATCGTCAATGAGAAGGTCCAAGGTATACAGTAAACATGAAGTGAAGCATCGGAATCTAAAACTGGACTCACAGGAGAGGTTTAAATCAAAGAGAATTAGAGTGTTTGTCCTCTTGTACTTAAGTCGGCATTGTTACATTTGTATTAAATTCAGATGCAATTTCTGTGTTTCATCGTCAATAAGAAGGTCCAAGCTATACAGTAAACCTGAAGTGAAGCTTCGGAATCTAAAACTGGACTCACAGGACAGGTTTAAATCAAAGGAAGTTAGAGTGTCAGTCCTCTTGTACTTAAGTCAGCATTGTGTTTTTTGTATTAAATTCGGATGCAATTTCTGTGTTTCATCGTCAAGAAAAAGGTCCAAGGTATACAGTAAACCAGAAGTGAAGCATCGGAATCTAAAACAGGACTCACAGGAGAGGTGCAAATCATAGAAAGTTATAGTGTCAGTCCTCTTGTACTTAAGTCTGCATTTTGCCTTTTGTTCTAAATTCGGATGCATTTTATGTGTTTCATCGTCAATAAGAAGGTCCAAGGTATACAGTGACCCTGAAGTGAAGCATCGGAATCTAAAACCGGACTCACAGGAGAGGTTCAAATCATAGAAAGTTAGAGTGTGAGTCCTATTGTACTTAAATCGGCATTGTGCCTCTTGTATAAAATTCGGATGCCATTTCTGTGTTCCATCGTCAATAAGAAGGTCCAAGGTGTACAGTAAACCTGAAGTGAATCATCGGAATCTATAACTGGACTCACAGGAAAGGTTCAAATCATAGAAAGTTCGAGTGTCAGTCCTCTTGTACTTAAGTCGGCATTGTGCCTTTTGTATTAAATTCGGATGCAATTTCAGTGTTTGATCATCAATAAGAATGTCCAAGGTATACAGTAAACCTGAAGTGATGCATCGGAATCTACAACTCAACTCACAGGAGAGGTTCAAATCATGGGAAGTTATAGTGTCAATCCGCTTGTAGTTAAGTCGGCATTGTGCCTTTTGTATTAAATTCGGATGCAATTTCTGTGTTTCATCGTCAATAAGAAGGTCCAAGGTATACAGTAAACCTGATGTGAAGCATCCGAATCTAAAACTGGACTCACAGGAGTGGTTCAAATCATAGAAAGTTAGAGTGTCACTCCTCTTGTACTCAAGTCGACATTGTACCTTTTGTATTAAATTCGGATGCAATTTCTGTGTTTCGTCGTTTAATAAGAAGGTCCAAGGGATACAGTAAACCTGAAATGAAGCATCGGAATCTAAAACTGGACTCAAAGGAGAGGTCAAAATCATAAAAATTTAGAGTGTCAGTCCTCTTCTACTTAAGTCGGCATTGTGCCTTTTGAATTAAATTCGGATACAATTTCTGTGTTTCATCGTCAATAAGAAGGTCCAAGGTATACGGTAAACCTGAAGTGAAGCATCGGAATCTAAAACTGGACTCTCAGGAGAGGTTCAAATCGTAGTAAGTTAGAGTGTCGGTCCTCTTGTACTTAAGTCTGCATCGTGCCTTTTGTATTAAATTCGGATGTAATTTCTGTGTTTCATCGTCAATAAGAAGCTCTAAGGTATACAGTAAACCGGAAGTTGAACATCGGAATCTAAAACTGGACTCACAGGAGAGGTTCAAGTCATAGAAACTTAGAGTGTCAGCCCTCTTGTACTTAAGTCGGCATTGTGCCTTTTGTATAAAATTCGGATGCAATTTCTTTGTTTCAGCGTCAATAAGAAGGTCCAAGGTATACAGTAAACCTGAAGTGAATCATCGGAATCTAAAAGTGGACTCACAGGAAAGGTTCAAACCATAGAAAGCTAGAGTGTCAGTCCTCTTCTACTTAAGTCGGCATTGTGCATTTAGTATTAAATTCGCATGCAATTTCTGTGTTTCAACGTCAATAAGATGTTCCAAGGTATACAGTAAACCTGAAGTAAAGCATCGGAATCTAAAACTGGAGTCATAGGAGAGGTTTAAATCAAAGAAAGTTAGAGGGTCTGTCCTCTTGTACTTAAGTCGGCATTGTGCCTTTTCTATTAAATTCGGATGCAATATCTGTGTTTCATCGTCAATAAAAAGGTCCAAGGTATACAGTAAACCTGAAGTGAAGCATGGGAATCTAAAACTGGTCTCACAGGTGAGGTTCATATCATTGAATGTTAGAGTGTCAGTCCTCTTGTACTTAAGTCGGCATTGTGCCTTTTGTATTAAATTCGGATGCAATTTCTGTGGTTGATCATCAATAAGAAGGTCCAAGGGATACAGTAAACCTGAAGTGAAGAATTGGAATCTAAAACCGGACTCAAAGGAGAAGTTCAATACTTAGAAAGTTAGAGTGACAGTCCTCTTGTACTTAAGTCGGCCTTGTGCCTTTTGTATTAAATTCGGATGCAATTTCTGTGTTTGATCATCAATAAGAAGGTCCAAGGGATACAGTAAACCTGAAGTGAAGAATTGGAATCTAAAACCGGACTCAAAGGAGAAGTTCAATACTTAGAAAGTTAGAGTGACAGTCCTCTTGTACTTAAGTCGGCCTTGTGCCTTTTGTATTAAATTCGGATGCAATTTCTGTGTTTCATCGTCAATAAGAAGGACCAAGGGATACAGTAAACCTGAAGTGAAGAATTGGAATCTAAAACCGGACTCAAAGGAGAAGTTCAATACTTAGAAAGTTAGAGTGACAGTCCTCTTGTACTTAAGTCGGCCTTGTGCCTTTTGTATTAAATTCGGATGCAATTTCTGTGTTTGATCATCAATAAGAAGGTCCAAGGTATACAGTAAACCTGAAGTGAAGCATCGGAATCTAAAACTCAACTCACAGGACAGGTTCAAATCATTGAAAATTAGAGTGTCAGTCCTCTTGTACTTAAGTCGGCATTTTGCCTTTTATATGAAATTCGGATGGAATTTCTGTGTTTCATCGTCAATAAGAATGTCCAAGGGATAAAGTAAACCTGAAGTGAAGCATCGGAATCTAAAACTGGACTCACAGGAGAGGTTCAAATCATAGAAAGTTATAATGTCAGTACTCTTCTACTTAAGTCGGCATTGTGCCTTTTGTATTAAATTCGGATGCAATTTCTGTGTTTCATCGTCAATAAGAGGGTCCAAGGTGTACAGTAAACCGGAAGTGAAGCATCGGAATCTAAAACTGGTCTCACAGGAGAGGTTCAAATCATAGAAAGTTAGAGTGTCAGTCCTCTTGTACTTATGTCGGCATTGTGCCTTTTGCATTAAATTCGGATACAATATCTGTGTTCCATCGTCAATAAGAAGGTACAAGGTATACAGTAAACCTAAAGTGAAGCATCGGAATCTAAAACTGGACACACAGGAGATGTTTAAATCTAAGAAAGTTAGAGTGTCTGTCCTCTTGTACTTAAGTCGGCATTTTGCCTTTTGTATTAAATTGGGATGCAATTTCTGTGTTTCATCGTCAATAAGAAGGTCCAAGGGATACAGTAAACCTGAAATTAAGCATCGGAATCTGAAACTGAACCCACAGGAGTGGTTCAAATCATAGTAATTTAGAGTGTCAGTCCTCTTATACTTAAGTCGACATTGTGCCTTTTGTATTAAATTCGGATGCAATTTCTGTCTTTCATCGTCAATAAGAAGGTCCAAGGTATACAGTAAACCTGAAGTGAAGCATCGGAATCTTAAACTGGACTCACAGGAGAGGTTCAAATCATAGAAAGTTAGAGTGTCAGTCCTCTTGTACTTAAGTCGGCATTGTGCCTTTTGTATTATATTCGGATGCAATTTCTATGTTTCATCGTCAATAAGAAGGTCCAAGGTATACAGAAACCTGAAGTGAAGCATCGGAATCTAAGACTGGACTCACAGGAGAAGTTCAAATCATTGAAAGTTAGAGTGTGAGTCCTATTGTACCTAAGTCGGCATTGTGCCTTTTGTATTAAATTCGGATGCAATTTCTGTGTTTCATCGTCAATAAGAAGGTCCAAGGGATACAGTAAACCAAAAGTGACGCATCGGATTTTGAAAACTAGACTCACAAGAGAGGTTCAAATCATAGAAAGTTAGTGTGTCAGTCCTCTTGTACTTAAGTCTTCATTGTGCCTTTTGTATTAAATTCGGGTTCAATTTCTGTGTTTGATCAACAATAAGATGGTCCAAGGGATACAGTAAACCTGAAGTGAAACATCGGAATCTAAAACTCAACTCACAGGAGAGGTTCTAATCATAGAAAGTTAGAGTGTATGTTCTCCTGTACTTAAGTCGGCATTGTGCCTTTTGTATTAAATTCGAATGCAATCTCTGTGTTTCATCGTCAATAAGAAGGTCCAAAAGATACAGTAAACCTGAAAAGAAGCATCGGAATCTTAAACTGGACTCACAGGAGTCGTTGAAATCATAGAATGTTAGAGTGTCACTCCTCTTCTACTTAAGTCGGCATTGTGCCTTTTGTATTAAAGTCGGATGCAATTTCTGTGTTTCATCGTCAATAAGAAGGTCCTAGGTATACAGTAAACCTGAAGTGAAGCATCGGATTCTAAAACTTCGCTCACAGAAGAGGTTCAAATCATAGAAAGTTAGAGTGTCAGTCCTCATGTACTTAAGTTTGCATCGTGCCTTTTGTATTAAATTCGGATGCAATTCTGTGCTTCATCGTCAATATGAAGGTCCAAGGTATACAGTGAACCGGAAGTGAAGCATCGGAATCTAGAACTGGTCTCACACGAGAGGTTCAAATCATAGAAAGTTAGAGTGTCAGTCCTCTTGTACTTAAGTCAGCATTGTGCCTTTTGTATTAAATTCGGATACATTTTCTGCGTTTCGTCGCCAATATGAAGGTCCAAGGGATACAGTAAACCTGAAGTGAAGCATCGGAATCTAAAACTGGACTCACAGGAGAAGTTTAAATCAAAGTAAGTTAGAGTGTCAGTCGTCTTTTACGTATGTCGGCATTGTGCCTTTTGTATTAAATTCGGATGCAATTTCTGTGTTTCATCGTCAATAAGAAGGACCAAGGGATACAGTAAACCTGAAGTGAAGAATCGGAATCTCAAACTGGACTCACAGGAGAGGATCAAATCATAGAAAGTTAGAGTGTCGGTCCTCTTGTACTTAAGTCGGCATTGTGACTTTTGTATTAAATTCGGATGCAATTTCTGTGTTTCATCCTCAATATGAAGGACCGAGGGATACAGTATACCCGAAGTGAAGCATCGGAATCTAAAACTGGACTCACAGGAGAGGTTCAAATCATAGATATTAATGGTGTCAGTCCTCTTGTACTTAAGTCGGCATTGTGCCTTTTGTATTAAATTCGGATGCAATATCTGTGTTTCATCGTCAATAAAAAGGTCCAAGGTATACAGTAAACCTGAAGTGAAGCATGGGAATCTAAAACTGGTCTCACAGGTGAGGTTCATATCATTGAATGTTAGAGTGTCAGTCCTCTTGTACTTAAGTCGGCATTGTGCCTTTTGTATTAAATTCGGATGCAATTTCTGTGGTTGATCATCAATAAGAAGGTCCAAGGGATACAGTAAACCTGAAGTGAAGAATTGGAATCTAAAACCGGACTCAAAGGAGAAGTTCAATACTTAGAAAGTTAGAGTGACAGTCCTCTTGTACTTAAGTCGGCCTTGTGCCTTTTGTATTAAATTCGGATGCAATTTCTGTGTTTGATCATCAATAAGAAGGTCCAAGGGATACAGTAAACCTGAAGTGAAGAATTGGAATCTAAAACCGGACTCAAAGGAGAAGTTCAATACTTAGAAAGTTAGAGTGACAGTCCTCTTGTACTTAAGTCGGCCTTGTGCCTTTTGTATTAAATTCGGATGCAATTTCTGTGTTTCATCGTCAATAAGAAGGACCAAGGGATACAGTAAACCTGAAGTGAAGAATTGGAATCTAAAACCGGACTCAAAGGAGAAGTTCAATACTTAGAAAGTTAGAGTGACAGTCCTCTTGTACTTAAGTCGGCCTTGTGCCTTTTGTATTAAATTCGGATGCAATTTCTGTGTTTGATCATCAATAAGAAGGTCCAAGGTATACAGTAAACCTGAAGTGAAGCATCGGAATCTAAAACTCAACTCACAGGACAGGTTCAAATCATTGAAAATTAGAGTGTCAGTCCTCTTGTACTTAAGTCGGCATTTTGCCTTTTATATGAAATTCGGATGGAATTTCTGTGTTTCATCGTCAATAAGAATGTCCAAGGGATACAGTAAACCTGAAGTGAAGCATCGGAATCTAAAACTGGACTCACAGGAGAGGTTCAAATCATAGAAAGTTATAATGTCAGTACTCTTCTACTTAAGTCGGCATTGTGCCTTTTGTATTAAATTCGGATGCAATTTCTGTGTTTCATCGTCAATAAGAAGGTCCAAGGTATACAGAAACCTGAAGTGAAGCATCGGAATCTAAGACTGGACTCACAGGAGAAGTTCAAATCATTGAAAGTTAGAGTGTGAGTCCTATTGTACTTAAGTCGGCATTGTGCCTTTTGTATTAAATTCGGATGCAATTTCTGTGTTTCATCGTCAATAAGAAGGTCCAAGGGATACAGTAAACCAAAAGTGACGCATCGGATTTTGAAAACTAGACTCACAAGAGAGGTTCAAATCATAGAAAGTTAGTGTGTCAGTCCTCTTGTACTTAAGTCTTCATTGTGCCTTTTGTATTAAATTCGGGTTCAATTTCTGTGTTTGATCAACAATAAGATGGTCCAAGGGATACAGTAAACCTGAAGTGAAACATCGGAATCTAAAACTCAACTCACAGGAGAGGTTCTAATCATAGAAAGTTAGAGTGTATGTTCTCCTGTACTTAAGTCGGCATTGTGCCTTTTGTATTAAATTCGAATGCAATCTCTGTGTTTCATCGTCAATAAGAAGGTCCAAAAGATACAGTAAACCTGAAAAGAAGCATCGGAATCTTAAACTGGACTCACAGGAGTCGTTGAAATCATAGAATGTTAGAGTGTCACTCCTCTTCTACTTAAGTCGGCATTGTGCCTTTTGTATTAAAGTCGGATGCAATTTCTGTGTTTCATCGTCAATAAGAAGGTCCTAGGTATACAGTAAACCTGAAGTGAAGCATCGGATTCTAAAACTTCGCTCACAGAAGAGGTTCAAATCATAGAAAGTTAGAGTGTCAGTCCTCATGTACTTAAGTTTGCATCGTGCCTTTTGTATTAAATTCGGATGCAATTCTGTGCTTCATCGTCAATATGAAGGTCCAAGGTATACAGTGAACCGGAAGTGAAGCATCGGAATCTAGAACTGGTCTCACACGAGAGGTTCAAATCATAGAAAGTTAGAGTGTCAGTCCTCTTGTACTTAAGTCAGCATTGTGCCTTTTGTATTAAATTCGGATACATTTTCTGCGTTTCGTCGCCAATATGAAGGTCCAAGGGATACAGTAAACCTGAAGTGAAGCATCGGAATCTAAAACTGGACTCACAGGAGAAGTTTAAATCAAAGTAAGTTAGAGTGTCAGTCGTCTTTTACTTATGTCGGCATTGTGCCTTTTGTATTAAATTCGGATGCAATTTCTGTGTTTCATCGTCAATAAGAAGGACCAAGGGATACAGTAAACCTGAAGTGAAGAATCGGAATCTCAAACTGGACTCACAGGAGAGGATCAAATCATAGAAAGTTAGAGTGTCGGTCCTCTTGTACTTAAGTCGGCATTGTGACTTTTGTATTAAATTCGGATGCAATTTCTGTGTTTCATCCTCAATATGAAGGACCGAGGGATACAGTATACCCGAAGTGAAGCATCGGAATCTAAAACTGGACTCACAGGAGAGGTTCAAATCATAGATATTAATGGTGTCAGTCCTCTTGTACTTAAGTCGGCATTGTGCCTTTTGTATTAAATTCGGATGCAATATCTGTGTTTCATCGTCAATAAAAAGGTCCAAGGTATACAGTAAACCTGAAGTGAAGCATGGGAATCTAAAACTGGTCTCACAGGTGAGGTTCATATCATTGAATGTTAGAGTGTCAGTCCTCTTGTACTTAAGTCGGCATTGTGCCTTTTGTATTAAATTCGGATGCAATTTCTGTGGTTGATCATCAATAAGAAGGTCCAAGGGATACAGTAAACCTGAAGTGAAGAATTGGAATCTAAAACCGGACTCAAAGGGGAAGTTCAATACTTAGAAAGTTAGAGTGACAGTCCTCTTGTACTTAAGTCGGCCTTGTGCCTTTTGTATTAAATTCGGATGCAATTTCTGTGTTTGATCATCAATAAGAAGGTCCAAGGGATACAGTAAACCTGAAGTGAAGAATTGGAATCTAAAACCGGACTCAAAGGAGAAGTTCAATACTTAGAAAGTTAGAGTGACAGTCCTCTTGTACTTAAGTCGGCCTTGTGCCTTTTGTATTAAATTCGGATGCAATTTCTGTGTTTCATCGTCAATAAGAAGGACCAAGGGATACAGTAAACCTGAAGTGAAGAATTGGAATCTAAAACCGGACTCAAAGGAGAAGTTCAATACTTAGAAAGTTAGAGTGACAGTCCTCTTGTACTTAAGTCGGCCTTGTGCCTTTTGTATTAAATTCGGATGCAATTTCTGTGTTTGATCATCAATAAGAAGGTCCAAGGTATACAGTAAACCTGAAGTGAAGCATCGGAATCTAAAACTCAACTCACAGGACAGGTTCAAATCATTGAAAATTAGAGTGTCAGTCCTCTTGTACTTAAGTCGGCATTTTGCTTTTTATATGAAATTCGGATGGAATTTCTGTGTTTCATCGTCAATAAGAATGTCCAAGGGATACAGTAAACCTGAAGTGAAGCATCGGAATCTAAAACTGGACTCACAGGAGAGGTTCAAATCATAGAAAGTTATAATGTCAGTACTCTTCTACTTAAGTCGGCATTGTGCCTTTTGTATTAAATTCGGATGCAATTTCTGTGTTTCATCGTCAATAAGAGGGTCCAAGGTGTACAGTAAACCGGAAGTGAAGCATCGGAATCTAAAACTGGTCTCACAGGAGAGGTTCAAATCATAGAAAGTTAGAGTGTCAGTCCTCTTGTACTTATGTCGGCATTGTGCCTTTTGCATTAAATTCGGATACAATATCTGTGTTCCATCGTCAATAAGAAGGTACAAGGTATACAGTAAACCTAAAGTGAAGCATCGGAATCTAAAACTGGACTCACAGGAGATGTTTAAATCTAAGAAAGTTAGAGTGTCTGTCCTCTTGTACTTAAGTCAGCATTTTGCCTTTTGTATTAAATTGGGATGCAATTTCTGTGTTTCATCGTCAATAAGAAGGTCCAAGGGATACAGTAAACCTGAAATGAAGCATCGGAATCTGAAACTGAACCCACAGGAGTGGTTCAAATCATAGTAATTTAGAGTGTCAGTCCTCTTACACTTAAGTCGACATTGTGCCTTTTGTATTAAATTCGGATGCAATTTCTGTCTTTCATCGTCAATAAGAAGGTCCAAGGTATACAGTAAACCTGAAGTGAAGCATCGGAATCTTAAACTGGACTCACAGGAGAGGTTTAAATCATAGAAAGTTAGAGTGTCAGTCCTCTTGTACTTAAGTCGGCATTGTGCCTTTTGTATTATATTCGGATGCAATTTCTGTGTTTCATCGTCAATAAGAAGGTCCAAGGTATACAGAAACCTGAAGTGAAGCATCGGAATCTAAGACTGGACTCACAGGAGAAGTTCAAATCATTGAAAGTTAGAGTGTGAGTCCTATTGTACTTAAGTCGGCATTGTGCCTTTTGTATTAAATTCGGATGCAATTTCTGTGTTTCATCGTCAATAAGAAGGTCCAAGGGATACAGTAAACCAAAAGTGACGCATCGGATTTTGAAAACTAGACTCACAAGAGAGGTTCAAATCATAGAAAGTTAGTGTGTCAGTCCTCTTGTACTTAAGTCTTCATTGTGCCTTTTGTATTAAATTCGGGTTCAATTTCTGTGTTTGATCAACAATAAGATGGTCCAAGGGATACAGTAAACCTGAAGTGAAACATCGGAATCTAAAACTCAACTCACAGGAGAGGTTCTAATCATAGAAAGTTAGAGTGTATGTTCTCCTGTACTTAAGTCGGCATTGTGCCTTTTGTATTAAATTCGAATGCAATCTCTGTGTTTCATTGTCAATAAGAAGGTCCAAAAGATACAGTAAACCTGAAAAGAAGCATCGGAATCTTAAACTGGACTCACAGGAGTCGTTGAAATCATAGAATGTTAGAGTGTCACTCCTCTTCTACTTAAGTCGGCATTGTGCCTTTTGTATTAAAGTCGGATGCAATTTCTGTGTTTCATCGTCAATAAGAGGGTCCTAGGTATACAGTAAACCTGAAGTGAAGCATCGGATTCTAAAACTTCGCTCACAGAAGAGGTTCAAATCATAGAAAGTTAGAGTGTCAGTCCTCATGTACTTAAGTTTGCATCGTGCCTTTTGTATTAAATTCGGATGCAATTCTGTGCTTCATCGTCAATATGAAGGTCCAAGGTATACAGTGAACCGGAAGTGAAGCATCGGAATCTAGAACTGGTCTCACACGAGAGGTTCAAATCATAGAAAGTTAGAGTGTCAGTCCTCTTGTACTTAAGTCAGCATTGTGCCTTTTGTATTAAATTCGGATACATTTTCTGCGTTTCGTCGCCAATATGAAGGTCCAAGGGATACAGTAAACCTGAAGTGAAGCATCGGAATCTAAAACTGGACTCACAGGAGAAGTTTAAATCAAAGTAAGTTAGAGTGTCAGTCGTCTTTTACTTATGTCGGCATTGTGCCTTTTGTATTAAATTCGGATGCAATTTCTGTGTTTCATCGTCAATAAGAAGGACCAAGGGATACAGTAAACCTGAAGTGAAGAATCGGAATCTCAAACTGGACTCACAGGAGAGGATCAAATCATAGAAAGTTAGAGTGTCGGTCCTCTTGTACTTAAGTCGGCATTGTGACTTTTGTATTAAATTCGGATGCAATTTCTGTGTTTCATCCTCAATATGAAGGACCGAGGGATACAGTATACCCGAAGTGAAGCATCGGAATCTAAAACTGGACTCACAGGAGAGGTTCAAATCATAGATATTAATGGTGTCAGTCCTCTTGTACTTAAGTCGGCATTGTGCCTTTTGTATTAAATTCGGATGCAATTTCTGTGTTTCATCGTCAATAAAAAGGTCCAAGGAATACAGCAAACCTGAATTGAAGCATGGGAATCTAAAACTGGACTCACAGGTTAGGTTCAAATTATAGTAAGTTAGAGTGTCAGTCCTCTTGTACTTATGTCGGCATTGTGCCTTTTGTATTAAATTCGGATGCAATTTCTGTGTTTGATCATCAATAAGAAGGTCCAAGGTATACAGAAAACCTGAAGTGAAGCATCGGAATCTAAAACTTAACTCACAGGACAGGTTCAAATCATTGAAAATTTGAGTGCCAGTCCTTTTGTACTTATGTCGGCATTTTGCCTTTTGTATTAAATTCGAATGGAATTTCTGTGTTTCATCGTCAATAAGAAAGTCCAAGGTATACAGTAAACCGGAAGTGAAGCATCGGAATCTAAAACTGGTCTCACAGGAGAGGTTCAAATCATAGATAGTTAGAGTGTCAGTCCTCTTGTACTTATTCCGGCATTGTGCCTTTTGTATTAAATTCGGATACCATTTCTGTGTTTCATCGTCAATAAGAAGGTCCAAGGTATACAGTAAACCTGAAGCGAAGCATCGGAATCTAAAACCGGACTCACAGGAGAGGTTTAAATGATAGAAAGTTAGAGTGTCAGTCCTATTGTACTTAAGTCGGCATTGTGCATTTTGTATTAAATTCGGATGCAATATCTCTGTTGGTCATCAATAAGAAGGTCAAAGGTGTACAGTAAACCTGAAGTGAAGCATCGGAATCTAAAACTGGACTCACAGGAGAGGTTCGAATCATAGAAAATTTGACTGTCAGTCCTCTTGTACTTAAGTCGGCATTTTGCCTTTTGTATTGAATTCGGATGCAATTTCTGTGTTTCATCGTCAATAAGAAGGTCCAAGGGATACAGTAAACCTGAAATGAAGCATCGGAATATAAAACTGGATCCACAGGCGTGGTTCAAATCATAGTAATTTAGAGTGTCAGCCCCCTTCTACTTAAGTCGACATTGTGCCTTTTGTATTAAATTCGGATGCGATTTCTGTGTTTCATCGTCAATAAGAAGGTCCAAGGTATACAGTAAACCTGAAGTGAAGCATCGTAATCTTAAACTGGACTCACAGGAGAGGTTCAAATCATAGAAAGTTAGAGTGTCAGTCCTCTTGTACTTAAGTCGGCATTGTGACTTGTGTATTAAATTCGGATGCAATTTCTGTGTTTCATCATCAATAAGAAATCCAAGGTATACGGTAAACCTGAAGTGAAGCATCGGAATCTAAGACTGGACTCACAGGAGAGGTTCAAATCATTGAAAGTTTGAGTGTCAGACCTCTTGTACTTAAGTCGGCATTGTGCCTTTTGTATTAATTTCGGATGCAATTTCTGTGTTTCATCGTCAATAAGAAGGTCCAAGGGATACAGTAAACCTGAAGTGAAGCATCGGAATCTTAAACTGGACTCACAGGAGTCGTTGAAATCATAGAATGTTGGAGTGTCACTCTTCTTCTACTTAAGACGGCATTGTGCCTTTTGTATTAAATTCGGATGCAATTTCTGTGTTTCATCGTCAATAAGAAGGTCCTAGGTATACAGTAAACATGAAGTGAAGCATCGGAATCTAAAACTGCACTCACAGAAGAGGTTCAAATCATAGGAAGTTAGAGTGTCAGTCCTCTTGTACTTAAGTCTGCATCGTGCCTTTTGTATTAAATTCGGATGCAATTTCTGTGTATCATCGTGAATAAGAAGGTCCAAGGTATACAGTAAACCGAAAGTGAAGCATCGGAATCTAAAACTGGACTCACAGTTGAGGTTCAAATCATAGAAAGTTAGAGTGTCAGTCCTCTTGTACTTATGTCGGCATTGTGCCTTTTGTATTAAATTCGGATGCAATTTCTGTGCTTCATCGTCAATAAGAAGGTCCAACGGATACAGTAAGCCTGAAGTGAAGCATCGGAATCTAAAACTTGACTCACTGGAGAGGTGTAAATCAATGAAAGTTAGAGTGTCAGTCCTCTTGTACTTAATTCGGCATTGTGCTTTTGTATTAAATTCGGATGCAATTTCTGTGTTTCATCGTCAATAAAAAGGTCCAAGTGATACAGTAAACCTGAAGTGAAGCATCGGAATCTAAAATTGGACTCACAGGAGAGGATTAAGTCAAAGACAGTTAGAGTGTCTGTCCACTTGTACTTAAGTTGGCATTGTGCTTTTGCATTAAATTCGGATGCAATTTCTGTGGTTCATCGTCAATAAGAAGGTCCAAGGTACACAGTAAACCTGAAGTGAAGCATCGGAAACTAAAACTGGACTCACAGGAGTGGTTCAAATCATAGAAAGTTAGGGTTTCAGTCCTCTTGTGCTTAAGTCGGCATTGTGCCATTTGTATTAAATTCGGATGCAATTTCTTTGTTTTAACGTCAATAAGAAGGTCTTAGGTATACTGTAAACCTGAAATGAAGCATCGGAATCTAAAACTGGACTCACAGGAGGGGTTCAAATCATAGAAAGTGAGAGTGTCAGACCTCATGTACTTAAGTCGGCATTGTGCCTTTTGTATTAAATTCGGATGCAATTTCTGTGTTTGATCATCAATAAGAAGGTCCAAGGTATACAGTAAACCTGAACTGAAGCATCGGAATCTAAAACTCAACTCACAGGAGAGGTTCAAATCATAAGAAGTTATAGTGTCAATCCTCTTGTACTTAAGTCGGCATTGTGCCTTTTGTATTAAATTCGGATGCAATTTCTGTGTTTCATCGTCAATACGAATGTCAAAGGGATACAGTAAACCTGAAGTGAAACATCGGAATCTAAAACTGGACTCACAGGAGAAGTTTAAATCAAAGAAAGTTAGAGTGTCAGTCCTATTGTACTTTAGTCGGCATTGTGCCTTTTGTATTAAATTCGGATGCAATATCTGTATTGGTCATCAATGCGAAGGTCCAAGGTGTACAGTAAACCTGAAGTGAAGCATCGGAAACTAAAACTGGACTCACAGAAGAGGTTCGAATCATAGAAAATTAGACTGTTAGTCCTCTTGTACTTAAGTCGGCATTTTGCCTTTTGTATTAAATTCGGATGCAATTTCTGTGTTTCATCGTCAATAAGAAGGTCCAAGGTATACGGTTAACCTGAAGTGAAGCTTCGGAATCTAAAACAGGACTCACAGGACAGGTTTAAATCAAAGGAAGTTAGAGTGACTGTCCTCTTGTGATTAAGTCGGCATTGTGCCTTTTGTATTAAATTCGGATGCAATTTCTGTGTTTCATCGTCAATAAGAAGGTTCAAGGTATACAGTAAACCTGAAGTGAAGCATCGGAATCTAAAACTGGACTCACAGGAGAGGTTCAAATCATAGAAAGTGATAGTGTCAGTCCTCTGGTGCTTAAGTCGGCATTGTGCTTTTTGTATTAAATTCGGATGCAATTTCTTTATTTCATCGTCAATAAGAAGGTCTTAGGTATACTTAAACCGGAAGTGAAGCATCGGAATCTAAAACTGGACTCACAGGAGAGGTTCAAACCATAGAAAGTGAGAGTGTTAGTAATCATTTACTTAAGTCGGCATTGTGCCTTTTGTATTAAATTCGGATGCAATTTCTGTGTTTTTTTCATCAATAAGAAGGTCCAAGGTATACAGTAATCCTGAAGTGAATCATCGGAAACTAAAACTCAACTCACAGTAGAGGTTCAAATCATAGTAAGTTAGAGTGTCAGTCCTCTTGTACTTAAGTCTGCATTGTGTTTTTTTGTATTAAATTCGACTATAATTTCTGTGTTTCATCGTCAAGAAGAAGGTCCAAGGTATACAGTAGTCCTGAAGTGAAGCATCAGAATCTAAAATTGGACTCACAGGAGAGGTTCAAATCATGGAAGTTGGAGTGTTAGTCCTCTTGTACTTAAGTCTGCATTGTGCCGTTTGTATTAAATTCGGATGCAATTTCTGTGTTTTATCGTCAATAAGAAGGTCCAAGGTATACAGTAAACATGAAGTGAAGCATCGGAATCTAAAACCGGACTCACAGGAGAGGTCCAAATCATAGAAAGTTAGAGTGTCAGTCCTAATGTACTTAAGTCGGCTTTGTGCCTTTTGTATTAAATTCGGATGCAATTTCTGTGTTTCATCGTCAATACGAAGGTCCAAGGTATACAGTAAACCTGAAGTGAACCATCGGAATCTAAAACTGGACTCACAGGAGAGGTTCAAATCATAGAAAGTTAGAGCGTCAGTCCTCTTCTACTTAAGTCGGCATTGTGCCTTTTGTATTAAATTCGGATGCAATTTCTGTGTTTCATCGTCAATAAGAAGGTCCAAGGTATACAGTAAACCTGAAGTGAAGCATCGGAAACTAAAGCTGGACTCACAGGAGAGGTTGCAATCAAAGAAAGTTAGAGTGTCTGTCCCCTTGTACTTAAGTCGGCATTGTGCGTTTTGTATTAAATTCGGATGCAATTTCTGTGTTTCATCGTCAATAAGAAAGTCCAAGGTATACAGTAAACCTGATGTGAAGCATCGGAATCTTAAACTGGACTCACAGGAGAGGCTCAAATCATAGAAAGTTAGAGTGTCATTCCTCTTGTACTTAAGTGGGCATGGTGCCTTTTGTATTAAATTCGGATGCAATTTCTGTGTTTCATCGTCAATAAGAAGGTCCAAGGTATACAGTAAACCTGAAGTGAAGCATCGGAATCTAAGACTGGACTCACAGGAGAGGTTCAAATCATTGAAAGTTAGAGTGTCAGACCTCTTGTACTTAAGTCGGCATTGTGCCTTTTGTATTAAATTCGGATGCAATATCTGTGTTTCATCGTGAAAAAGAAGGTGCAAGGGATACAGTAAACCTAAAGTGAAGCATCGGATTTTAAAACTGGACACACAAGAGAGGATCAAATCATAGAAAGTTAGAGAGTCAGTCCTCTTGTACTTAAGTCGGCATTGTGCCTTTTGTATTAAATTCGGATGCAATTTCTGTGTTTGATCGTCAATAAGAAGGTCCAAGGGATACAGCAAACCTGAAGTGACGCATCGGAATCTAAAACTTGACTCACAGGAGAGGTTTAAATCAAAGAAAGTTAGAATGTTTCTCCTCTTGTACTTAAGTCGGCATTGTGCCTTTTGTATTAAATTCGGATGCAATTTCTGTGTTTCATCGTCAATAAGACTGTCCAAGTGATACAGTAAAATTGAAGATAAGCATTGGAATCTAAAACTGGACTCACAGGAGAGGTTTAAATCAAAGAAAGTTAGAGTGTCTGTCCTCTTGTGATTAAGTCGGCATTGTGCCTTTTGTATTAAATTCGGATGCAATTTCTGTGTTTCATCGTCAATAAGAAGGTTCAAGGTATACAGTAAACCTGAAGTGAAGCATCGGAATCTAAAACTGGACTCACAGGAGAGGTTCAAATCATAGAAAGTTATAGTGTCAGTCCTCTGGTGCTTAAGTCGGCATTGTGCTTTTTGTATTAAATTCGGATGCAATTTCTTTATTTCATCGTCAATAAGAAGGTCTTAGGTATACTTAAACCGGAAGTGAAGCATCGGAATCTAAAACTGGACTCACAGGAGAGGTTCAAACCATAGAAAGTGAGAGTGTTAGTAATCATTTACTTAAGTCGGCATTGTGCCTTTTGTATTAAATTCGGATGCAATTTCTGTGTTTTTTTCAACAATAAGAAGGTCCAAGGTATACAGTAAACCTGAAGTGAATCATCGGAAACTAAAACTCAACTCACAGTAGAGGTTCAAATCATAGTAAGTTAGAGTGTCAGTCCTCTTGTACTTAAGTCTGCATCGTGCCTTTTGTATCAAATTCGGATGCAATTTCTGTGTATCATCGTGAATAAGAAGGTCCAAGGTATACAGTAAACCGAAAGTGAAGCATCGGAATCTAAAACTGGACTCACAGGAGAGGTTCAAAACATAGAAAGTTAGAGTGTCAGTCCTCTTGTACTTAAGTCGGCATTGTGCGTTTTGTATTAAATTCGGATGCAATTTCTGTGCTTCATCGTCAATAAGAGGGTCCAACGGATACAGTAAGCCTGAAGTGAAGCATCGGAATCTATAACTTGACTCACAAGAGTGGTTTAAATCAAAGAAAGTTAGATTGTCTGTCCTCTTGTACATAAGTCGGCATTGTGAATTTTATATTAAATTCGGATGCAATTTCTGTGTTTCATCGTCAATAAGAATGTCCAAGGTATACGGTAAACCAGAAGTGAAGCATCGGAATCTAAAACTGGACTCACAGGGGAGGTTTAAATCAAAGAAAGTTAGAGTGTCTGTCCTCTTGTACTTAAGTTGGCATTGTGCCTTTTGTATTAAATTCGGATGCTATTTCTGTGTTTCATCGTAAATAAGAAGATCCAAGGTATACAGTAAACCTGAAGTGAAGCATCGCAATCTAAAACTGTACTCACTGGAAAGGTTCAAGTCATATAAAGTTAGAGTGTCAGTACACTTGTTCTTAAGTGGCATTGTGCCTTTTGTATTAAATTCTGATGCAATTTCTGTGTTTCATCGTCAATAACCAGGTCTTAGGTATTCTGTAAACTCGAAGTGAACATCGGAAACTAAAACTGGACTCACAGGAGAGGTTCAAATCATAGAAAGTTATAGTGTCAGTCATCTTGTACTTAAGTCGGCATTGTGCTTTTTGTATTAAATTTTGATGCTATTTCTGTGTTTCGTCGTCAATAAGAAGGTCCAAGGTATACAGTAAACCTGAAGTGAAGCATCGGAATCTAAAACTGGACTCACAGGAGAAGCTTAAATCAAAGAAAGTTAGAGTGTCTGTCCTCTTGTACTTAAGTCGGCATTGTGCCTTTCGTATTAAATTCGGAAGCAGTTTCTGTGCTTCATCGTCAATAAGAAGGTCCAAGGTATACAGTTAACCTGAAGTGAAGCATCGGAATCTAAAACTGGACTCACAGGAGAGGTTCAAATCATAGAAAGTTATAGTTTCAGTCCACGTGTACTTAAGTCGGCATTGTGCCTTTTGAATTAAATTCGGATGCAATTTCTGTGTTTCATCGTCAATAAGAAGGTCCAAGGGATACAGTAAACCTGAAGTGAAGCATCGGAATCTAAAACTGGACTCACAGGAGAGGTTCAAATCATAGAAAGTTATAGCGTCAGTCCCCTTGTACTTAAGTCGGCATTGTGCCTTTTGTATTAAATTCGGATGCAATTTCTGTGTTTCATCGTCAATAAGAAGGACCAAAGGATACAGTAAACCTGAAGTGAAGAATCGGAATTTAAAACTGGACTCACAGGAGAGGTTCAAACCATAGAAAGTTAGAGTGTCAGTCCTCTTGTACTTATGTCGGCATTGTGCCTTTTGTATTTAATTCGGATGCAATTTCTGTGTTTGATCATCAATAAGAAGGTCGCGTTATACAGTAAACATGAAGTGAAGCATCGGAATCTAAAACTGGACTTACAGGAGATGTTCAAATCATAGAAAGTTGGAGTGTCAGTCCTTGTTTACTTTAGTCAGCATTGTCCCTTTTGTATTAAATTCGGATGCAATTTCTGTGTGTCATCGTCAATAAGAAGGTCAAAGGGATACAGTAAACCTGAAGTGAAGCATCGGAATCTAAAACTGGACTCACAGGAGAGGTTCAAATCATAGAAAGTGAGAAAGTCAGTCCTCTTGTACATCAGTCGGCATTGTGCCTTTTGTATTAAATTCGGATGCAATTTCTGCGTTTGATCATCAATAAGAATGTCCAAGGTATACAGAAAACCTGATGTGAAGCATCAGAATCTAAAACTCAACTCACAGGAGTGGTTCAAATCATAGAGAGTTATAGTGTCAGTCCTCTTGTACTTAAGTCGGCATTGTGCCTTATCTTTTAAATTCGGATGCAATCTGTGTTTCATCGTCAATAAGAAGGTCGAAGGTATAAAGTGAATCTGAAGTGAAGCATCGGAATCTAAAACTGGACTCACAGGAGGGGATCAAATTATAGAAAGTTAGAGTGTCAGTCCACTTGTACTTAAGTCGACATTGTGCCTTTTGTATTAAAGTCGAATGCAATATCTGTGTCTCATCGTCAATAAAAAGGTCCAAGGTATACAGTAAACCTGAAGTGAAACATCAGAATCTAAAACTGGACTTACAGGAGAGATTCAAATCATAGAAAGTTAAAGTGTCAGTCCTCTTGTACTTAAGTCGGCATTGTGCCTTTTGTATTTAATTAGGATGCAATTTCTGTTTTTGATCATCAATTAGAAGGTCCAAGGTATGCGGTAAACCTGAAGTGAAGCATCGGAAACTAAAAATCAACTCACAGGAGATGTTCTAATCATAGAAAGTTAGAGTGTCAGTCCTCTTGTACTTAAGTCGGCATTGTGCCTTTTGTATTAAATTCGGATGCAATTTCTGTGTCTCATGGTCAATAAGAAGGTCCAAGGGATACAGTAAACCTGAAGTGAAGCATCGGAATCTAAAACTCTACTCACAGGAGAGGTTCAAATCATAGAAGTTAGAGTGTAATTTCTCCTCTACTTAAGTCGTCATTGTGCCTTTTGTATTAAATTCGGATGCAATTTCTGTGTTTCATCGTCAATAAGAAGGTCTAAGGTATACAGTAAACCTGAAGTGAAGCATCGGAACCTAAAACTGGACTCACAGGAGAGGTTTAAATCAAAGAAAATTAGAGTGTCGCTCCTCTTGTACTTAAGTCGACATTGTTCCTTTTGTATTAAATTCGGATGCAAATTCTGTGTTTCATCGTCAATAAGAAGGTCCAAGGGATACAGTAAACCTGAAGTGAAGCATCGGAATCTAAAACTGGAATCCCAGGAGAAGTTTAAATCAAAGAAAGTTAGAGTGTCAGTCCTCTTGTACTTAAGTCGGCATTGTGTCTTTTGTATTAAATTCGGATGCAATTTCTGTGTTTCATCGTGAATAAGAAGGACCAAGGGATACAGTAAACTTGAAGTCAAGCATCGGAATTTAAAACTGGACTCACAGGAGAGGTTCATATCATAGAAAGTTAGAGTGTCAGTCCTCTTGTACCTAAGTCGGCATTGAGCCTTTTGTATTTAATTCGGATGCAATGTCTGTGTCTCATCGTCAATAAGATGGTCCAAGGGATACAGTAAACCTGAAGTGAAGCTTCGGAATCTAAAACTGGACTCACAGGAGAGGTTCAAATCATAGAAAGTTAGAGTGTCATTTCTCTTCTACTTATGTCGTCATTGTGCCTTTTGTATTAAATTCGGATGCAATTTCTGTGTTTCATCGTCAATAAGAAGGTCCAAGGTATTCAGTAAACCTGAAGTGAACCATCGGAATCTAAAACTGGACTCACAGGAGAGGTTCAAATTATAGAAAGTTAGAATGTCAGTCCTCTTGTACTCAAGTCGGCATTGTGAATTTTGATTCAAATTCGGATGCAATTTCTGTGTTTCATCTTCAATATGAAAGTCCAAGGGATACAGAAAAACCTGATGTGAAGCATCGGAATCTATAGCTCAACTCACAGTTGGTTCAAATCATAGAAAGTTATAGTGTCATTCCTCTTGTACTTAAGTCGGCATTGTGCCTTTTGTATTAATATCGGATGCAATTTCTGTGTTTCATCGTCAATAAGAATGTCGAAGGTATACAGTAAATCTGAAGTGAAGCATCGGAATCCGAAACTGGACTCACTGCGAAGTTCAAATCATAGAAAGTAAGAGTGTCAGTCCTCTTGTACAACAGTCGGCATTGTGCCTTTTGTATTAAATTCGGATGCAATTTCTGCGTTTGATCATCAATAAGAATGTCCAAGGTATACAGTAAACCTGATGTGAAGCATCGGAATCTAAAACTCAACTCACTGGAGTGGTTCAAATCTTAGAGAGTGATAGTGTCAGTCCTCTTGTACTTAAGTCGGCATTGTGCATTTTGTAATAAATTCGGATGCTATTTCTGTGTTTCATTGTCAATAAGAAGGTCGAAGGTATACAGTAAATCTGAAGTGAAGCATCGGAATCTAAAACTGGACTCACAGGAGAGGTTCAAATCATAGAAAATTAGAGTGTCAGTCCTCTTGTACTTAAGTCGACATTGTGCCTTTTGTATTAAATTCGGATGCAATTTCTGTGTTTCATCGTCAATAAGAAGGTCCTAGGTATACAGTAAACCTGAAGTGAAGCATCGGAATCTAAAACCGGACTCACAGGAGAGGTTCAAATAATAGAAAGTTAGAGTGTTAGTCCACTTGTGCTTAAGTCTGCATTGTGCCTTTTGTATTAAATTCGGATGCGATTTCTGTGTTTCATCGTCAATAAGAAGGACCAAGGGATACAGTAAACCTGAAGTGAAGCATCGGAATCTAAAACTGGACTCACAGGAGACGTTCAAATCATAGAAAGTTATAGTGTCAGTCCTAATACAAAAGGCACAATGCCGAATTAAGTACAAGAGGACTGACACTCTAACTTTCTATGATTTGAACCTCGCCTTTGAGTCCAGTTTTAGATTCCGATGCTGCACTTCAAGTTTACTGTATTCATTGGAACTTCTTATTGACGATGAAACACAGAAATTGCATCTGAATTTAATACAAATGGCATAATGCCGACGTAAGTACAAGAGGAATGACACTCTAACTTTCTATGATTTGAACCTTACCTGTGAGTCCAGTTTTAGATTCCGATGCTTCATTTCAGGTTTACTGTATCCCTTGGACTTTCTAATTGACGATGAAACACAGAAATTGCATCCGAATTTAATACAAAAGGCACAATGCCGACTTAAGTAAAAGAGGACAGACACTCTAACTTTCTGTGATTTGAACCTCTCCTTAGAGCCCGGTTTTGGATTCCGATGCTTCACTTCAGGTTCACAGTATCCCTTGGACCTCCTTATTGACGATGAAACACAGAAATTGCATCCGAATTTAATACAAATGGCACCATGCCGACTTAAGTACAAGAGGAATGACACTCTAACTTTCTATGATTTGAACCTCTCCTGTGAGTCCAGTTTTGGATTCCGATGCTTCACTTCAGGTTTACTCTATACCTTGGACCTTCTTATTGATGATGAAATACAGAAATTGCCTCCGAATTTAATACAAAAGGCTCAATGCCGACTTAAGTAAAAGAGGACTGACACTCTAACGTTCTATGATTTGAACCTCTCCTGTGAGTCCAGTTTTAGATTCCGATGCTTCACTTCAGGTTTACTCTAAACCTTGGACCTTCTTATTGATGATGAAATACAGAAATTGCATCCGAATTTAATACAAAAGGCACAATGCCGCCTTAAGTACAAGAGGACTGACACTATAACGTTCTATGATTTGAACCTCTCCTGTGAGTCCAGTTTTAGATTCCGATGCTTCACTTCAGGTTTACTGTATTCCTTGGACCTTCTTATTGACGATGAAGCACAGAAATTGCATCCGAATTTAATATAAAAGGCACAATGCCGACTTAAGTACAAAAGGACTGACACACTAACTTTCTATGATTTGAACCTCTCCTGTGAGTTCAGTTGTAGATTCCGATGCTTCACTTCAGGTTTACTGTATCCTTTGGAGCTTCTTATTGACGATGAAGCACAGAAATTGCATGCGAATTTAATACAAAAGGCACCATGCCGACATAAGTACAAGAGGACTGACGCTCTAACTTTCTATGATTTAACCGCTCCTGTGAGTCCAGTTTTAGATTCCAATGCTTCACTTCAGGTTTACTGTATCCCTTGGACCTTCTTATTGACGATGAAACACAGAAATTGTATCCGAATTTAATACCAAAGGCACAATGACGACTTATGTACAAGAGGACTGACACTATAACTTTCAATGATTTGAACCCCTCCTGAGAGTTCAGTTGTAGATTCCAATGCTTCACTTCAGGTTTACTGTATCCCTCGGATCTTCTTATTTACGATGAAACACAGAAATTGCATCTGAATTTAATACAAAAGGCACAATGCCGACTTAAGTACAAGAGGACTGACACTCTAACTTTCTATGATTTGAATCTCTCCTGTGAGTCCAGTTTAAGATTCTGATGCTTCAATTCAGGTTTACTGTATCCCTTGGACCTTCTTATTGACGATGAAACACAGAAATTGCATCCGAATTTAATACAAAAGGCACAATGCCGAATAAGTACAAGAGGACTGACACTCTAACTTTCTATGACTTGAACCCCGCCTTTGAGTCCAGTTTTAGATTCCGATGCTGCACTTCAAGTTTACTGTATTCCTTGGATCATATTATTCACGATGAAACGCAGAAATTGCATCCGAATTTAATACAAATGGCACCATGCCGACTTAAGTACAAGAGGAATGACACTCTAACTTTCTATGATTTGAACCTTACCTGTGAGTGCAGTTTTAGATTCCGACGCTTCATTTCAGGTTTACTGTATCCCTTGGACTTTCTAATTGACGATGAAACACAGAAGTTGCATCCGAATTTAATACAAAAGGCACAATGCCGACTTAAGTAAAAGAGGACAGACACTCTAACTTTCTATGATTTGAACCTCTCCTGTGAACCCGGTTTTGGATTCCGATGCTTCACTTCAGGTTCACAGTATCCCTTGGACCTTCTTATTGACGATGAAACACAGAAATTGCATCCGAATTTAATACAAATGGCACCATGCCGACTTAAGTACAAGAGGAATGACACTCTAACTTTCTACGATTTGAACCTCTCCTGTGAGTCCAGTTTGAGATTCTGATGCTTCACTTCAGGTTTACTGTATCCCTTGGACCTTCTTATTGGCGAAGAAACACAGAAAATGCATTAGAAGTTAATACAAAAGGCACAATGCCGACTTAAGTACAAGAGGACTTACACTCTAACTTTTTATGATTTGAACCTCTCCAGTGAGTCCAGTTTTAGGTTCCGATGGTTCACTTCAGGTTTACTGTATCCCTTGGACCTTCTTATTGACGATGAAACACAGAAATTGCAACCGAAATTAATACAAAATGCACAATCCGACTTAAGTACAAGAGGACAGACACTCTAACTTTCTGTGATTTGAACCTCTCCTGTGAGTCCAGTTCTAGATTCTGATGCTTCAATTCAGGTTTACTGTATCCTTTGGACCTTCTTATTGACGATGAAACACAAAAATTGCATTCTAATTTAATACAAAAGGCACAATACCGAATTAAGTACAGGAGGACTGACACTCTAACTTTCTATGATTTGAACCTATCCTGTGAGTCCAGTTTTGGATTCCGATGCTTCACTTCAGGTTTACTCTAAACCTTGGACCTTCTTATTGACGATGAAACACAGAAATTGCATTCTAATTTAATACAAATGGCACAATGCTGTCTTAAGAACAAGAGGACTGACACTCTAACTTTCTATGATTTGAATCTCTCCTGTGAGTCCAGTTTTGGATTCCGATGCTTCACTTCAGGTTTACGCCATACCTTGGACCTTCTTATTGATGATGAAATACAGAAATTGCATCCGAATTTAATACAAATGGCACAATGCCGACTTAAGTACAAGAGGACTGACACTCTAACGTTCTATGATTTGAACCTCTCCTGTGAGTCCAGTTTTAGATTCCGATGCTTCACTTCAGGTTTACCGTATCCCTTGGTCCTTATCATTGACGATGAAACACAGAAATTGCATCCGAAATTAATACAAAAGGCACAATGCCAACTTAAGTACAAGAGGACTGACACTCTAACTTTCTATGATTTTAACCTCTCCAGTGAGTCCAGTTTGAGATTCTGATGCTTCACTTCAGGTTTACTGTTTCCTTTGGACCTTCTTATTGACGAAGAAACACAGAAATTTCATCCGAATTTAATACAAAAGGCACAATGCCGACTTAAGTACAAGAGGACTGCCACTCTAACTTTCTATGATTTAAACCTCTCCTTTGAATCCAGTTTTAGATTCCGATGCTTCACTTCTGGTTTACTGTATACCTTGGACCTTCTTATTGACGATGAAACACAGAAATTGCATCCGAATTTAATGGAAAACTCACAATGCCGACTTAAATACAAGAGGACTGACACTCTAACTTTCCATGATTTTAACCTCTCCTGTGTGTTGAGTTGTAGATTCCGATGCTTCACTTCAGGTGTATTGTAAATCTTGGACATTCTTATTGACGATGAAACACAGAAATTGCATCCGAATTTAATACAAAAGGCACATTGCCGACTTAAGTACAAGAGGACTGACACTCTAACGTTCTATGAATTGAACCTCTCCTCTGAGTCCAGTTTTAGATTCCGATGCTTCACTTCAGGTTTACTGTTTCCCTTGGACCTTCTTATTGAGGATGAAGCACAGAAATTGCATCCGAATTTAATACAAAAAGCACAATGCCGACTTGAGTACAATAGGACTGACACTCTAAATTTCTATGATTTGAACCTCTCCTGTGAGTCCTGTTATACATTCCGATGCTTCATTTCAGGTTTACTGTATCCCTTGGACCTTCCTATTGACGATGGAGCACAGAAATTGCATCCGAATTTAATACAAAAGGCACAATGCCGACTTAAGCACAAGAGGACTGACACTCTAACTTTCTATGATTTGAACATCTCCTGTGAGTTGAGATGTAGATTCCGATGCTTCACTTCAGGTTTACTGTATACCTTGGACATTCTTATTGACGATGAAAAACAGAAATTGCATCCGAATTTAACACAAAAGGCACAAAGCTAACTTAAGTATAAGGACTGACACTCTAACGTTCTATGATTTGAACCTCTCCTGTGAGTCCAGTTTTATATTCCGATGCTTCACTTCAGGTTTACTGTATACCTTGGACCTTCTTATTGACGATGAAACACAGAAATTGCATCCGAACTTAATACAAATGTCACCATGCCGACTTAAGTACAAGAGGACTGACACTCTAACTTTCTATGATTTGAACCTTACCTGTGAGTCCAGTTTTAGATTCCGATGCTTCATTTCAGGTTTACTGTATCCCTTGGACATTCTAATTAACGATGAAACACAGAAATTGCATCCGAATTTAATACAAAAGTCACAATGCCGACTTAAGTTAAAGAGGACAAACACACCAAATTTCTATAATTTGAACCTCTCCTGTGAGCCCGATTTTGGATTCTGATGCTTCACTTCAGGTTTACCGTATCCCTTGGTCCTTATCATTGACGATGAAACACAGAAATTGCATCCGAAATTAATACAAAAGGCACAATGCCAACTTAAGTACAAGAGGACTGACACTCTAACTTTCTATGATTTGAACCTCTCCTGTGAGTCCAGTTTGAGATTCTGATGCTTCACTACAGGTTTACTGTATCCCTTGGACCTTCTTATTGACGAAGAAACACAGAAATTTCATCCGAATTTAATACAAAAGGCACAATGCCGACTTAAGTACAAGAGGACTGCCACTCTAAGTTTCTATGATTTAACCGCTCCTGTGAGTCCACTTTCAGATTCCGATGCTTTCTCTTTAGGTTTTCTGTATACCTTGGACCTTCTTATTGACGATGATGCACAGAAATTTCATCCGAATTTAATACAAAGGCACAATGCCGACTTAAGTACAAGAGGACTGACACTCTAACGTTCTATGATTTGAACCTCTCCTGTGAGTCCAGTTTTAGATTCCGATGCTTCACTTCAGGTTTACCGTATCCCTTGGTCCTTATCATTGACGATGAAACACAGAAATTGAATCCGAATTTAATGCAAAAGGCACAATGCCGACTTGAGTACAATAGGACTGACACGCCAAATTTCTATGATTTGAACCCCTCCTGTGAGTCCTGTTATACATTCCGATGCTTCATTTCTGGTTTACTGTATCCCTGGGACCTTCCTATTGACGATGGAGCACAGAAATTGCATCCGAATTTAATACAAAAGGCACAATGCCGACTTAAGCACAAGAGGACTGACACTCTAACTTTCTATGATTTGAACATCTCCTGTGAGTTGAGTTGTAGATTCCGATGCTTCACTTCAGGTTTACTGTATACCTTGGACACTCTTATTGACGATGAAAAACAGAAATTGCATCCGAATTTAATACAAAAGGCACAATGCTAACTTAAGTATAAGGACTGACACTCATACGTTCTATGATTTGAACCTCTCCTGTGAGTCCAATTTTAGATTCCGATGCTTCACTTCAGGTTTACTGTATCTCTTGGACCTTCTTATTGACGATGAAGCACAGAAATTGCATCCGAATTTAATATAAAAGGCACAATGCCGACTTAAGTACAAAAGGACTGACACACTAACTTTCTATGATTTGAACCTCTCCTGTGAGTTCAGTTTTAGATTCCGATGCTTCACTTCATGTTTACTGTACCCCTTGGACCTTCTTATTGACGATGAAACACAGTAATTGCATCCGAATTTTATACAAAAGGCACAATGCCGCCTCAAGTACAAGAGGACTGACACTCTAACATTCTATGATTTGAACCTCTCCTGTGAGTCCAGTTTTTGTTTCCGATGCTTCACTTCAGGTTTACTCTATACCTTGGTCGTTCTTATTGACGTAGAAATACAGATATTGCATCTGAATTTAATACAAAAGGCACAATGCCGACTTACGTACAAGAGGACTGACACTCTAACGTTCTCTTATTTGAACCTCCCCTGTGAGTCCAGTTTTAGATTCCAATGCTTCACTTCAGGTTTACCATATCCCTTGGTCCTTCTTATTGACGATGAAACACAGAAATTGCATCCGAATTTAACACAAAGCTCACAATGCCGACTTAAGTACAAGAGGACTGACACTCTAACTTTCTATGATTTGAACCTCTCCTGTGAGTCCAGTTTGAGATTCCGATGCTTCACTTCAGGTTAACTGTATCCCTTATACCTTCTTATTGACGATGAAACACAGAAATTGCATCCGAATTAAATACAAAAGGCACAATGTCGACTTAAGAACAAGAGGACTGCCACTCTAACTTTCTATGATTTAAACCTCTCCTTTGAATCCAGTTTTAGATTCTGATGCTTCTCTTCAGGTTCACTGTATACCTTGGACCTTCTTATTGACTATTAAACACAGAAATTGCATCCGAATTTAATACAAAAGGCACAATGCTGCCTTAAGTACAAGAGGACTGACACTCTGACTTTCTACGATTTGAACCTCTCCTGAGAGTCCAGTTTGAGATTCTGATGCTTCACTTCAGGTTTACTGTATCCCTTGGACCTTCTTATTGACGAAGAAACACAGAAATTTCATCCGAATTTAATACAAAAGGCACAATGCCGACTTAAGTACAAGAGGACTGCCACTCTAACTTTCTATAATTTAACCGCTCCTGTGAGTCCAGTTTTAGATTCCGATGCTTTCTCTTTAGGTTTTCTGTGTACCTTGGACCTTCTTATTGACGATGAAGCACAGAAATTTCATCCGAATTTAATACAAAAGGCACAATGCCGACTTAAGCACAAGAGGACTGACACTCTAACTTTCTATGATTTGAACCTCTCCTGTGAGTTGAGTTGCAGATTACGATGCTTCACTTTGGGTTTACTGTATACCTTGGACATTCTTATTGGCGATGAAAAAGAGAAATTGCATCCGAATTTAATACAAAAGGCACAATGCTGACTTAAGTACAAGAGGACTGACACTCTAACTTTCAATGATTTGAACCTCTCCTGTGAATCCAGTTTTAGATTCCGATACTTCACTTCAGGTTTACTGTATCCCTTGGACCTTCTTATTGACGATGAAACAAAGAAATTGCATCCGAATTTAATACAAAAGTCCCAATGCTGACTTAAGTACAAGAGGACTGACTTTCTAACTTCGTATGATTGGAACCTCTCCTGTGAGTCCAGTTTTAGATCTGGTGCCTCACTTCAGGTTTACTGTATTCCTAGGACCATCTTATTGACGATGAAACACAGAAATTGCATCCGAATTTAATACAAAAGGCACAATGCCGACTTAAGTACAAGAGGACTGACACTCTAACGTTCTATGATTTGAACCTCTCCTGTGAGGCCAGTTTTAGATTCCGATGCTTCACTTCAAATTTACCGTATCCCTTGGTCCTTCTCATTGACGATGAAACACAGAAATTGCATCCGAATTTAATACAAAAGGTACAATGCCGACTTAAGTACAAGAGGACTGCCACTCTAACTTTCTATGATTTACCCGCTCCTGTGAGTCCAGTTTTAGATTCCAATGCTTTCTCTTTAGGTTTTCTGTATACCTTGGACCTTCTTATTGACGATGAAGCACAGAAATTTCATCCGAATTTAATACAAAAGTCACAATGCCGACTTAAGAACAAGAGGACTGACACTCTAACTTTTATGATTAAAACCTCTCCTTTGAATCCAGTTTTAGATTCCGATGCTTCACTTCAGGTTTACTGTATACCTTGGACCTTCTTATTGACGATGAAACACAGAAATTGCATCCGAATTTAATACAAAAGTCACAATGCCGACTTAAGTTAAAGAGGACAAACACACCAAATTTCTATAATTTGAACCTCTCCTGTGAGCCCGATTTTGGATTCTGATGCTTCACTTCAGGTTTACCGTATCCCTTGGTCCTTATCATTGACGATGAAACACAGAAATTGCATCCGAAATTAATACAAAAGGCACAATGCCAACTTAAGTACAAGAGGACTGACACTCTAACTTTCTATGATTTGAACCTCTCCTGTGAGTCCAGTTTGAGATTCTGATGCTTCACTACAGGTTTACTGTATCCCTTGGACCTTCTTATTGACGAAGAAACACAGAAATTTCATCCGAATTTAATACAAAAGGCACAATGCCGACTTAAGTACAAGAGGACTGCCACTCTAAGTTTCTATGATTTAACCGCTCCTGTGAGTCCACTTTCAGATTCCGATGCTTTCTCTTTAGGTTTTCTGTATACCTTGGACCTTCTTATTGACGATGATGCACAGAAATTTCATCCGAATTTAATACAAAGGCACAATGCCGACTTAAGTACAAGAGGACTGACACTCTAACGTTCTATGATTTGAACCTCTCCTGTGAGTCCAGTTTTAGATTCCGATGCTTCACTTCAGGTTTACCGTATCCCTTGGTCCTTATCATTGACGATGAAACACAGAAATTGAATCCGAATTTAATGCAAAAGGCACAATGCCGACTTGAGTACAATAGGACTGACACGCCAAATTTCTATGATTTGAACCCCTCCTGTGAGTCCTGTTATACATTCCGATGCTTCATTTCTGGTTTACTGTATCCCTGGGACCTTCCTATTGACGATGGAGCACAGAAATTGCATCCGAATTTAATACAAAAGGCACAATGCCGACTTAAGCACAAGAGGACTGACACTCTAACTTTCTATGATTTGAACATCTCCTGTGAGTTGAGTTGTAGATTCCGATGCTTCACTTCAGGTTTACTGTATACCTTGGACACTCTTATTGACGATGAAAAACAGAAATTGCATCCGAATTTAATACAAAAGGCACAATGCTAACTTAAGTATAAGGACTGACACTCATACGTTCTATGATTTGAACCTCTCCTGTGAGTCCAATTTTAGATTCCGATGCTTCACTTCAGGTTTACTGTATCTCTTGGACCTTCTTATTGACGATGAAGCACAGAAATTGCATCCGAATTTAATATAAAAGGCACAATGCCGACTTAAGTACAAAAGGACTGACACACTAACTTTCTATGATTTGAACCTCTCCTGTGAGTTCAGTTTTAGATTCCGATGCTTCACTTCATGTTTACTGTACCCCTTGGACCTTCTTATTGACGATGAAACACAGTAATTGCATCCGAATTTTATACAAAAGGCACAATGCCGCCTCAAGTACAAGAGGACTGACACTCTAACATTCTATGATTTGAACCTCTCCTGTGAGTCCAGTTTTTGTTTCCGATGCTTCACTTCAGGTTTACTCTATACCTTGGTCGTTCTTATTGACGTAGAAATACAGATATTGCATCTGAATTTAATACAAAAGGCACAATGCCGACTTACGTACAAGAGGACTGACACTCTAACGTTCTCTTATTTGAACCTCCCCTGTGAGTCCAGTTTTAGATTCCAATGCTTCACTTCAGGTTTACCATATCCCTTGGTCCTTCTTATTGACGATGAAACACAGAAATTGCATCCGAATTTAACACAAAGCTCACAATGCCGACTTAAGTACAAGAGGACTGACACTCTAACTTTCTATGATTTGAACCTCTCCTGTGAGTCCAGTTTGAGATTCCGATGCTTCACTTCAGGTTAACTGTATCCCTTATACCTTCTTATTGACGATGAAACACAGAAATTGCATCCGAATTAAATACAAAAGGCACAATGTCGACTTAAGAACAAGAGGACTGCCACTCTAACTTTCTATGATTTAAACCTCTCCTTTGAATCCAGTTTTAGATTCTGATGCTTCTCTTCAGGTTCACTGTATACCTTGGACCTTCTTATTGACTATTAAACACAGAAATTGCATCCGAATTTAATACAAAAGGCACAATGCTGCCTTAAGTACAAGAGGACTGACACTCTGACTTTCTACGATTTGAACCTCTCCTGAGAGTCCAGTTTGAGATTCTGATGCTTCACTTCAGGTTTACTGTATCCCTTGGACCTTCTTATTGACGAAGAAACACAGAAATTTCATCCGAATTTAATACAAAAGGCACAATGCCGACTTAAGTACAAGAGGACTGCCACTCTAACTTTCTATAATTTAACCGCTCCTGTGAGTCCAGTTTTAGATTCCGATGCTTTCTCTTTAGGTTTTCTGTGTACCTTGGACCTTCTTATTGACGATGAAGCACAGAAATTTCATCCGAATTTAATACAAAAGGCACAATGCCGACTTAAGCACAAGAGGACTGACACTCTAACTTTCTATGATTTGAACCTCTCCTGTGAGTTGAGTTGTAGATTACGATGCTTCACTTTGGGTTTACTGTATACCTTGGACATTCTTATTGGCGATGAAAAAGAGAAATTGCATCCGAATTTAATACAAAAGGCACAATGCTGACTTAAGTACAAGAGGACTGACACTCTAACTTTCAATGATTTGAACCTCTCCTGTGAATCCAGTTTTAGATTCCGATACTTCACTTCAGGTTTACTGTATCCCTTGGACCTTCTTATTGACGATGAAACAAAGAAATTGCATCCGAATTTAATACAAAAGTCCCAATGCTGACTTAAGTACAAGAGGACTGACTTTCTAACTTCGTATGATTGGAACCTCTCCTGTGAGTCCAGTTTTAGATCTGGTGCCTCACTTCAGGTTTACTGTATTCCTAGGACCATCTTATTGACGATGAAACACAGAAATTGCATCCGAATTTAATACAAAAGGCACAATGCCGACTTAAGTACAAGAGGACTGACACTCTAACGTTCTATGATTTGAACCTCTCCTGTGAGGCCAGTTTTAGATTCCGATGCTTCACTTCAAATTTACCGTATCCCTTGGTCCTTCTCATTGACGATGAAACACAGAAATTGCATCCGAATTTAATACAAAAGGTACAATGCCGACTTAAGTACAAGAGGACTGCCACTCTAACTTTCTATGATTTACCCGCTCCTGTGAGTCCAGTTTTAGATTCCAATGCTTTCTCTTTAGGTTTTCTGTATACCTTGGACCTTCTTATTGACGATGAAGCACAGAAATTTCATCCGAATTTAATACAAAAGTCACAATGCCGACTTAAGAACAAGAGGACTGACACTCTAACTTTTATGATTAAAACCTCTCCTTTGAATCCAGTTTTAGATTCCGATGCTTCACTTCAGGTTTACTGTATACCTTGGACCTTCTTATTGACGATGAAACACAGAAATTGCATCCGAATTAAATGCAAAAGGCACAATGCCGACTTAAGTACAAGCGGACTGACCCTATAACTTTCCATGATTTTAACCTCTCCTGTGTGTTGAGTTATAGATTCCGATGCTTCACTTCAGGTGTATTGTAAAGCTTGGTCATTCTTATTGACGATGAAACACAGAAAATGCGTCCGAATTTAATACAAAAGGCACATTGCCGACTTGAGTACAAGAGGACTGACACTCTAACGTTCTATGAATTGAACCTCTCCTTTGAGTCCAGTTTTAGATTCCGATGCTTCACTTTAGGTTTACTGTATCTCTTGGACCTTCTTATTGAGGATGAAACACAGAAATTGCATCCGAATTTAATACAAAAAGCACAACGCCGAATTAAGTACAAGAGGACTGACACTCTAACATTCTATGACTTAAACCTCGCCTTTGAGTCCAGTTTTAGGCCCCGATGCTGCACTTCAAGTTTTTTGTATCCCTTGGACCTTCTTATTGACGATGAAACACAGTAATTGCATCCGAATTTTATACAAAAGGCACAATGCCGCCTCAAGTACAAGAGGACTGACACTCTAACATTCTATGATTTGAACCTCTCCTGTGAGTCCAGTTTTGGTTTCCGATGCTTCACTTCAGGTTTACTCTATACCTTGGACCTTCTTATTGACGTAGAAATACAGATATTGCATCCGAATTTAATACAAAAGGCACAATGCCGACTTACGTACAAGAGGGCTGACACTCTAACGTTCTATGATTTGAACCTCCCCTGTGAGTCCAGTTTTAGACTCCAATGCTTCACTTCAGGTTTACCGTATCCCTTGGTCCTTCTCATTGACGATGAAACACAGAAATTGCATCCGAATTTCATACAAAACTCACAATGCCGACTTAAGTACAAGAGGACTGACACTCTAACTTTCTATGATTTGAACCTCTCCTGTGAGTGCAGTTTGAGATTCCGATGCTTCACGTCAGGTTTACTGTATCCCTTGGACCTTCTTATTGACGATGAAACACAGAAATTGCATCCGAATTAAATACAAAAGGCACAATGTCGACTTAAGAACAAGAGGACTGCCACTCTAACTTTCTATGATTTAAACCTCTCCTTTGAATCCAGTTGTAGATTCTGATGCTTCTCTTCAGGTTCACTGTATCCCTTGGACCTTCTTATTGACGATGAAACACAGTAATTGCATCCGAATTTTATACAAAAGGCACAATGCCGCCTCAAGTACAAGAGGACTGACACTCTAACATTCTATGATTTGAACCTCTCCTGTGAGTCCAGTTTTGGTTTCCGATGCTTCACTTCAGGTTTACTCTATACCTTGGACCTTCTTATTGACGTAGAAATACAGATATTGCATCCGAATTTAATACAAAAGGCACAATGCCGACTTAAGCACAAGAGGACTGACACTCTAACTTTCTATGATTTGAACCTGTCCTGTGAGTTGAGTTGCAGATTCCGATGCTTCACTTCAGGTTTACTGTATACCTTGGACATTCTTATTGGCGATGAAAAAGAGAAATTGCATCCGAATTTAATACAAAAGGCACAATGCTGACTTAAGTACAAGAGGACTGACACTCTAACTTTCAATGATTTGAACCTCTCCTGTGAGTCCAGTTTTAGATTCCGATACTTCACTTCAGGTTTACTGTATCCCTTGGACCTTCTTATTGACGATGAAACAAAGAAATTGCAACCGAATTTAATACAAAAGGCCCAGTGCTGACTTAAGTACAAGAGGACTGACTTTCTAACTTTCTATGATTTGAACCTCTCCTGTGAGTCCAGTTTTAGATCCGGTGCCTCACTTCAGGTTTACTGTATTCCTAGGACCATCTTATTGACGATGAAACACAGAAATTGCATCCGAATTTAATACATAAGGCACAATGCCGACTCAAGTACAAGAGGACTGACACTCTAACTTTATATGATTTGAACCTCTCCTGTGAGTCCAGTTTTGGATTCCGATGCTTCACTTCAGGTTTACTCTATACCTTGGACCTTCTTATTGATGATGAAATACAGAAATTGCATCCGAATTTAATACAAAAAGCACAATGCCGACTTAAGTACAAGAGGACTGACACTCTAACGTTCTATGATTTGAACCTCTCCTGTGAGGCCAGTTTTAGATTCCGATGCTTCATTTCAGGTTTACCGTATCCCTTGGTCCTTCTCATTGACGATGAAACACAGAAATTGCATCCGAATTTAATACAAAAGGCACAATGCCGACTTAAGTACAAGAGGACTGCCACTCTAAATTTCTATGATTTAACCGCTTCTGTGAGTCCAGTTTTAGATTCCGATGCTTTCTCTTTAGGTTTTCTGTATACCTTGGACCTTCTTATTGACGATGAAGCACAGAAATTTCATCCGAATTTAATACAAAGGGCACAATGCCGACTTAAGTACAAGAGGACTGACACTCTAACTTTTTTGATTTAAACCTCTATTTTGAATCCAGTTTTAGATTCCGATGCTTCACTTCAGATTTACTGTATACCTTGGACCTTCTTATTGACGATGAAACACAGAAATTGCATCCGAATTAAATGCAAAAGGCACAATGCCGATTTAAGTACAAGCGGACTGACACTCTGACTTTCCATGATTTTAACCTCTCCTGTGTGTTGAGTTATAGATTCCGATGCTTCACTTCAGGTGTATTGTAAAGCTTGGACATTCTTATTGACGATGAAACACAGAAATTGCATCCGAATTTAATACAAAAGGCACATTGCCGACTTAAGTACAAGAGGACTGACACTCTACCGTTCTATGAATTGAACCTCTCCTTTGAGTCCAGTTTTAGATTCCGATGCCTCACTTCAGGTTTACTGTATCCCTTGGACCTTCTTATTGAGGATGAAGCACAGAAATTGCATCCGAATTTAATACAAAAGGCACAATGCCGACTTGAGTACAATAGGACTGACACTCTAACTTTCTATGCTTTGAACCTCTCCTGTGAGTCCTGTTGTAGATTCCGATGCTTCATTTCAGGTTTACTGTTTCCCTTGGACCGTCTTGTTGACGATGAAGCACAGAAATTGCATCCGAATTTAATACAAAAGGCACAATGCCGACTTAAGCACAAGAGGACTGTCACTCTAACTTTCTATAATTTGAACCTCTCCTGTGAGTTGAGTTGTAGATTCCGATGCTTCACTTCAGGTTTACTGTATACCTTGGACATTCTTATTGACGATGAAAAACAGAAATTGCATCCGAATTTAATACAAAAGGCACAATGCCAACTTAAGTACAAGAGGACTGACACTCTAACGTTCTATGATTTGAACCTCTCCTGTGAGTCCAGTTTTAGATTCCGATGCTTCACTTCAAGTTTACCGTATCCCTTGGTCCTTCTCATTGAAGATGAAACACAGGAAATGCATCTGAATTTAATAAAACAGCACAATGCCAACTTAAGTATAAGAGGACTGACACTCTAACTTTCTATGATTTGAACCTCTCCTGTGAGTCCAGTTTGAGATTCTGATGCTTCACTTCAGGTTTACTGGATCCCTTGGACCTTCTTATTGACGAAGAAACACAGAAAATGCATTAGAATTTAATACAAAAGGCACAATGCCGACTTAAGTACAAGAGGACTGAGACTCTAACTTTCTATGACTTGAACCTCTCCTGTGAGTCCAGTTTTAGATTCCGATGGTTCACTTCAGGTTTACTGTATCCCTTGGACCTTCTTATTGACGATGAAACACAGAAATTGCAACAGAATTTAATACAAAATGCACAATGCCGACTTAAGTACAAGAGGACAGACACTCTAACTTTCTATGATTTGAACCTCTCCTGTGAGTCCAGTTCTAGATTCTGATGCTTCAATTCAGGTTTACTGTATCCCTTGGACCTTCTTATTGACGATGAAACACAGAAATTGCATTCTAATTTAATACAAAAGGCACAATGCCGAATTAAGTACAGGAGAACTGACACCCTAACTTTCTATGATTTGAACCTTACCTGTGAGTCCAGTTTTAGATTCCGATGCTTCATTTCAGGTTTACTGTATCCCTAGGACCTTCTAATTGACGATGAAACACAGAAATTGCATCCGAATTTAATACAAAAGGCACAATGCCGACTTAAGTAAAACAGGACAAACACACTAATTTTCTATGATTTGAACCTCTCCTGTGAGCCCGATTTTGGATTCCGATGCATCACTTCAGGTTTACCGTATCCCTTTGACTTCCTTATTGACGATGAAACACAGCAATTGCATCCGAATTTAATACAAAAGGCACAATGCTGCCTTAAGTACAAGAGGATTGACACTCTAACTTTCTATGATTTGAACCTCTCCTGTGAGTCCAGTTTTGGATTCCGATGCTTCACTTCAGGTTTACTCTATACCTTGGACCTTCTTATTGATGATGAAATACAGAAATTGCATCCGAATTTAATACAAAAAGCACAATCTCGACTTACGTACAAGAGGACTGACACTCTAACGTTCTATGATTTGAACCTCTCCTGTGAGTCCAGTTTTAGATACCGATGCTTCACTTCAGGTTTACCGTATCCCTTGGTCCTTCTCATTGACGATGAAACACAGAAATTTCATCCGAATTTAATACAAAAGGCACAATGCCCACTTAAGTACAAGAGGACTGACACTCTAAATTTAATGATTTAAACCTCTCCTTTGAATCCAGTTTTAGATTCCGATGCTTCACTTCAGGTTTACAGTATACCTTGGACCTTCTTATTGACGATGAAACACAGAAATTGCATCCGAATTTAATGCAAAAGGCACAATGCCGACTTAAGTACAAGAGGACTGACACTCTAACTTTCCATGATTTTAACCTCTCCTGCGTGTTGAGTTGTAGATTCCGATGCTTCACTTCAGGTGTATTGTAAATCTTGGACATTCTTATTGACGATGAAACACAGAAATTGCATCCGAATTTAATACAAAAGCACAATTCCAACTTAAGTACAAGAGGACAGACACTCTAACGTTCTATGATTTGAACCTCCCCTGTGAGTCCAGTTTTAGATTCCAATGCTTCACTTCAGGTTTACCGTCTCCCTTGGTCCTTCTCATTGACGATGAAACACAGAAATTGCATCCGAATTTAATACAAAACTCACAATGCCGACTTAAGTACAGGAGGACTCACACTCTAACTTTCTATGATTTGAACCTCTCCTGTGAGTCCAGTTTGAGATTATGATGCTTCACTTCAGGTTTACTGTATCCCTTGGACCTTCTTATTGACGAAGAAACACAGAAATTTCATCCGAATTTAATACAAAATTCACAATGCCGACTTAAGTACAAGAGGACTGCCACTCCAACTTTCTATAATTTAACCGCTCCTGTGAGTCCAGTTATAGATTCCGATGCTTTCTCTTTAGGTTTTGTGTATACCTTGGACCTTCTTATTGACGATGAAGCACAGAAATTTCATCAAAATTTAATACAAAAGGCACAATGCCGACTTAAGCACAAGAGGACTGACACTCTAACGTTCTATGATTTGAACCTCTCCTGTGAGGCCAGTTTTAGATTCCGATGCTTCACTTCAGGTTTACCGTATCCCTTGGTCCTTCTCATTGACGATGACACACAGAAATTGCATCCGAATTCAATACAAAAGGCACAATGCCGACTTAAGTACAAGAGGACTGCCACTCTAACTTTCTATGATTTAACCGCTCCTGTGAGTCCAGTTTTAGATTCCGATGCTTTCTCTTTAGGTTTTCTGTATACCTTGGACCTTCTTATTGACGATGAAGCACAGAAATTTCATCCGAATTTAATACAAAAGGCACAATGCCGACTTAAGTACAAGAGGACTGACACTCTAACTTTTATGATTTAAACCTCTATTTTGAATCCAGTTTTCGATTCCGATGCTTCACTTCAGGTTTACTGTATACTTTGGACCTTCTTATTGTCGATGAAACACAGAACTTGCATCCGAATTAAATGCAAAAGGCACAATGCCGACTTAAGTACAAGCGGACTGACACTCTAACTTTCCATGATTTTAACCTCTCCTGTGTGTTGAGTTATAGATTCCGATGCTTCACTTCAGGTGTATTGTAAAGCTTGGACATTCTTATTGACGATGAAACACAGAAATTGCATCCGAATTTAATACAAAAGGCACATTGCCGACTTAAGTACAAGAGGACTGACACTCTAACGTTCTATGAATTGAACCTCTCCTTTGAGTCCAGTTTTAGATTCTGATGCCTCACTTCAGGTTTACTGTATCCCTTGGACCTTTTTATTGAGGATGAAGCACAGAAATTGCATCCGAATTTAATACAAAGGGCACAATGCTGACTTGCGTACAATAGGACTGACACTCTAACTTTCTATGATTTGAACCTCTCCTGTGAGTCCTGTTATAGATTCCGATGCTTCATTTCAGGTTTACTGTTTCCCTTGGACCTTCTTGTTGACGATGAAGCACAGAAATTGCATCCGAATTTAATACAAAAGGCACAATGCCGACTTAAGCACAAGAGGACTGACACTCTAACCTTCTATAATATGAACCTCTCCTGTGAGTTGAGTTGTAGATTCCGATGCTTCACTTCAGGTTTACTGTATACCTTGGACATTCTTATTGACGATGAAAAACAGAAATTGCATCCGAATTTAATACAAAAGGCACAATGCCAACTTAAGTACAAGAGGACTGACACTCTAACGTTCTATGATTTGAACCTCTCCTGTGAGTCCAGTTTTAGATTCCGATGCTTCACTTCAGGTTCACAGTATCCCTTGGACCTTCTTATTGACGATGAAACACAGAAATTGCATCCGAATTTAATACAAAAGGCACAATGCCGCCATAAGTACAAGAGGACTGACACTCTAACGTTCTATGATTTGAACCTCTCCTGTGAGTCCAGTTTTGGATTCCGATGCTTCACTTCAGGTTTACTCTAAACCTTGGACCTTCTTATTGATGATGAAATACAGAAATTGCATCCGAATTTAATACAAAAGGCACATTGCCGCCTTAAGTACAAGAGGACTGACACTCTAACGTTCTATGATTTGAACCTCTCCTGTGAGTCCAGTTTTAGATTCCGAAGCTTCACTTCAAGTTTACCGTATCCCTTCGTCCTTCTCATTGAAGATGAAACACAGGAAATGCAACTGAATTTAATAAAACAGCACAATGCCAACTTAAGTACAAGAGGACTGACACTCTAACTTTCTATGATTTGAACCTCTCCTGTGAGTCCATATTGAGATTCTGATGCTTCACTTCAGGTTTACTGGATCCCTTGGACCTTCTTATTGACGAAGAAACACAGAAAATGCATTAGAATTTAATACAAAAGGCACAATGCCGACTTAAGTACAAGAGGACTGAGACTCTAACTTTCTATGATTTGAACCTCTCCTGTGAGTCCAGTTTTAGATTCCGATGGTTCACTTCAGGTTTACTGTATCCCTTGGACCTTCTTATTGACGATGAAACACAGAAATTGCAACCGAATTTAATACAAAATGCACAATGCCGACTGAAGTACAAGAGGACAGACACTCTAACTTTCTATGATTTGAACCTCTCCTGTGAGTCCAGTTCTAGATTCTGATGCTTCAATTCAGGTTTACTGTATCCCTTGGACCTTCTTATTGACGATGAAACACAGAAATTGCATTCTAATTTAATACAAAAGGCACAATGCCGAATTAAGTACAGGAGGACTGACACCCTAACTATCTATGATTTGAACCTTACCTGTGAGTCCAGTTTTAGATCCCGATGCTTCATTTCAGGTTTACTGTATCCCTTGGACCTTCTAATTAACGATGAAACACAGAAATTGCATCCGAATTTAATACAAAAGGCACAATGCCGACTTAAGTAAAACAGGACAAACACACTAAATTTCTATGATTTGAACCTCTCCTGTGAGCCCGATTTTGGATTCCAATGCTTCACTTCAGGTTTACTGTATCCCTTGGACCTTCTTATTGACGAAGAAACACAGAAATTTCATCCGAAATTAATACAAAGGGCACAATGCCGATCTAAGTACAAGAGGACTGCCACTCCAACTTTCTATGATTTAACCGCTCCTGTGAGTCCAGTTTTAGATTCCGATGCTTTCTCTTTAGTTTTTCTGTATACCTTGGACCTTCTTATTGACGATGAAGCACAGAAATTTCATCCGAATTTAATACAAAATGCACAATGCCGCCTTAAGTACAAGAGGACTGACACTCTAAATTTAATGATTTAAACCTCTCCTTTGAATCCAGTTTTAGATTCCGATGCATCACTTCAGGTTTACAGTATACCTTGGACCTTCTTATTGACGATGAAACACAGAAATTGCATCCGAATTTAATGCAAAAGGCACAATGCCGACTTAAGTACAAGAGGACTGACACTCTAACTTTCCATGATTTTAACCTCTCCTGCGTGTTGAGTTGTAGATTCCGATGCTTCACTTCAGGTGTATTGTAAATCTTGGACATTCTTATTGACGATGAAACACAGAAATTGCATCCGAATTTAATACAAAAGGCACAATTCCAACTTAAGTACAAGAGGACAGACCCTCTAACGTTCTATGATTTGAACCTCCCCTGTGAGTCCAGTTTTAGATTCCAATGCTTCACTTCAGGTTTACCGTATCCCTTGGTCCTTCTCATTGACGATGAAACACAGAAATTGCATCCGAATTTAATACAAAACTCACAATGCCGACTTAAGTACAGGAGGACTCACTCTCTAACTTTCTATGATTTGAACCTCTCCTGTGAGTCCAGTTTGAGATTCCGCTGCTTCACTTCAGGTTTACTGTATCCCTTGGACCTTCTTATTGACGAAGAAACACAGAAATTTCATCCGAATTTAATACAAAATTCACAATGCCGACTTAAGTACAAGAGGACTGCCACTCCAACTTTCTATAATTTAACCGCTCCTGTGAGTCCAGTTTTAGATTCCGATGCTTTCTCTTTAGGTTTTCTGTATACCTTGGACCTTCTTATTGACGATAAGGCACAGAAATTTCATCAAAATTTAATACAAAAGGCACAATGCCGACTTAAGCACAAGAGGACTGACACTCTAACTTTCTATGATTTGAACCTCTCCTGGGAGTTGAGTTGTAGATTCCGATGCTTCACTTCAGGTTTACTGTATACCTTGGACATTCTTATTGGCGATGAAAAAGAGAAATTGCATCCGAATTAAATACAAAAGGCTCAATGCTGACTTAAGTACAAGAGGACTGACACTCTAACTTTCAATGATTTGAACCTCTCCTGTGAGTCCAGTTTTACATTCCGATACTTCACTTCAGGTTTACTGTATCCCTTGGACCTTCTTATTGACGATGAAACACAGAAATTGCATCCGAATTTAATACAAAAGGCCCAATGCTGACTTAAGTACAAGAGGACTGACTTTCTAACTTTCTATGATTTGAACCTCTCCTGTGAGTCCAGTTTTAGATCCAGTGCCTCACTTCAGGTTTACTGTATTCCAAGGACCATCTTATTGACGAGGAAACACAGAAATTGCATCCGAATTAAATACAAAAGGCACAATGCCGACTCAAGTACAAGAGGACTGACACTCTAACTTTCTATGATTTGAACCTCTCCTGTGAGTCCAGTTTTGGATTCCGATGCTTCACTTCAGGTTTACTCTATACCTTGGACCTACTTATTGATGATGAAATACAGAAATTGCATCCGAATTTAATACAAAAGGCACAATGCCGACTTAAGTACAAGAGGACTGACACTCTGACGTTCTATGATTTGAATCTCTCCTGTGTGGCCAGTTTTAGATTCCGATGCTTCACTTCAGGTTTACCGTATCCCTTGGTCCTTCTCATTGACGATGACACACAGAAATTGCATCCGAATTCAATACAAAAGGCACAATGCCGACTTAAGTACAAGAGGACTGCCACTCTAACTTTCTATGATTTAACCGCTCCTGTGAGTCCAGTTTTAGATTCCGATGCTTTCTCTATAGGTTTTCTGTATACCTTGGACCTTCTTATTGACGATGAAGCACAGAAATTTCATCCGAATTAAATACAAAAGGCACAATGCCGACTTATGTACAAGAGGACTGACACTCTAACTTTTATGATTTAAACCTCTATTTTGAATCCAGTTTTAGATTCCGATGCTGCACTTCAGGTTTACTGTATACCTTGGACCTTCTTATTGACGATGAAACACAGAAATTGCATCCGAATTAAATGCAAAAGGCACAATGCCGACTTAAGTACAAGCGGACTGACACTCTAACTTTCCATGATTTTAACCTCTCCTGTGTGTTGAGTTATAGATTCCGATGCTTCACTTCAGGTGTATTGTAAAGCTTGGACATTCTTATTGACGATGAAACACAGAAATTGCATCCGAATTTAATACAAAAGGCACATTGCCGACTTAAGTACAAGAGGACTGACACTCTAACGTTCTATGAATTGAACCTCTCCTTTGAGTCCAGTTTTAGATTCTGATGCCTCACTTCAGGTTTACTGTATCCCTTGGACCTTCTTATTGAGGATGAAGCACAGAAATTGCATCCGAATTTAATACAAAAGGCACAATGCTGACTTGCGTACAATAGGACTGACACTCTAACTTTCTATGATTTGAACCTCTCCTGTGAGTCCTGTTATAGATTCCGATGCTTCATTTCAGGTTTACTGTTTCCCTTGGACCTTCTTGTTGACGATGAAGCACAGAAATTGCATCCGAATTTAATACAAAAGGCACAATGCCGACATAAGCACAAGAGGACTGACACTCTAACCTTCTATAATTTGAACCTCTCTTGTCAGTTGAGTTGTAGATTCCGATGCTTCACTTCAGGTTTACTGTATACCTTGGACATTCTTATTGACGATGAAAAACAGAAATTGCATCCGAATTTAATACAAAAGGCACAATGCCAACTTAAGTACAAGAGGACTGACACTCTAACGTTCTATGATTTGAACCTCTCCTGTGAGTCCAGTTTTAGATTCCGATGCTTCACTTCAGGTTCACAGTATCCCTTGGACCTTCTTATTGACAATGAAACACAGAAATTGCATCCGAATTTAATACAAAAGGCACAATGCCGCCATAAGTACAAGAGGACTGACACTCTAACGTTCTATGATTTGAACCTCTCCTGTGAGTCCAGTTTTGGATTCCGATGCTTCACTTCACGTTTACTCTAAACCTTGGACCTTCTTATTGATGATGAAATACAGAAATTGCATCCGAATTTAATACAAAAGGCACATTGCCGCCTTAAGTACAAGAGGACTGACACTCTAACGTTCTATGATTTGAACCTCTCCTTTGAGTCCAGTTTTAGATTCCGAAGCTTCACTTCAAGTTTACCGTATCCCTTGGTCCTTCTCATTGAAGATGAAACACAGGAAATGCATCTGAATTTAATACAACAGCACAATGCCAACTTAAGTACAAGAGGACTGACACTCTAACTTTCTATGATTTGAACCTCTCCTGTGAGTCCAGTTTGAGATTCTGATGCTTCACTTCAGGTTTTACTGGATCCCTTGGACCTTCTTATTGACGAAGAAACACAGAAAATGCATTAGAATTTAATACAAAAGGCACAATGCCGACTTAAGTACAAGAGGACTGAGACTCTAACTTTCTATGATTTGAACCTCTCCTGTGAGTCCAGTTTTAGATTCCGATGGTTCACTTCAGGTTTACAGTATCTCTTGGACCTTCTTATTGACGATGAAACACAGAAATTGCAACCGAATTTAATACAAAATGCACAATGCCGACTGAAGTACAAGAGGACAGACACTCTAACTTTCTATGATTTGAACCTCTCCTGTAAATCCAGTTCTAGATTCTGATGCTTCAATTCAGGTTTACTGTATCCCTTGGACCTTCTTATTGACGATGAAACACAGAAATTGCATTCTAATTTAATACAAAAGGCACAATGCCGAATTAAGTACAGGAGGACTGACACCCTAACTATCTATGATTTGAACCTTACCTGTGAGTCCAGTTTTAGATCCCGATGCTTCATTTCAGGTTTACTGTATCCCTTGGACCTTCTAATTAACGATGAAACACAGAAATTGCATCCGTATTTAACACAAAAGGCACAATGCCGACTTAAGTAAAACAGGACAAACACACTAAATTTCTATGATTTGAACCTCTCCTGTGAGCCCGATTTTGGATTCCGATGCTTCACTTCAGGTTTACTGTATCCCTTGGACCTTCTTATTGACGAAGAAACACAGAAATTTCATCCGAAATTAATACAAAGGGCACAATGCCGACCTAAGTACAAGGGGACTGCCACTCCAACTTTCTATGATTTAACCGCTCCTGTGAGTCCAGTTTTAGATTCCGATGCTTTCTCTTTAGTTTTTCTGTATACCTTGGACCTTCTTATTGACGATGAAGCACAGAAATTTCATCTGAATTTAATACAAAAGGCACAATGCCGACTTAAGTACAAGAGGACTGACACTCTAAATTTAATGATTTAAACCTCTCCTTCGAATCCAGTTTTAGATTCCGATGCTTCACTTCAGGTTTACAGTATACCTTGGACCTTCTTATTGACGATGAAACACAGAAATTGCATCCGACTTTAATGCAAAAGGCACAATGCCGACTTAAGTACAAGAGGACTGACACTCTAATTTTCCATGATTTTAACCTCTCCTGCGTGTTGAGTTGTAGATTCCGATGCTTCACTTCAGGTGTATTGTAAATCTTGGACATTCTTATTGACGATGAAACACAGAAATTGCATCCGAATTTAATACAAAAGGCACAATTCCAACTTAAGTACAAGAGGACAGACACTCTAACGTTCTATGATTTGAACCTCCCCTGTGAGTCCAGTTTTAGATTCCAATGCTTCACTTCAGGTTTACCGTATCCCTTGGTCCATCTCATTGACGATGAAACACAGAAATTGCATCCGAATTTAATACAAAACTCACAATGCCGTCTTAAGTACAGGAGGACTCACACTCTAACTTTCTATGATTTGAACCTCTCCTGTGAGTCCAGTTTGAGATTCCGATGCTTCACTTCAGGTTTACTGTATCCCTTGGACCTTCTTATTGACGAAGAAACACAGAAATTTCATCCGAATTTAATACAAAATTCACAATGCCGACTTAAGTACAAGAGGACTGCCACTCCAACTTTCTATAATTTAACCGCTCCTGTGAGTCCAGTTTTAGATTCCGATGCTTTCTCTTTAGGTTTTCTGTATACCTTGGACCTTCTTATTGACGATGAAGCACAGAAATTTCATCAAAATTTAATACAAAAGGCACAATGCCGACTTAAGCAAAAGAGGACTGACACTCTAACTTTCTATGATTTGAACCTCTCCTGTGAGTTGAGTTGTAGATTCCGATGCTTCACTTCAGGTTTACTGTATACCTTGGACATTCTTATTGGCGATGAAAAAGAGAAATTGCATCCGAATTAAATACAAAAGGCACAATGCTGACTTAAGTACAAGAGGACTGACACTCTAACTTTCAATGATTTGAACCTCTCCTGTGAGTCCAGTTTTAGATTCCGATACTTCACTTCAGGTTTACTGTATCCCTTGGACCTTCTTATTGACGGTGAAACAAAGAAATTGCATCCGAATTTAATACAAAAGGCCCAATGCTGACTTAAGTACAAGAGGACTGACTTTCTAACTTTCTATGATTTGAACCTCTCCTGTGAGTCCAGTTTTAGATCCGGTGCCTCACTTCAGGTTTACTGTATTCCTAGGACCATCTTATTGACGATGAAACACAGAAATTGCATCCGAATTAAATACAAAAGGCACAATGCCGACTCAAGTACAAGAGGACTGACACTCTAACTTTCTATGATTTGAACCTCTCCTGTGAGTCCAGTTTTGGATTCCGATGCTTCACTTCAGGTTTACTCTATACCTTGGACCTTCTTATTGATGATGAAATACAGAAATTGCATCCGAATTTAATACAAAAGGCACAATGCCGACTTAAGTACAAGAGGACTGACACTCTAACGTTCTATGATTTGAATCTCTCCTGTGAGGCCAGTTTTAGATTCCGATGCTTCACTTCAGGTTTACCGTATCCCTTGGTCCTTCTCATTGACGATGACACACAGAAATTGCATCCGAATTCAATACAAAAGGCACAATGCCGACTTAAGTACAAGAGGACTGACACTCTAACTTTCTATGATTTAACCGCTCCTGTGAGTCCAGTTTTAGATTCCGATGCTTTCTCTTTAGGTTTTCTGTATACCTTGGACCTTCTTATTGACGATGAAGCACAGAAATTTCATCCGAATTTAATACAAAAGGCACAATGCCGACTTAAGTACAAGAGGACTGACACTCTAACTTTTATGATTTAAACCTCTATTTTGAATCCAGTTTTAGATTCCGATGCTTCACTTCAGGTTTACTGTATACCTTGGACCTTCTTATTGACGATGAAACACAGAAATTGCATCCGAATTAAATGCAAAAGGCACAATGCCGACTTAAGTACAAGCGGACTGACACTCTAACTTTCCATGATTTTAACCTCTCCTGTGTGTTGAGTTATAGATTCCGATGCTTCACTTCAGGTGTATTGTAAAGCTTGGACATTCTTATTGACGATGAAACACAGAAATTGCATCCGAATTTAATACAAAAGGCACATTGCCGACTTAAGTACAAGAGGACTGACACTCTAACGTTCTATGAATTGAACCTCTCCTTTGAGTCCAGTTTTAGATTCTGATGCCTCACTTCAGGTTTACTGTATCCCTTGGACCTTCTTATTGAGGATGAAGCACAGAAATTGCATCCGAATTTAATACAAAAGGCACAATGCTGACTTGCGTACAATAGGACTGACACTCTAACTTTCTATGATTTGAACCTCTCCTGTGAGTCCTGTTATAGATTCCGATGCTTCATTTCAGGTTTACTGTTTCCCTTGGACCTTCTTGTTGACGATGAAGCACAGAAATTGCATCCGAATTTAATACAAAAGGCACAATGCCGACTTAAGTACAAGAGGACTGACACTCTAACTTTCTATGATTTGAACCTCTCCTGTGAGTCCAGTTTGAGATTCTGATGCTTCACTTCAGGTTTACTGGATCCCTTGGACCTTCTTATTGACGAAGAAACACAGAAAATGCATTAGAATTTAATACAAAAGGCACAATGCCGACTTAAGTACAAGAGGACTGAGACTCTAACTTTCTATGATTTGAACCTCTCCTGTGAGTCCAGTTTTAGATTCCGATGGTTCACTTCAGGTTTACTGTATCTCTTGGACCTTCTTATTGACGATGAAACACAGAAATTGCAACCGAATTTAATACAAAATGCACAATGCCGACTGAAGTCCAAGAGGACAGACACTCTAACTTTCTATGATTTGAACCTCTCCTGTGAGTCCAGTTCTAGATTCTGATGCTTCAATTCAGGTTTACTGTATCCCTTGGACCTTCTTATTGACGTTGAAACACAGAAATTGCATTCTAATTTAATACAAAAGGCACAATGCCGAATTAAGTACAGGAGGACTGACACCCTAACTATCTATGATTTGAACCTTACCTGTGAGTCCAGTTTTAGATCCCGATGCTTCATTTCAGGTTTACTGTATCCCTTGGACCTTCTAATTAACGATGAAACACAGAAATTGCATCCGAATTTAATACAAAAGGCACAATGCCGACTTAAGTAAAACTGGACAAACACACTAAATTTCTATGATTTGAACCTCTCCTGTGAGCCCGATTTTGGATTTCGATGCTTCACTTCAGGTTTAGTGTACCCCTTGGACTTCCTTATTGACGATGAAACACAGAAATTGCATCCGAATTTAATACAAAAGTCACAATGCTGCCTTAAGTACAAGAGGACTGACACTCTAACTTTCTATGATTTGAACCTCTCCTGTGAGTCCAGTTTTGGATTCCGATGCTACACTTCAGGTTTACTCTATACCTTGGACCTTCTTATTGACGATGAAGCACAGAAATTGCATCCGAATTTAATACAAAAGGCACAATGCCGACTTAAGTACAAAAGGACTGACACACGAACTTTCTATGATTTGAACCTCTCCTGTGAGTCCAGTTTTGGTTTCCGATGCTTCACTTCAGGTTTACTCTATACCTTGGACCTTCTAATTGACGTAGAAATACAGAAATTGCATCCGAATTTAATACAAAAGGCACAATGCCGACTTACGCACAAGAGGACTGACACTCTAACGTTCTATGATTTGAACCTCTCCTGTGAGTCCAGTTTTAGATTCCAATGCTTCACTTCAGGTTTACCGTATCCCTTGGTCCTTCTCATTGACGATGAAACACAGAAATTGCATCCGAATTTAATACAAAACTCACAATGCCGACTTAAGTACAAGAGGATTGACACTCTAACTTTCTATGATTTGAACCTCTCCTGTGAGTCCAGTTTGTGATTCTGATGCTTCACTTCAGGTTTACTGTATCCCTTGGACCTTCTTATTGACGATGAAACACAGAAATTGCATCCGAATTAAATACAAAAGGCACCATGCCGACTTAAGAACAAGAGGACTGCCACTCTAACTTTCTATGATTTAAACCTCTCCTTTGAATCCAGTTTTAGATTCTGATGCTTCTCTTCAGGTTCACTGTATACCTTGGACCTTCTTATTGACTATGAAACACAGAAATTGCATCCGAATTTAATACAAAAGGCACAATGCTGCCTTAAGTACAAGAGGACTGACTCTCTGACTTTCTACGATTTGAACCTCTCCTGTGAGTCCAGTTTGAGATCTGATGCTTCACTTCAGGTTTACTGTATCCCTTGGACCTTCTTATTGACGAAGAAACACAGAAATTTCATCCGAATTTAATACAAAAGACACAATGCCGACTTAAGTACAAGAGGACCGCCACTCTAACTTTCTATAATTTAACCGCTCCTGTGAGTCGAGTTTTAGATTCCGATGCTTTCTCTTTAGGTTTTCTGTATACCTTGGACCTTCTTTTTGACGATGAAGCACAGAAATTTCATCCGAATTTAATACAAAAGGCACAATGCCGACTTAAGTACAAAAGGACTGACACACTAACTTTCTATGATTTGAACCTCTCCTGTGAGTTCTGTTTTAGATTCCGATGCTTCACTTCAGGTTTACTGTACCCCTTGGACCTTCTTATTGACGATGAAACACAGAAATTGCATCCAAATTTATTACAAAAGGCACATCGCCGAATTAAGTACAAGAGGACTGACACTCTAACATTCTATGACTTAAACCTCGAATTTGAGTCCAGTTTTGGATTCCGTGCTGCACTTCAAGTTTACGGTATCCCTTGGACCTTCTTATTGACGATGAAACACAGTAATTGCATGCGAATTTAATATAAAAGGCACAATGCCGCCTCAAGTACAAGAGGACTGACACTCTAACATTCTATGATTTGAACCTCTCCTGTGAGTCCAGTTTTGGTTTCCGATGCTTCACTTCAGGTTTACTCTATACCTTGGACCTTCTTATTGGCGTAGAAATACAGAAATTGCATCCGAATTTAATACAAAAGGCACAATGCCGACTTACGTACATGAGGACTGACACTCTAACGTTCCATGATTTGAACCTCTCCTGTGAGTCCAGTTTTAGATTCCAATGCTTCACTTCAGGTTTACCGTATCCCTTGGTCCTTCTCATTGACGATGAAACACAGAAATTGCATCCGAATTTAATACAAAACTCACAATCCCGACTTAAGTACAAGAGGACTGACACTCTAACTTTCTGTGATTTGAACCTCTCCTGTGAGTCCAGTTTGTGATTCCGATGCTTCACTTCAGGTTTACTGTATCCCTTGGACCTTCTTATTGACGATGAAACACAGAAATTGCATCCGAATTAAATACAAAAGGCACAATGCCGACTTAAGAACAAGAGGACTGCCACTCTAACTTTCTATGATTTAAACCTCTCCTTTGAATCCAGTTTTAGATTCTGATGCTTCTCTTCAGGTTCACTGTATACCTTGGACCTTCTTATTGACTATGAAACACAGAAATTGCATCCGAATTTAATACAAAAGGCACAATGCTGCCTTAAGTACAAGAGGACTGACACTCTGACTTTCTACGATTTGAACCTCTCCTGTGAGTCCAGTTTGAGATCAGATGCTTCACTTCAGGTTTACTGTATCCCTTGGACCTTCTTATTGACGAAGAAACACAGAAATTTCATCCGAATTTAATACAAAACACACAATGCCGACTTAAGTACAAGAGGACCGCCACTCTAACTTTCTATAATTTAACCGCTCCTGTGAGTCCAGTTTTAGATTCCGATGCTTTCTCTTTAGGTTTTCTGTATACCTTGGACCTTCTTATTGACGATGAAGCACAGAAATTTCATCCGAATTTAATACAAAAGGCACAATGCCGACTTAAGCACAAGAGGACTGACACTCTAACTTTCTATGATTTGAACCTCTCCTGTGAGTTGAGTTGTAGATTCCGATGCTTCACTTCAGGTTTACTGTACACCTTGGACCTTCTTATTGACGATGAAACAAAGAAATTGCATCCGAATTTAATACAAAAGGCCCAATGCTGACTTAAGTACAAGAGGACTGTTTTTCTAACTTTCTATGATTTGAACCTCTCCTGTGAGACCAGTTTTGGATTCCGATGCTTCACTTCAGGTTTACTCTATACCTTGGACCTTCTTATTGATGATGAAATACAGAAATTGCATCCGAATTTAATACAAAAGGCACATTGCCGACTTAAGTACAAGAGGACTGACACTCTAACATTCTATGATTTGAACCTCTCCTGTGAGTCCAGTTTTAGATTCCGATGCTTCACTTCAGGTTTACCGTATCCCTTGGACCTTCTTATTGACGAAAAAACACAGAAATTTCATTCGAATTTAGTACAAAAGGCACAATGCCGACTTAAGTACAAGAGGACTGCCACTCTAACTTTCTATGATTTAACCGCTCCTGTGAGTCCAGTTTTAGATTCCGATGCTTTCTCTTTAGGTTTTCTGTATACCTTGGACCTTCTTATTGACGATGAAGCACAGAAATTTCGTCCGAATTTAATACAAAACGCACAATGCCGACTTAAGTAAAAGAGGACTGACACTCTAACTTTTATGATTCAAACCTCTCCTTCGAATCCACTTTTAGATTCCGATGCTTCAATTCAGGTTTTCTGTATCCCTTGGACCTTCTTATTGACGATGAAACACAGAAATTGAATCCGAATTTAATACAAAAGGCACAACGCCGAATTAAGTCCAAAAGGACTGACACTCTGACATTCTATGACTTAAACCTCGAGTTTGAGTCCAGTTTTAGATTCCGATGCTGCACTTCAAGTATACTGTATCACTTGGACCTTCTTATTGACGATGAAACACAGTAATTGCATGCGAATTTAATACAAAAGGCACAATGCCGCCTTAAGTACAAGAGGACTTACACTCTAACGTTCTATGATTTGAACCTCTCCTGTGAGTCCAGTTTTAGATTCCGATGCTTCACTTCAGGTTTTCTGTATCCCTTGGACCTTCTTATTGACGATGAAGCACAGAAATTGCATCCGAATTTAATGCAAAAGGCACAATGCCGATTTAAGTACAAAAGGACTGACACTCTAACTTTCTATGATTTGAACCTCTCCTGTGAGTCCAGTTTCAGATTCCGACGCTTCACTTTAGGTTTATAGTATACCTTGGACCTCCTTATTGACGATGAAATACAGAAATTGCATCCGAATTTAATTCAAACGGCACAATGCCGACTTAAGTACAAGAGGACAGATGCTCTAACTTTCTATGATTTAAACCTTTCCTGTGAGTCCAGTTTTAGATTCTGATGCTTCAATTCAGGTTTACTGTATCCCTTGGACCTTCCTATTGACGATGAGACACAGAAATTGCATCCGAATTTGATACAAAAGGCACAACGCCGAATTAAGTACAAAAGGACTGACACTCTAACATTCTATGACTTAAACCTCGCCTTTGAGTCCAGTTTTAGATTCCGATGCTGCACTTCAAGTACACTGTATCCCTTGGACCTTCTTATTGACGATGAAACACAGTAATTGCATGCGAATTTAATACAAAAGGCACAATGCCGCCTTAAGTACAAGAGGACTGACACTCTAACATTCTATGATTTGAACCTCTCCTGTGAGACCAGTTTTGGCTTCCGATGCTTCACTTCAGGTTTACTCTATACCTTGGACCTCCTTATTGACGTGGAAATACAGAAATTGCATCCGAATTTAATACAAAAGGCACAATGCCGACTTAAGTACAAGAGGACTGCCACTCTAACGTTCTATGATTTGAACCTGTCCTGTGAGTCCAGTTTGAGATTCCGATGCTTCACTTCAGGTTTACTGTATCCCTTGGACCTTCTTATTGACGATGAAACACAGAAATTGCACCCGAATTTAATACAAAAGGCACAATGCCGACTTAAGAACAAGAGGACTGCCACTCTAACTTTCTATGATTTAAACCTCTCCTTTGAATCCAGTTTTAGATTCTGATGCTTCTCTTCAGGTTCACTGTATACCTTGGACCTTCTTCTTGACTATGAAACACAGAAATTGCATCCGAATTTAAAACAAAAGGCACAATGCTGCCTTAAGTACAAGAGGACTGACACTCTAAATTTCTATGATTTGAACCTCTCCTGTGAGTCCAGTTTGAGATTCTGATGCTTCACTTCAGGTTTACTGTATCCCTTGGACCTTCTTATTGACGAAGAAACACAGAAATTTCATCCGAATTTAATACAAAAGGCACAATGCCGATTTAAGTACAAGAGGACTGCCACTCTAACTTTCTATGATATAACCGCTCCTGTGAGTCCAGTTTTAGATTCCGATGCTTTCTCTTTAGGTTTTCTGTATACTTTGGACCTTCTTATTGACGATGAAGCACAGAAATTTCATCCGAATTTAATACAAAAGGCACAATGCAGACTTAAGCACAAGAGGACTGACACTCTAACTTTCTATGATTTGAACCTCTCCTGTGACTTGAGTTGTAGATTCCGATGCTTCACTTAAGGTTTACTGTATACCTTGGACATTCTTATTGACGATGAAAAACTGAAAATGCATCCGAATTTAATACAAAAGGCACAATGCCTACTTAAGTACAAGAGGACTGACGCTCTAACGTTCTATGATTTGAACCTCTCCTATGAGTCCAGTTTTAGATTCCGATGCTTCACTTCAGGTTTACTGTATCCCTTGGACCTTCTTATTGACGATGAAGCACAGAAATTGCATCCGAATTTAATACAAAATTCACAATGCCGACTTAAGTACAATAGGACTGACACTCTAACTTTCTATGATTTTAACCTCTCCTGTGAGTCCAGTTATAGATTCCGAAGCTTCACTTCAGGTTTACTGTATCCCTTGGACCTTCTTATTGACGATGAAGCACAGAAATTGCATCCGAACTTAATACAAAAGGCACAATGCCGACTTAAGCACAAGAGGACTGACACTCTAACTTTCTATGATTTGAACCTCTCCTGTGAGTTGTGATGTAGATTCTGATGCTTCACTTCAGGTTTACTGTATACCTTGGACATTCTTATTGACGATATAACACAGAAATTGCATCCCAATTTAATACAAAAGGCACAATGCCGACTTAGGTACAAGAGGACTGACACTCTAACTTTCTATGATTTGAACCTCTCCTGTGAGTCCGGTTTTGGATTCCGATGCTTCACTTCAAGTTTAATGTATCCCTTGGACCATCTTATTGACGATGGAACACAGAAATTGCATCCGAATTTAATACAAAAAGCACAATGCCGACTGATGTACGAGAGGACTGAAACTTTAACTTTCTATGATTTAACCGCTCCTGTGAGACTAGTTTTAGATTCCGATGCTTTCTCTTCAGGTTTTCTGTATACCGTGGACCTTTTTATTGACGATGAAGCACAGAAATTGCTTCCGAATTTAATACAAAAGGCACAATGCCGACTTAAGTACAAGAGGACTGACACTATAACTTTCTATAATTTGAACCTCTCCTGTGAGTTGAGTTTTAGATTTCGATGCTTCACTCAGGTTTACTGTAAACCTTGAACCTTCTTATTGACGATGAAACACAGAAATTGCATCCGAATTTAATACAAAAGGCACAATGCCGACTTAAGTACAAGAAGACTGACACTCTAATTTTTCTATGATTAGAACCCCTCCTGTGAGTCCAGTTTTAGATTCCGATGCTTTACTTCAGGTTTACTGTACACCTTGGACATTCTTATTGACGATATAACACAGAAATAGCATCCCAATTTAATACAAAAGGCACAATGCCGACTTAGGTACAAGAGGACTGACACTCTAACTTCCTATTATTTAAACCACTCCTGTGAGTCCAGTTTTAGATTCCGATGCTTCACTTCAGGTTTACTGTATACCTTGGACGTTCTTATTGAGGATGAAACACAGAAATTGCATCCGAATTTAATACAATAGGCCCAATGCCGACTTAAGTATAAGAGGACAAACACTCTAACTTTCTATGATTTGCACCTCTCCTGTGAGTTGAGTTGTAGATTCCGGTGCATCACTTCAGGTTTACTGTATACCTTGGACATTCTTATTGACGATGAAACACAGAAATTGCATCTGAATGTAATACAAAAGACACAATGCCGAATTAAGTATAAGAGGACTGACACTCTAACTTTCTATGATTTAAACCACTCCTGTGAGTCCAGTTTTAGATTCCGATGCTTTACTTCAGGTTTACTGTATACCTTGGACCTTCATATTGACGATGAAACATAGAAACTGCATCCGAATTTAATACAAAAGGCACAATGCCGACTTAAGTACAAGAGGACTGACACTCTAACTTTCAATGATTTGAACCTCGCCTTTGAGTCCAGTTTTAGATTCCGATGCTGCACTTCAAGTTTACTGTATCCCTTGGACCTTCTTATTGACGATGAAACACGGAAATTGCATCCGAATTTAATACAAATTGCACAATGCCGACATAAGTACTAGGGGATTGACACTCTAACTTTCTATGATTTGAAGCTCTCTTGAGAGTCCAGTTTTGGATTCCGATGCTTCACTTCAGGTTTACTCTATACCTTGGACCTTCTTATTGACGATGAAATACAGAAATTGCATCCGAATTTAATACAAAAGGCACAATGCCGACTTCAGTACAAGAGGACTGACACTCTAACGTTCTATGATTTGAACCTCTCCTGTGAGTCCAGTTTTAAATTACGATGCTTCACTTCAGGTTTACTGTATCCCTTGGACCTTCTAATTGACGATGAAACACAGAAATTGCATCCGAATTTATTACAAAAGGCACAATGCCGACTTAAGTACAAGTGGACTGCCACACTAATTTTCTATGATTTAACCGCTCCTGTGAGTCCAGTTTTAGATTCCGATGCTTTCTCTTCAGGTTTTCTGTATACCTTGGACCTTCTTATTGACGATGAAGCACAGAAATTTCATCCGAATTTAATACAAAAGGCACAATGCCGACTTCAGTACAAGAGGACCGACACTCTAACGTTCTATGATTTGAACCTCTCCTGTGAGTCCAGTTTTAAATTACGATGCTTCACTTCAGGTTTACTGTATCCCTTGGACCTTCTAATTGACGATGAAACACAGAAATTGCATCCGAATTTATTACAAAAGGCACAATGCCGACTTAAGTGCAAGTGGACTGCCACACTAACTTTCTATGATTTAACCGCTCCTGTGAGTCCAGTTTTAGATTCCGATGCTTTCTCTTCAGGTTTTCTGTATACCTTGGACCTTCTTATTGACGATGAAGAACAGAAATTTCATCCGAATTTAATACAAAAGGCACAATGCCGACATAAGTACAAGAGGACTGACACTCTAACTTTCTATGATTTGAACCTCTCCTGTGAGTCCGGTTTTGGATTCCGATGCTTCACTTCAAGTTTAATGTATCCCTTGGACCTTCTTATTGACGATGGAACACAGAAATTGCATCCGAATTTAATACAAAAAGCACAATGCCGACTGATGTACGAGAGGACTGAAACTTTAACTTTCTATGATTTAACCGCTCCTGTGAGACTAGTTTTAGATTCCGATGCTTTCTCTTCAGGTTTTCTGTATACCGTGGACCTTTTTATTGACGATGAAGCACAGAAATTGCTTCCGAATTTAATACAAAAGGCACAATGCCGACTTAAGTACAAGAGGACTGACACTCTAACTTTCTATAATTTGAACCTCTCCTGTGAGTTGAGTTTTAGATTTCGATGCTTCACTCAGGTTTACTGTAAACCTTGAACCTTCTTATTGACGATGAAACACAGAAATTGCATCCGAATTTAATACAAAAGGCACAATGCCGACTTAAGTACAAGAAGACTGACACTCTAATTTTTCTATGATTAGAACCCCTCCTGTGAGTCCAGTTTTAGATTCCGATGCTTTACTTCAGGTTTACTGTACACCTTGGACATTCTTATTGACGATATAACACAGAAATAGCATCCCAATTTAATACAAAAGGCACAATGCCGACTTAGGTACAAGAGGACTGACACTCTAACTTCCTATGATTTAAACCACTCCTGTGAGTCCAGTTTTAGATTCCGATGCTTCACTTCAGGTTTACTGTATACCTTGGACGTTCTTATTGAGGATGAAACACAGAAATTGCATCCGAATTTAATACAATAGGCCCAATGCCGACTTAAGTATAAGAGGACAAACACTCTAACTTTCTATGATTTGCACCTCTCCTGTGAGTTGAGTTGTAGATTCCGGTGCATCACTTCAGGTTTACTGTATACCTTGGACATTCTTATTGACGATGAAACACAGAAATTGCATCTGAATGTAATACAAAAGACACAATGCTGAATTAAGTATAAGAGGACTGACACTCTAACTTTCTATGATTTAAACCACTCCTGTGAGTCCAGTTTTGGATTCCGATGCTTTACTTCAGGTTTACTGTATACCTTGGACCTTCATATTGACGATGAAACATAGAAACTGCATCCGAATTTAATACAAAAGGCACAATGCCGACTTAAGTACAAGAGGACTGACACTCTAACTTTCAATGATTTGAACCTCGCCTTTGAGTCCAGTTTTAGATTCCGATGCTGCACTTCAAGTTTACTGTATCCCTTGGACCTTCTTATTGACGATGAAACACGGAAATTGCATCCGAATTTAATACAAATTGCACAATGCCGACATAAGTACTAGGGGATTGACACTCTAACTTTCTATGATTTGAAGCTCTCTTGAGAGTCCAGTTTTGGAGTCCGATGCTTCACTTCAGGTTTACTCTATACCTTGGACCTTCTTATTGACGATGAAATACAGAAATTGCATCCGAATTTAATACAAAAGGCACAATGCCGACTTCAGTACAAGAGGACTGACACTCTAACGTTCTATGATTTGAACCTCTCCTGTGAGTCCAGTTTTAAATTACGATGCTTCACTTCAGGTTTACTGTATCCCTTGGACCTTCTAATTGACGATGAAACACAGAAATTGCATCCGAATTTATTACAAAAGGCACAATGCCGACTTAAGTACAAGTGGACTGCCACACTAATTTTCTATGATTTAACCGCTCCTGTGAGTCCAGTTTTAGATTCCGATGCTTTCTCTTCAGGTTTTCTGTATACCTTGGACCTTCTTATTGACGATGAAGCACAGAAATTTCATCCGAATTTAATACAAAAGGCACAATGCCGACATAAGTACAAGAGGACTGACACTCTAACTTTCTATGATTTGAACCTCTCCTGTGAGTCCGGTTTTGGATTCCGATGCTTCACTTCAAGTTTAATGTATCCCTTGGACCTTCTTATTGACGATGAAACACAGAAATTTCATCCGAATTTAAAAACAAAAGACACAATGCCGACTTAAGTACACGAGGACTGACACTCTATCTTTCTATGATTTGAACCTCTCCAGTGAGTCCAGTTTTAGACTCCGATGCTTCACTTCAGGTTTACTATATACCTTGGTCCTTCTTATTAACGATGAAATACAGAAATTGCATCCGAATTTAATACAAAAGGCACAATGCCGACTTAAGTACAAGAAGACTGACACTCTAATTTTTCTATGATTTGAACTTCTCGTGTGAGTCCAGTTTTGGATTCCGATGCTTCACTTCAGGTTTACTGTATCCCTTGGACCTTCTTATTGACGATGAGACACAGAAATTGCATCCGAATTAAATACAAAAGGCACAATGCCGACATAAGTACAAGAGGACTGACACTCTAACTTTCTATAATTTGAATCTCTCCTGTGAGTTGAGTTTTAGATATCGATGCTTCACTTCAGGTTTACTGTATCCCTTGGACCTTCTTATTGACGATGAGACACAGAAATTGCATCCGAATTTAATACAAAAGGCACAATGCCGACATAAGTACAGGAAGACTGACACTCTAATTTTTCTATGATTTGAACTTCTCGTGTGAGTCCAGTTTTAGATTCCGATGCTTTACTTCAGGTTTACTGTACACCTTGGACATTCTTATTGACGATATAACACAGAAATAGCATCCCAATTCAATACAAAAGGCACAATGCCGACTTAGGTACAAGAGGACTGACACTCTAACTTCCTATGATTTAAAAGACTCCTGTGAGTCCAGTTTTAGATTCCGATGCTTCACTTCAGGTTTACTGTATACCTTGGACGTTCTTATTGAGGATGAAACACAGAAATTGCATCCGAATTTAATACAATAGGCCCAATGCCGACTTAAGTATAAGAGGACAAACACTCTAACTTTCTATGATTTGCACCTCTCCTGTGAGTTGAGTTGTAGATTCCGGTGCATCACTTCAGGTTTACTGTATACCTTGGACATTCTTAGTGACGATGAAACACAGAAATTGCATCTGAATGTAATACAAAAGACACAATGCCGAATTAAGTATAAGAGGACTGACACTCTAACTTTCTATGATTTAAACCACTCCTGTGAGTCCAGTTTTAGATTCCGATGCTTCACTTCAGGTTTACTGTATACCTTGGACCTTCTTATTGACGATGAAACATAGAAACTGCATCCGAATTCAATACAAAAGGCACAATGCCCACATAAGTACAAGAGGACTGTCACTCTAACTTTCTATGATTTGAACCTCTCCTGTGAGTCCTGTTTTAGTTTCTGATGCTTCACTACAGGTTTACAGTATACCTTGGACCTTCTTATTGCCGATGAAATACAGAAATTGCATCCGAATTTAATACAAAGGGCACAATGCCCACTTAAGTTCAAGAGGACTGACACACTAACTTTCTAGGATTTAACAGCTCCTGTGATTCCAGTTTTAGATTCCGATGCTTTCTCTTCAGGTTTTCTGTATACCGTGGACCTTTTTATTGACGATGAAGCACAAAAATTGCTTCCAAATTTAATACAAAAGGCACAATGCCGACTTAAGTACAAGAGGACTGACACTCTAACTTTCTATAATTTGAACCTCTCCTGTGAGTTGAGTTTTAGATTTATATGCTTCACTCAGGTTTACTGTAAACCTTGAACCTTCTTATTGACGATGAAACACAGAAATTGCATCCGAATTTAATACAAAAGGCACAATGCCGACTTAAGTACAAGAAGACTGACACTCTAATTTTTCTATGATTTGAACCCCTCCTGTGAGTCCAGCTTTAGATTCCGATGCTTTACTTCAGGTTTACTGTACACCTTGGACATTCTTATTGACGATATAACACAGAAATAGCATCCCAATTTAATACAAAAGGCACAATGCCGACTTAGGTACAAGAGGACTGACACTCTAACTTTGTATGATTTGAACCACTCCTGTGAGTCAGTTTTAAATTCCGATGCTTCACTTCAGGTTGACTGTATACCTTGGACCTTCTCATTGACGATGAAACACAGAAATTGCATCCGAATTTAATACAAAAGTCACAATGCCGACCTAAGTACAAGAGGACAGACACTCTAACTTTCTATGATTTAAACCTCTCCTGTGAGTCCAGTTTTATATTCGGATGCTTCACTTCAGATTTACTGTATACCTTGGTCCTTCTTATTGACGATGAAACACAGAAATTGCATCCGAATTTAATACGAAAGGCAGAATGCCGACTGAAGTACAAGAGGACTGACACTCTAACCTTCTATGATTTAAACCTCTCGTGTGAATCCAGTTTTAGATTCCGATGCTTCACTTCAGGTTTACTGTATCCCTTGGACCTTCTTATTGACGATGAAACGCAGAAATTGCATCCAAATTTAATACAAAAGGCACAATGCCGACTTAAGTACAAGAGGACTGACACTCTTGCTTCCTATGATTTGAACCTCTCCTGTGAGTTGAGTTGTAGATTCCGATGCTTCACTTCAGGTTTACTCTATACCTTGGACCTCCTTATTGACGATGAAACACGGAAATTGCATCCGAATTTAATACAAATTGCACAATGCCGACATAAGTACTAGGGGATTGACCGTCTAACTTTCTATGATTTGAAGCTCTCTTGAGAGTCCAGTTTTGGATTCCGATGCTTCACTTCAGGTTTACTCTATACCTTGGACCTTCTTGTTGACGATGAAATACAGAAATTGCATCCGAATTTAATACAAAAGGCACAATGCCGACTTCAGTACAAGAGGACTGACACTCTAACGTTCCGTGATTTGAACCTCTCCTGTGAGTCCAGTTTTAAATTACGATGCTTCACTTCAGGTTTACTGTATCCCTTGGACCTTCTAATTGACAATGAAACACAGAAATTGCATCCGAATTTATTACAAAAGGCACAATGCCGACTTAAGTACAAGTGGACTGCCAGACTAACTTTCTATGATTTAACCGCTCCTGTGAGTCCAGTTTTAGATTCCGATGCTTTCTCTTCAGGTTTTCTGTATACCGTGGACCTTTTTATTAACGATGAAGCACAAAAATTGCTTCCGAATTTAATACAAAAGGCACAATGCCGACTTAAGTACAAGAGGACTGACACTCTAACTTTCTATAATTTGAACCTCTCCTGTGAGTTGAGTTTTAGATTTATATGCTTCACTCAGGTTTACTGTAAACCTTGAACCTTCTTATTGACGATGAAACACAGAAATTGCATCCGAATCTAATACAAAAGGCACAATGCCGACTTAAGTACAAGAAGACTGACACTCTAATTTTTCTATGATTTGAACCCCTCCTGTGAGTCCAGTTTTAGATTCCGATGCTTTACTTCAGGTTTACTGTACACCTTGGACATTCTTATTGACGATATAACACAGAAATAGCATCCCAATTTAATACAAAAGGCACAATGCCGACTTAGGTACAAGAGCACTGACACTCTAACTTTCTATGATTTAAACCTCTCCTGTGAGTCCAGTTTTATATTCGGATGCTTCACTTCAGATTTACTGTATACCTTGGTCCTTCTTATTGACGATGAAACACAGAAATTCAATCCGAATTTAATACAAAAGACACAATACCGACTTAAGTACAAGAGGACTGACACTCTAACGTTCTATGATTTGAACCTCTCCTGTGAGTTGAGTTTTAGATTTCGATGCTTCACTTCAGGTTTTCTGTAAACCTAGGACCGTCTTATTGACGATGAAACACAGAAATTGCATCCGAATTTAATACAAAAGGCAGAATGCCGACTGAAGTACAAGAGGACTGACACTCTAACCTTCTATGATTTAAACCTCTCGCGTGAATCCAGTTTTAGATTCCGATGCTTCACTTCAGTTTTACTGTATCCCTTGGACCTTCTTATTGACGATGAAACGCAGAAATTGCATCCTAATTTAATACAAAAGGCACAATGCCGACTTAAGTACAAGAGGACTGACACTCTTGCTTCCTATGATTTGAACCTCTCCTGTGAGTTGAGTTGTAGATTCCGATGCTTCACTTCAGGTTTACTGTATACCTTGGACCTCCTTATTGACGATGAAATACAGAAATTGCATCCGAATTTAATACAAAAAGCACAATGCCGACTTAAGTACAAGAGGACTTACACTCTAACTTTCTATGATTTAAGCGCTCCTGTGAGTCCAGTTTTACATTCCGATGCTTCACTTCAGGTTTACTGTATCTCTTGGACCTTCTTATTGACGATGAAACACAGAAATTGCATCCGAATTTAATACAAAAGGCACAATGCCGACTTAAGTACAAGAGGACTGACACTCTAACATTCAATGATTTGAACCTCGCCTTTGAGTCCAGTTTTAGATTCCGATGCTGCACTTCAAGTTTACTGTATCCCTTGGACCTTCTTTTTGACGATGAAACACGGAAATTGCATCCGAATTTAATACAAAATGCACAATGCCGACATAAGTACTATGGGATTGACACTCTAACTTTCTATGATTTGAAGCTCTCTTGGGAGTCCAGTTTCGGATTCCGATGCTTTACTTCAGGTTTACTCTATACCTTGGACCTTCTTATTGACGATGAAATACAGAAATTGCATCCGATACTAATACAAAAGGCACAATGCCGACTTCAGTACAAGAGGACTGACAGTCTAACGTTCTATGATTTGAACCTCTATTGTGAGTCCAGTTTTAGATTACGATGCTTCACTTCAGGTTTACTGTATCCCTTGGACCTTCTAATTGACGATGAAACACAGAAATTGCATCCGAATTTATTACAAAATTCACAATGCCGACTTAAGTACAAGTGGAATGCCACACTAACTTTCTATGATTTATCCGCTCCTGTGAGTCCAGTTTTAGATTCCGATGCTATCTCTTCAGGTTTTCTGTATACCTTGGACCTTCTTATTGACGATGAAGCACAGAAATTTCATCCGAATTTAATACAATAGGCACAATGCCGACATAAGTACAAGAGGTCTGACACTCTAACTTTCTATGATTTGAACCTCTCCTGTGAGTAAGGTTTTGGATTCCGATGCTTCACTTCAGGTTTAATGTATCCCTTGGACCTTCTTATTGACGATGAAACACAGAAATTTCATCCGAATTTAAAAACAAAAGACACAATGAAGACTTAAGTACACGAGGACTGACACTCTCTCTTTCTATGATTTCAACCTCTCCAGTGAGTCCAGTTTTAGACTCCGCTGCTTCACTTCAGGTTTACTATATACCTTGGTCCTTCTTATTGACGATGAAATACAGAAATTGCATCCGAATTTAATACAAAAGGCACAATGCCGACTTAAGTACAAGAAGACTGACACTCGAATTTTTCTATGATTTGAACCTCTCCTATGAGTCCAGTTTTAGATTCCGATAATTCACTTCAGGTTTACTGTATCCCTTGGACCTTCTTATTGACGATGAAACACAGAAATTGCATCCGAATTTAATACAAAAGGCACAATGCCGACATAAGTACAAGAGGACTGACACTCTAACTTTCTATAATTTGAATCACTCCTGTGAGTTGAGTTTTAGATATCGATGCTTCACTCAGGTTTACTGTAAACCTTGGACCTTCTTATTGACGATGGAACACAGAAATTGCATCCGAATTTAATAAAAAAGGCACAATGCCGACTTAAGTACAAGAGGACTGAAACTTTAACTTTCTATGATTTAACCGCCCCTGTGAGACTAGTTTTAGATTCCGATGCTTTCTCTTCAGGTTTTCTGTATACCTTGGACCTTCTTATTGACGATGGAACACAGAAACTGCATCCGAATTTAATACAAAAGGCACATTGCCGACTTAAGTACAAGAGGACAGACACTCTAACTTTCTATGAATTAAACCTCTCCTGTGAATCCAGTCTTAAATTCCGATGCTTCACTTCAGGTTTACTGTATACCTTGGACCTTCTTATTGAGGATGAAACACAGAAATTGCATCCGAATTTAATACAATAGGCCGAATTTAATACAATAGGCCCAATGCCGACTTAAGTATAAGAGGACAAACACTCTAACATTCTATGATTTGCACCTCTCCTGTGAGTTGAGTTGTAGATTCCGATGCATCACTTAAGGTTTACTGTATACCTTGGACATTCTTATTGACGATGAAACACAGAAATTGCATCCGAATTTAATACAAAAGACACAATGCCGAATTAAGTATAAGAGGAATGACAATCTAACTTTCTATGATTTAAACCACTCCTGTGAGTCCAGTTTTAGATTCCGATACTTCACTTCAGGTTTACTGTATACCTTGGACCTTCTTATTGACGATGAAACATAGAAACTGCATCCGAATTTAATACAAAAGGCACAATGCCTACTGAAGTACAAGAGGACTGACACTCTAACTTTCTATGGTTTGAACCTCTCCTGTGAGTCCAGTTCTAGATTCTGATGCTTCACTACAGGTTTACTGTATACCTTGGACCTTCTTATTGCCGATGAAACACAGAAATTGCATCCGAATTTAATACAAAGGGCACAATGCCCACTTAAGTTCAAGAGGACTGACACTCTAACTTTCTAGGATTTAACAGCTCCTGTGATTCCAGTTTTAGATTCCGATGCTTTCTCTTCAGGTTTTCTGTATACCGTGGACCTTTTTATTGACGATGAAGCACAAAAATTGCTTCCGAATTTAATACAAAAGGCACAATGCCGACTTAAGTACAAGAGGACTGACACTCTAACTTTCTATAATTTGAACCTCTCCTGTGAGTAGAGTTTTAGATTTCGATGCTTCACTCAGGTTTACTGCAAACCTTGAACCTTCTTATTGACGATGAAACACAGAAATTGCATCCAAATTTAATACAAAAGGCACAATGCCGACTTAAGTACAAGAGGACTGAAACTTTAACTTTCTATGATTTAACCGCTCCTGTGAGACTAGTTTTAGATTCCGATGCTTTCTCTTCAGGTTTTCTGTATACCTTGGACCTTCTTATTGACGATGAAACACAGAAATTGCATCCGAATTTCATACAATAGGCCCAATGCCGACTTAAGTATAAGAATACTAACACTCTAACTTTCTATGATTTGAACCTCTCCTGTGAGTTGAGTTGTAGATTCCGATGCTTCACTTCAGGTTTACTGTATACCTTGGACATTCTTATTGACGATGAAACACAGAAGTTGCATCCGAATTTAATACAAAAGACACAATGCAGAATTAAGTATAAGAGGACTGACACTCTAACGTCCTATGATTTGAACCTCTCCTGTGAGTCCACTCTTAGATTCCGATGATTAACTTCAGGTTTACTGTATCCCTTGGACGTTCTTATTGACGATGAAGCACAGATATAGCATCCGGATTTAATACAAAAGTTACAACGCCGACTTAAGTACAAGAGGACTGACACTGTAACTTTCTATGGTTTGAACCTCTCCTGTGAATCCAGTTTTGGATTCTGATGCTTCACTTCAGGTTTACTGTATACCTTGGACCTTCTTATTGCCGATGAAATACAGAAATTGCATCCGAATTTAATACAAAAGGCACAATGCCCACTTAAGTACAAGCGGACTGACACTCTAACTTTCTGTGATTTGAACCTCTCCTGTGAGTCCAGTTTTAGATTCCGATGCTTCACTTCTGGTTTACTGTATCCGTTGGACCTTTTTATTGACGATGAAACACAGAAATTGCATCCAAATGTAATACAAAACGCACAATGTCGACTTAAGTGCAAGAGGACTGACACTCCAACTTTCTATGATTTGATCCTCTCCTGTGAGTTGAGTTTTATTTCGATGCTTCACTTCAGGTTTACTGTAATCATTGGACATTCTTATTGACGATGAAACACAGAATTTGCATCCGAATTTAATACAAAAGGCACAACGCCGACTTAAGTACAAGAGGACTGACACTCTAACTTTCTATGACTTAAACCACTCCTGTGAGTCCAGTTTTAGACTCCGATGCTTCACTTCAGGTTTACTGTATACCTTGGACCTTCTTATTGACGATGAATCATAGAAATTGCATCCGATTTAATACAAAAGGCACAATGCCCACATAAGTACAAGAGGACTGACACTCTAACTTTCTATTATTTGAACCTCTCCTGTGAGTTGAGTTTTATTTCGATGCTTCACTTCAGGTTTACTGTAATCATTGGACCTTCTTATTGACGATGAAATTCAGAATTTGCATCTGAATTTAAAACAAAAGACACAATGCCGACCTAAGTACACGAGGACTGACACGCTAACTTTCTATGATTTGAATCACTCCTGTAAGTCAAGTTTTAGATTCCGATGCTTCACTTTAGGTTTACTGTATACTTTGCACCTTCTTATTGACGAAGAAATACAGAAATTGCATCCTAATTTAATACAAAAGGCACAATGCCGACTTAAGTGCAAGAGGACTGACACTCCAACTTTCTATGATTTGAACCTCTCCTGTGAGTTGAGTTTTATTTCGATGCTTCACTTCAGGTTTACTGTAATCATTGGACCTCCTTATTGACGATGAAACACAGCATTTGCATCCGAATTTAATACAAAAGGCACAATGCCGACTTAAGTACAAGAGGACTGAAACTTTAACTTACTATGATTTAACCGCTCCTGTGAGACTAGTTTTAGATTCCGATGCTTTCTCTTCAGGTTTTCTGTATACCTTGGATCTTCTTATTGACGATGAACCACAGAAATTTCATCCGAATTCAATACTAAAGGCGCAATGCCGACTTAAGTACAAGAGGACAGACACTCTAACTTTCTATGAATTAAACCTCTCCTGTGAATCCAGTTTTAGATTCCGATGCTTCACTTCAGGTTTACTGTATACCTTAAATCTTCTTATTGCCGATGAAATACAGAAATTGCAACCGAATTTAATACAAAAGGCACAATGCCCACTTAAGTACAGGAGGACAGACACTCTAACCTTCTGTGATTTGAACCTCTCCTGTGAGTCCAGTTTTAAATTCCGATGCTTCACTTCAGGTTTACTGTATCCCTTGGACCTTTTTATTGACGATGAAACACAGAAATTGCATCCAAATTTAATACAAAAGGCACAATGCCGACTTAAGTGCAAAAGGACTGACACTCTAACTTTCTATGATTTGAACCTCTCCTGTGAGTTGAGTTTTATTTCGATGCTTCACTTCAGGTTTACTGTATTCATTGGACCTTCTTATTGACGATGAAACACAGAGTTTGCATCCGAATTTAATACAAAAGGCACAACGCCGACTTAAGTACAAGAGGACTGACACTCTAACTTTCTATGACTTAAACCACTCCTGTGGGTCCAGTTTTAGACTCCGATGCTTCACTTCAGGTTTACAGTATACCTTGGACCTTCTTATTGACGATGAAACATAGAAATTGCATCCGATTTTATACAAAAGGCACAATGCCCACTTAAGTACAAGAGGACTGACACTCTAACTTTCTATGGTTTGAGCGTCTCCTGTGAGTCCAGTTTTAGATTCTGATGCTTCACTACATATTTACTGTATACCTTGGACCTTCTTATTGCCGATGAAATACAGAAATTGCATCCGAATTTAATACAAAGGGCACAATGCCCACTTAAGTTCAAGAGGACTGACGCTCTAACTTTCTAGGATTTAACAGCTCATGTGAGTCAAGTTTTAGATTCCGATGCTTTCTCTTCAGGTTTTCTGTATACCGTGGACCTTTTTATTGACGATGAAGCACAAAAATTGCTTCCGAATTTAATACAAAAGGCACAATGCCGACTTAAGTACAAGAGGACTGACACTCTAACTTTCAAAGATTTGAACCTCTCCAGTGAGTCCAGTTTCAGACTCCGATGCTTCACTTCAGGTTTACTATTAACCTTGGACCTTCTTATTGACGATGAAATACAGAAATTGCATCCGAATTTAATACAAAAGGCACAATGCCGACTTAAGTACAAGAAGACTGACACTCTAATTTTTCTATGATTTGAACCTCTCCTGTGAGTCCAGTTTTAGATTCAGATGCTTCACTTCAGGTTTACTGTATCCCTTGGACCTTCTTATTGACGTTGAAACACAGAAATTGCATCCGAATTTAATACAAAAGGCACAATGCCGACTTAAGTACAAGAGGACTGACACTCTAACTTTCTATAATTTGAACCTCTCCTGTGAGTTGAGTATTAGATTTCGATGCTTCACTCCGGTTTACTGTAAACCTTGGACCTTCTTATTGACGATGAAACACAGAAATTGCATCCGAATTTAATACAAAAGGCACAATGCCGACTTAAGTACAAGAGGACTGAAACTTTAACTTTCTATGATTTAACCGCTCCTGTGAGACTAGTTTTAGATTCCGATGCTTTCTCTTCAGGTTTTCTGTATACCTTGGACCTTCTTATTGATGATGAACCACGGAAACTGCATCCGAATTTAATACAAAAGGCACAATGCCGACTTAAGTACAAGAGGACAGACACTCTAACTTTCTATGACTTAAACCACTCCTGTGAGTCCAGTTTTAGACTCCGATGCTTCACTTCAGGTTTACTGTATACCTTGGACTTTCCATATTGACGATGAAACATAGAAATTGCATCCGATTTAATACAAAAGGCACAATGCCCACTTTGGTACCAGAGGATTGACACTCTAACTTTCTATGATTTGAACCTCTCCTGTGAGTTGAGTTTTATTTCGATGCTTCACTTCAGGTTTACTGTAATCATTGGACCTTCTTATTGACGATGAAACACAGAATTTGCATCGGAATTTAATACAAAAGGCACAACGCCGACTTAAGTACAAGAGGACTGACACTCTAACTTTCTATGACTTAAACCACTCCTGTGAGTCCAGATTTAGACTCCGATGCTTCACTTCAGGTTTACTGTATACCTTGCACCTTCTTATTGACTATGAAACATAGAAATTGCATCCGATTTAATACAAAAGGCACAATGCCCACTTAAGTACAAGAGGACTGACACTCTAACTTTCTAAGATTTGAACCTCTCCAGTGAGTCCAGTTTCAGACTCCGATGCTTCACTTCAGGTTTACTATATACCTTGGACCTTCTTATTGACGATGAAATACAGAAATTGCATCCGAATTTAATACAAAAGGCACAATGCCGACTTAAGTACAAGAAGACTGACACTTTAATTTTTCTATGATTTGAACCTCTCCTGTGAGTCCAGTTTTAGATTCAGATGCTTCACTTCAGGTTTACTGTATCCCTTGGACCTTCTTATTGACGTTGAAACACAGAAATTGCATCCGAATTTAATACAAAAGGCACAATGCCGACTTAAGTACAAGAGGACTGACACTCTAACTTTCTATAATTTGAATCTCTCCTGTGAGTTGAGTATTAGATTTCGATGCTTCACTCCGGTTTACTGTAAACCTTGGACCTTCTTATTGACGATGAAACACAGAAATTGCATCCGAATTTAATACAAAAGGCACAATGCCGACTTAAGTACAAGAGGACTGAAACTTTAACTTTCTATGATTTAACCGCTCCTGTGAGACTAGTTTTAGATTCCGATGCTTTCTCTTCAGGTTTTCTGTATACCTTGGACCTTCTTATTGATGATGAACCACGGAAACTGCATCCGAATTTAATACAAAAGGAACAATGCCGACTTAAGTACAAGAGGACAGACACTCTAACTTTCTATGACTTAAACCACTCCTGTGAGTCCAGTTTTAGACTCCGATGCTTCACTTCAGGTTTACTGTATACCTTGGACCTTCCATATTGACGATGAAACATAGAAATTGCATCCGATATAATACAAAAGGCACAATGCCCACTTAGGTACAAGAGGATTGACACTCTAACTTTCTATGATTTGAACCTCTCCTGTGAGTTGAGTTTTATTTCGATGCTTCACTTCAGGTTTACTGTAATCATTGGACCTTCTTATTGACGATGAAACACAGAATTTGCATCCGAATTTAGTACAAAAGGCACAACGCCGACTTAAGTACAAGAGGACTGACACTCTAACTTTCTATGACTTAAACCACTCCTGTGAGTCCAGATTTAGACTCCGATGCTTCACTTCAGGTTTACTGTATACCTTGCACCTTCTTATTGACTATGAAACATAGAAATTGCATCCGATTTAATACAAAAGGCACAATGCCCACTTAAGTACAAGAGGACTGACACTCTAACTTTCTATGGTTTGAACCTCTCCTGTGAGTCCATTTTTAGATTCTGATGCTTCACTTCAGGTTTACTGTATACCTTGCACCTTCTTATTGACGATGAAGCACAAAAATTGCTTCCGAATTTAATACAAAAGGCACAATGCCGACTTAAGTACAAGAGGACTGAAACTTTAACTTTCTATGATTTAACCGCTCCTGTGAGACTAGTTTTAGATTCCGATGCTTTCTCTTCAGGTTTTCTGTATACCTTGGACCTTCTTATTGATGATGAACCACGGAAACTGCATCCGAATTTAATACAAAAGGCACAATGCCGACTTAAGTACAAGAGGACAGACACTCTAACTTTCTATGACTTAAACCACTCCTGTGAGTCCAGTTTTAGACTCCGATGCTTCACTTCAGGTTTACTGTATACCTTGGACCTTCCATATTGACGATGAAACATAGAAATTGCATCCGATTTAATACAAAAGGCACAATGCCCACTTAGGTACAAGAGGATTGACACTCTAACTTTCTATGATTTGAACCTCTCCTGTGAGTTGAGTTTTATTTCGACGCTTCACTTCAGGCTTACTGTAATCATTGGACCTTCTTATTGACGATGAAACACAGAACTTGCATCCGAATTTAATACAAAAGGCACAACGCCGACTTAAGTACAAGAGGACTGACACTCTAACTTTCTATGACTTAAACCACTCCTGTGAGTCCAGATTTAGACTCCGATGCTTCACTTCAGGTTTACTGTATACCTTGCACCTTCTTATTGACTATGAAACATAGAAATTGCATCCGATTTAATACAAAAGGCACAATGCCCACTTAAGTACAAGAGGACTGACACTCTAACTTTCTATGGTTTGAACCACTCCTGTGAGTCCATTTTTAGATTCTGATGCTTCACTACAGGTTTACTGTATACCTTGGACCTTCTTATTGCCGATGAAAAACAGAAATTGCATCCGAATTTAATACAAAGGGCACAATGCCCACTTAATTTCAAGAGGACTGACACTCCAACTTTCTAGGATTTAACAGCTCCTGTGAGTCCAGTTTTAGATTCCAATGCTTTCTCTTCAGGTTTTCTGTATACCGTGGACCTTTTTATTGACGATGAAGCACTAAAATTGCTTCCGAATTTAATACAAAAGGCACAATGCCGACTTAAGTACAAGAAGACTGACACTCTAATTTTTCTATGATTTGAACCTCTCCTGTGAGTCCAGTTTTAGATTCCGATGCTTAACTTCAGGTTTACTGTATCCCTTGGACCTTCTTATTGACGATGAAACACTGAATATGCATCCGAATTTAATACAAAATTCACAATGCCGACTTAAGTACAAGAGGACTGGAACTCTAACTTTCTATAATTTGAATCTCTCCTGTGAGTTGAGTTTTAGATTTCGATGCTTCACTCAGGTTTACTGTAAACCTTGGACCTTCTTATTGACGATGAAACACAGAAATTGCATCCGAATTTAATACAAAAGGCACAATGCCGACTTAAGTTCAACAAGACTGAAACTTTAAATTTCTATGATTTAACCGCCACTGTGAGACTAGTTTCAGATTCCGATGCTTTCTCTTCAGGTTTTCTGTATACCTTGGACCTTCTTATTGACGATGGAACACAGAAACTGCATCCGAATTTAATACAAAAGGCACATTGCCGACTTAAGTACAAGAGGACAGACACTCTAACTTTCTATGAATTAAACCTCTCCTGTGAATCCAGTCTTAAATTCCGATGCTTCACTTCAGGTTTACTGTATACCTTGGACCTTCTTATTGAGGATGAAACACAGAAATTGGATCCGAATTTAATACAATAGGCCCAATGCCGACTTAAGTATAAGAGGACAAACACTCTAACATTCTATGATTTGCACCTCTCCTGTGTGTTGAGTTGTAGATTCCGATGCATCACTTCAGGTTTACTGTATACCTGGGACATTCTTATTGACGATGAAACACAGAAATTGCATCCGAATTTAATACAAAAGACACAATGCCGAATTAAGTATAAGAGGAATGACAATCTAACTTTCTATGATTTAAACCACTCCTGTGAGTCCAGTTTTAGATTCCGATGCTTCACTTCAGGTTTACTGTATACCTTGGACCTTCTTATTGACGATGAAACATAGAAACTGCATCCGGATTTAATACAAAAGGCACAATGCCTACTTAAGTACAAGAGGACTGACACTCTAACTTTCTATGGTTTGAACCTCTCCTGTGAGTCCAGTTCTAGATTCTGATGCTTCACTACAGGTTTACTGTATACCTTGGACCTTCTTATTGCCGATGAAACACAGAAATTGCATCCGAATTTAATACAAAGGGCACAATGCCCACTTAAGTTCAAGAGGACTGACACTCTAACTTTCTAGGATTTAACAGCTCCTGTGATTCCAGTTTTAGATTCCGATGCTTTCTCTTCAGGTTTTCTGTATACCGTGGACCTTTTTATTGACGATGAAGCACAAAAATTGCTTCCGAATTTAATACAAAAGGCACAATGCCGACTTAAGTACAAGAGGACTGACACTCTAACTTTCTATAATTTGAACCTCTCCTGTGAGTTGAGTTTTAGATTTCGATGCTTCACTCAGGTTTACTGCAAACCTTGAACCTTCTTATTGACGATGAAACACAGAAATTGCATCCAAATTTAATACAAAAGGCACAATGCCGACTTAAGTACAAGAGGACTGAAACTTTAACTTTCTCTGATTTAACCGCTCCTGTGAGACTAGTTTTAGATTCCGATGCTTTCTCTTCAGGTTTTCTGTATACCTTGGACCTTCTTATTGACGATGAAACACAGAAATTGCATCCGAATTTCATACAATAGGCCCAATGCCGACTTAAGTATGAGTATACTAACACTCTAACTTTCTATGATTTGAACCTCTCCTGTGAGTTGAGTTGTAGATTCCGATGCTTCACTTCAGGTTTACTGCAAACCTTGAACCTTCTTATTGACGATGAAACACAGAAATTGCATCCAAATTTAATACAAAAGGCACAATGCCGACTTAAGTGCAAGAGGACTGACACTCCAACTTTCTATGATTTGATCCTCTCCTGTGAGTTGAGTTTTATTTCGATGCTTCACTTCAGGTTTACTGTAATCATTGGACATTCTTATTGACGATGAAACACAGAATTTGCATCCGAATTTAATACAAAAGGCACAACGCCGACTTAAGTACAAGAGGACTGACACTCTAACTTTCTATGACTTAAACCACTCCTGTGAGTCCAGTTTTAGACTCCGATGCTTCACTTCAGGTTTACTGTATACCTTGGACCTTCTTATTGACGATGAATCATAGAAATTGCATCCGATTTAATACAAAAGGCACAATGCCCACATAAGTACAAGAGGACTGACACTCTAACTATCTACTATTTGAACCTCTCCTGTGAGTTGAGTTTTATTTCGATGCTTCACTTCAGGTTTACTGTAATCATTCGACCTTCTTATTGACGATGAAACTCAGAATTTGCATCTGAATTTAAAACAAAAGACACAATGCCGACCTAAGTACACGAGGACTGACACGCTAACTTTCTATGATTTGAATCACTCCTGTAAGTCAAGTTTTAGATTCCGATGCTTCACTTTAGGTTTACTGTATACTTTGCACCTTCTTATTGACGAAGAAATACAGAAATTGCATCCTAATTTAATACAAAAGGCACAATGCCGACTTAAGTGCAAGAGGACTGACACTCTAACTTTCTATGATTTGAACCTCTTCTGTGAGTTGAGTTTTATTTCGATGCTTCACTTCAGGTTTACTGTAATCATTGGACCTCCTTATTGACGATGAAACACAGCATTTGCATCCGAATTTAATACAAAAGGCACAATGCCGACTTAAGTACAAGAGGACTGAAACTTTAACTTACTATGATTTAACCGCTCCTGTGAGACTAGTTTTAGATTCCGATGCTTTCTCTTCAGGTTTTCTGTATACCTTGGACCTTCTTATTGACGATGAACCACAGAAATTTCATCCGAATTTAATACAAAAGGCACAATGCCCACTTAAGTACAGGAGGACAGACACTCTAACCTTCTGTGATTTGAACCTCTCCTGTGAGTCCAGTTTTAAATTCCGATGCTTCACTTCAGGTTTACTGTATCCCTTGGACCTTTTTATTGACGATGAAACACAGAAATTGCATCCAAATTTAATACAAAAGGCACAATGCCGACTTAAGTGCAAAAGGACTGACACTCTAACTTTCTATGATTTGAACCTCTCCTGTGAGTTGAGTTTTATTTCGATGCTTCACTTCAGGTTTACTGTAATCATTGGACCTTCTTATTGACGATGAAACACAGAGTTTGCATCCGAATTTAATACAAAAGGCACAACGCCGACTTAAGTACAAGAGGACTGACACTCTAACATTCTATGTCTTAAACCACTCCTGTGGGTCCAGTTTTAGACTCCGATGCTACACTTCAGGTTTACTGTATACCTTGGACCTTCTTATTGACGATGAAACATAGAAATTGCATCCGATTTTATACAAAAGGCACAATGCCCACTTAAGTACAAGAGGACTGACACTCTAACTTTCTATGGTTTGAACCTCTCCTGTGAGTCCAGTTTTAGATTCTGATGCTTCACTACAGGTTTACTGTATACCTTGGACCTTCTTATTGCCGATGAAATACAGAAATTGCATCCGAATTTAATACAAAGGGCACAATGCCCACTTAAGTTCAAGAGGACTGACGCTCTAACTTTCTAGGATTTAACAGCTCCTGTGAGTCAAGTTTTAGATTCCGATGCTTTCTCTTCAGGTTTTCTGTATACCGTGGACCTTTTTATTGACGATGAAGCACAAAAATTGCTTCCGAATTTAATACAAAAGGCACAATGCCGACTTAAGTACAAGAGGACTGACACTCTAACTTTCTAAGATTTGAACCTCTCCAGTGAGTCCAGTTTTAGACTCCGATGCTTCACTTCAGGTTTACTATATACCTTGGACCTTCTTATTGACGATGAAATACAGAAATTGCATCCGAATTTAATACAAAAAGCACAATGCCGACTTAAGTACAAGAAGACTGACACTCTAACTTTTCTATGATTTGAGTTTCTCCTGTGAGTCCAGTTTTAGATTCAGATGCTTCACTTCAGGTTTACTGTATCCCTTGGACCTTCTTATTGACGTTGAAACACAGAAATTGCATCCGAATTTAATACAAAAGGCACAATGCCGACTTAAGTACAAGAGGACTGACACTCTAACTTTCTATAATTTGAATCTCTCCTGTGAGTTGAGTATTAGATTTCGATGCTTCACTCTGGTTTACTGTAAACCTTGGACCTTCTTATTGACGATGAAACACAGAAATTGCATCCGAATTTAATACAAAAGGCACAATGCCGACTTAAGTACAAGAGGACTGAAACTTTAACTTTCTATCATTTAACCGCTCCTGTGAGACTAGTTTTAGATTCCGATGCTGTCTCTTCAGGTTTTCTGTATACCTTGGACCTTCTTATTGATGATGAACCACGGAAACTGCATCCGAATTTAATACAAAAGGCACAATGCCGACTTAAGTACAAGAGGACAGACACACTAACTTTCTATGAATTAAACCTCTCCTGTGAATCCAGTCTTAAATTCCGATGCTTCACTTCAGGTTTACTGTATACCTTGGATGTTCTTATTGAGGATGAAACACAGAAATTACATCCGAATTTAATACAATAGGCCCAATGCCGACTTAAGTACAAGAGGACAAACACTCTAACTTTCTATGATTTGCACCTCTCCTTTGAGTTGAGTTGTAGAATCCGATGCATCACTTCAGGTTTACTGTATACCTTGGACATTCTTATAGACGATGAAACACAGAAATTGCATCCGAATTTAATACAAAAGACACAATGCCGAATTAAGTATAAGAGGACTAACACTCTAACTTTCTATGATTTAAACCACTCCTGTGAGTCCAGTTTTAGATTCCGATGCTTCACTTCAGGTTTACTGTATACCTTGGACCTTCTTATTGACGATGAAACATAGAAATTGCATCCGAATTTAATACAAAAGGCACAATGCCCACTTAAGTACAAGAGGACTGACACTCTAACTTTCTATGGTTTGAACCTCTCCTGTGAGTCCACTTTTAGATTCTGATGCTTCACTCCAGGTTTACTGTATACCTTGGACCTTCTTATTGCCGATGAAATACAGAAATTGCATCCGAATTTAATACAAAGGGCACAATGCCCACTTAAGTTCAAGAGGACTGACACTCTAACTTCCTAGGATTTAACAGCTCCAGTGATTCCAGTTTTAGATTCCGATGCTTTCTCTTCAGGTTTTCTGTATACCGTGGACCTTTTTATTGACGATGAAGCACAAAAATTGCTTCCAAATTTAATACAAAAGGCACAATGCCGACTTAAGTACAAGAGGACTGACACACTAACTTTCTATAATTTGAACCTCTCCTGTGAGTTGAGTTTTAGATTTCGATGCTTCACTCAGGTTTACTGTATACCTTGGACCTTCTTATTGACGATGAAACACAGAAATTGCATCCGAATTTAATACAAAAGGCACAATGCCGACTTAAGTACAAGAAGACTGACACTCTAATTTTTCTATGATTTGAACCTCTCCTGTGAGTCCAGTTTTAGATTCCGATGCTTCACTTCAGGTTTACTGTATCCCTTGGACCTTCTTATTGACGATGAAACACAGAAATTCCATCCGAATTTAATACAAAATGCACAATGCCGACTTAAGTACAAGAGGACTGCCACTCTAACTTTCTATAATTTGTACCTCTCCTGTGAGTTGAGTCTTAGATTTCTATGCTTCACTCAGGTTTACTGTAACCTTGGACCTTCTTATTGACGATGAAACACAGAAATTGCATTTGAATTTAATACAAAAGGCACAATGCCGACTTAAGTACAAGAGGACTGAAACTTTAACTTTCTATGATTTAACCGCTCCTGTGAGACTAGTTTTAGATTACGATGCTTTCTCTTCAGGTTTTCTGTATACCTTGGACCTTCTTATTGACGATGAACCACAGAAATTCATCTGAATTTAATACAATAGGCACAATGCCGACTTAAGTACAAGAGGACAGACACTCTAACTTTCTATGAATTAAACCTCTCCTGTGAATCCAGTCTTAAATTCCGATGCTTCACTTCAGGTATCCTGTATACCTTGGACCTTCTTATTGAGGATGAAACGCAGATATTGCATCCGAATTAAATACAATAGGCCCAATGCCGACTTAAGTATAAGAGGACTAAAACTCTAACTTTCTATGATTTGAACCCCTACTGTGAGTTGAGTTGTAGATTCCGATGATTCACTTCAGGTTTACTGTATACCTTGGACATTCTTATTGACGAAGAAATACAGAAATTGCATCTGAATTTAATACAAAAGGCACAATGCCGACTTACGTACAAGAAGACTGACACTCTAACTGTCTATGATTTGAACCTCTCCTGTGAGTCCAGTTTTAGATTCCGATGCTTCACTTCAGGTTTACTGTATACCTTTGACCTTCTTATTGACGATGAAACATAGAAATTGCATCCGAATTTAGTAAAAAAAGGCACAATGCCCACTTAAGTACAAGAGGACTGACACTCTAACTTTCTATGGTTTGAACAGCTCCTGTGAGTCCAGTTTTAGATTCTGATGCTTCACTACAGGTTTACTGTATACCTTGAACCTTCTTATTGCCGATGAAATACAGAAATTGCATCCGAATTTAATACAAAGGGCACAATGCCCACTTAAGTTCAAGAGGACTGACACTCTAACTTTCTAGGTTTTAACAGCTCCTGTGAGCCCAGTTTTAGATTCCGATGCTTTCTCTTCAGGTTTTCTGTATACCGTGGACCTTTTTATTGACGATGAAGCACAAAAATTGCTTCCGAAATTAATACAAAAGGCACAATGCCGACTTAAGTACAAGAGGACTGACACTCTAACTTTCTATGATTTTAACTTCTTCTGTGAGTCCAGTTTTAGATTCCGATGCTTCACTTCAGGTTTACTGTATACCTTGGACCTTCTTATTGACGATGAAACACAGAAATTGCATCCGAATTTAATACAAAGGCACAATGCCGTCTTAAGTGCAAGAGGACTGACACTCACACTTTTTATGATTTGAACCTCTCCTGTGAGTCCAGTTTTAGATCCGATGCTTCACTTCAGGTTTACTGTATTCCTAGGACCTTCTTATTGACGATCAAACACAGAAATTGCATCCGAATTTAATACAAACGTCACAATGCCGACTTAAGTACAAGAGGACTGACACTCTAACTTTCTATGATTTGAACCTCTCCTGTGAGTCCAGTTTTCGATTCCGACGCTTCACTTCAGGTGTACTGTATCCCTTGGACCTTCTTATTGATGATGAAATACAGAAATTGCATCCGAATTTAATACAAAAGGCACAATGCCGACTTAAGTACAAGAGGACTGACACTCTCACTTTCTATGATTTGAACCTCGCCTTTGAGTCCACTTTTAGGTTCAGATGCTGCCCTTCAGGTTTACTGTATCCCTTGGACCTTCTTATTGACGATGAAACACAGAAATTGCATCCGAATTTAATACAAATGGCACAATGCCGACTTAAGTACAAGAGGACTGACACTCTATTTTTTCTATGATTTGAGCCTCTCCTGTGAGTCCAGTTTTAAATTCCGATGCTTCTTTTCAGGTTTACTGTATCCCTTGGACCTTCTAATTGACGATGAAACACAGAAATTGCATCCGAATTTAATACAAAAGGCACAATGCCGACTTAAGTACAAGAGGACTGACACTCTAACTTTCTATGATTTGAACTTCTCCTGTGAGCCCGGTTTTGGATTCCGATGCTTCACTTCAGGTTTACTGTATCCCTTGGACCTTCTTATTGACGATGAAACACAGCTAACTTTCTATGATTTGAACCTCTCCTGTGAGTCCAGTTATAGATTCCGATGCTTCATTTTAGGTGTACTGTACACCTAGGACCTTCTTATTACGATGATATACAGAAATTGCATCCGAATTTAATACAAAAGGCACAATGTCGACTTATGTACAAGAGGACTGACACTCTAACTTTCTAAGATTTGAACCTCTCCTGTGGGTCCAGTTTTAGATTCCGATGCTTCACTTCAGGTGTACTGTATCCCTTGAACCTTCTTATTGACGATGAAGCACAGAAATTGCATGCGAATTTAATACAAAAGGCACAATGACGACTTAAGTACAAGAGGACAGACACTCTAACTTTCTATGATTTAACCGCTCCTGTGAGTCCAGTTTTAGATTCCGATGCTTCACTTCAGGTTTACTGTATCCCTCGGACCTTCTTATTGACGATGAAACACAGAAATAGCATCCGAATTTAATACAAAAGGCACAACGCCGACTTAAGTACAAGAGGACTGAAACTCTAACTTTCTACGTTTTGAACCTCTCCTGTGAGTCCAGTTTTAGATTCCGATGGTTCACTTCAGGTTTACTGTATCCCTTGGACCTTCTTATTGACGATGAAGCACAGAAATTGCATCCGAATTTAATACAAAAGGCACAGTGCCGACTTAAGTACAAGCGGACTGACAATCTAACTTTCTATGATTTGAACCTCTCCTGCGAGTCCAGTTTTAGATTAAGATGCTTCACTTCAGGTTTACTGTATCCCTTCGACCTTCTTATTGACGATGAAACACAGAAATTGCATCTGAATTTAAAACAAAAGACACAATGCCGACTTAAGTACAAGAGGACAGACACTCTAACTTTCTATGATTTAAAACTCTCCTGTGAATTCAGTTTCAAATTCCGATGCTTCACTTCAGGTTTACTGTATACCTTGGACCTTCTTATTGACGATGAAACAAAGAAATTGCATCCGAATTTAATACAAATGGCACAATGCCAACTTAAGTACAAGAGGACTGACACTCTAACTTTCTATGATTTGAACCTCTCCTGTGAGTCCAGTTTTAAATTCCGATGCTTCATTTTAGGTTTACTGTATCCCTTGGACCTTCTAATTGACGATGAAACACAGAAATTGCATCCGAATTTAATAGAAAAGGCACAATGCCGCCTTAAGTACAAGAGGACTGACACTCTAACTTTCTATGATTTAAAACTCTCCTGTGAATTCAGTTTCAAATTCCGATGCTTCACTTCAGGTGTACTGTATCCCTTGGACCTTCTTATTGACGATGAAGCACAGAAATTTCATGCGAATTTAATACAAAAGGCACAATTCCGACTTAATTACAAGAGGACAGACACTCTAACGTTCTATGATTTAACCGCTCCTGTGAGTCCAGTTTTAGATTCCGATGCTACACTTCAGGTTTACTGTATCCCTTGGACCTTCTTATTGACGATGAAATACAGAAATTGCATCCGAATTTAATACAAAAGGCACAATGCCGACTTAAGTACAAGAGGACTGACACTCTAACTTTCTATGATTTGAACCTCTCCTGAGAGTCCAGTTATAGTTTCCGATGCTTCACTTCAGATTTACTGTATCCCTCGGACCTTCTTATTGACGATGAAACACAGAAATAGCATCCGAATTTAATACAAAAGGCACAACGCCGACTTAAGTACAAGAGGACTGAAACTCTAACTTTCTATGATTTGAACCTCTCCTGTGAGACCAGTTTTAGATTCCGATGGTTCACTTCAGGATTACTGTATCCCTTGGACCTTCTTATTGACGATGAAGCACAGAAATTGCATCCGAATTTAATATAAAAGGCACAGTGCCGACTTAAGTACAAGCGGACTGACACTCTAACTTTCTATGATTTGAACCTCTCCTGTGAGTTGAGTTTTATTTCGATGCTTCACTTCAGGTTTACTGTAATCATTGGACCTTCTTATTGACGATGTAACACAGAATTTGCATCCGAATTAAATACAAGAGGCACAATGCCGGCTTAAGTACAAGAGGACTGGCACTCTAACTTTCTATGATTTAAATCACTCCTGTGAGTCCAGTTTTAGATTGCCAAGCTTCACTTCAGGTTTACTGTATACCTTGGACCTTCTTATTGCCGATGAAATACAGAAATTGCATCCGAATTTAATACAAAGGGCACAATGCCCACTTAAGTTCAAGAGGACTGACACTCTAACTTTCTAGGATTTAACAGCTCCTGTGAGTCCAGTTTTAGATTCCGATGCTTTCTCTTCAGGTTTTCTGTAAACCGTGGACCTTTTAATTGACGATGAAGCACAAAAATTGCTTCCGAATATAATACAAAAGGCACAATGCCGACTTTAGTACAAGAGGACTGAAACTCTAACTTTCTATGTTTTGAACCTCTCCTGTGAGTCCAGTTTTAGATTCTGATGGTTCACTTCAGGTTTACTGTATCCCTTGGACCTTCTTATTGACGATGAAGCACAGAAATTGCATCCGAATATAATACAAAAGGCACAGTGCCGACTTAAGTACAAGCGGACTGACACTCTAACTTTCTATGATTTGCACCTCTCCTGCGAGTCTAGTTTTAGATTAAGATGCTTCACTTCAGGTTTACTGTATCCCTTGGACCTTCTTATTGACGATGAAACACAGAAATTGCATCTGAATTTAAAACAAAAGACACAATGCCGACTTAAGTACAAGAGGACAGACACTCTAACTTTCTATGATTTAAAACTCTCCTGTGAATTCAGTTTCAAATTCCGATGCTTCACTTCAGGTTTACTGTATACCTTGGACCTTCTTATCGACGATGAAACAAAGAAATTGCATCCGAATTTAATACAAAAGGCACAATGCCGACTTAAGTACAAGAGGATTGACACTCTAACTTTCTATGATTTGAACCTCTCCTGTGAGTCCAGTTTAAGATCCCAATGCTTCACTTCAGGTTTACTGTATACCTTGGACCTTCTTATTGACGATGAAACACAGAAATTGCATCCTAATTTAATACAAAGGCACAATGCCAACTTAAGTACAAGAGGACTGACAATCAAACTTTCTATGATTTGAACCTCTCCTGTGAGACCAGTTTTAGATCCGATGCTTCACTTCAGGTTTACTGTATTCCTAGGACCTTCTTATTGACGATGAAACACAGAAATTGCATCCGAATTTAATATAAACGGCACAATGCCGATTTAAGTACAAGAGGACTCACACTCTAACTTTCTATGATTTGAACCTCTCCTGTGAGTCCAGTTTTAGATTCCGACGCTTCACTTCAGGTTTACCGTAAACCTTGGACCATCTTATTGATGATGAAATACAGAAATTGCATCCGAATTTAATACCAACGGCACAATGCCGACTTAAGTACAAGAGGACTGACACTCTCACTTTCTATGATTTGAACCTCGCCTTTGAGTCCAGTTTTAGGTTCGGATGCTTCACTTCATGTTTACTGTATCCCTTGGACCTTCTTATTGAGGATGAAACACAGAAATTGCATCCGAATATAATACAAATGGCACAATGCCGAAATAAGTACAAGGGGATTGACACTCTAACTTTCTATGATTTGAACCTCTCCTGTGAGTCCAGTTTTAAATTCCGATGCTTCATTTCAGGTTTACTGTATCCCTTGGACCTTCTAATTGACGATGAAACACAGAAATTGCATCCGAATTTAATACAAAAGGCACAATGCCGACTTAAGTACAAGACGACTGACACTCTAACTTTCTATCATTTGAACTTCTCCTGTGAGCCCGGTTTTGGATTCCGATGCTTCACTTCAAGTTTACTGTATCCCTTGGACCATCTTATTGACGATGAAGCACAGAAATTTCATGCGAATTTAATACAAAAGGCACAATGCCGACTTAAGTACAAGAGGACAGACACTCTAACGTTCTATGATTTAACCGCTCCTGTGAGTCCAGTTTTAGATTCCGATGCTTCACTTCAGGTGTACTGTATCCCTTGGACCTTCTTATTGACGATGAAACACAGCTAACTTTCTATGATTTGAACCTCTCCTGTGAGTCCAGTTATAGATTCCGATGCTTCATTTTAGGTGTACTGTACACCTAGGACCTTCTTATTACGATGATATACAGAAATTGCATCCGAATTTAATACAAAAGGCACAATGACGACTTAAGTACAAGAGGACTGACACTCTAACTTTCTAAGATTTGAACCTCTCCTGTGAGTCCAGTTTTAGATTCCGATGCTTCACGTCAGGTGTACTGTATCCCTTGAACATTCTTATTGACGATGAAGCACAGAAATTGCATGCGAATTTAATACAAAAGGCACAATGACGACTTAAGTACAAGAGGACAGACACTCTAACTTTCTATGATTTAACCGCTCCTGTGAGTCCAGTTTTAGATTCCGATGCTTCACTTCAGGTTTACTGTATCCCTCGGACCTTCTTATTGACGATGAAACTCAGAAATAGCATCCGAATTTAATACAAAAGGCACAACGCCGACTTAAGTACAAGAGGACTGAAACTCTAACTTTCTACGTTTTGAACCTCTCCTGTGAGTCCAGTTTTAGATTCCGATGGTTCACTTCAGGTTTACTGTATCCCTTGGACCTTCTTATTGACGATGAAGCACAGAAATTGCATCCGAATTTAATACTAAAGGCACAGTGCCGACTTAAGTACAAGCGGACTGACAATCTAACTTTCTATGATTTGAACCTCTCCTGTGAGTCCAGTTTTAAATTCCGATGCTTCATTTTAGGTTTACTGTATCCCTTGGACCTTCTAATTGACGATGAAACACAGAAATTGCATCCGAATTTAATAGAAAAGGCACAATGCCGCCTTAAGTACAAGAGGACTGACACTCTAACTTTCTATGATTTAAAACTCTCCTGTGAATTCAGTTTCAAATTCCGATGCTTCACTTCAGGTGTACTGTATCCCTTGGACCTTCATATTGACGATGAAGCACAGAAATTTCATGCGAATTTAATACAAAAGGCACAATGCCGACTTAAGTACAAGAGGACAGACACTCTAACGTTCTATGATTTAACCGCTCCTGTGAGTCCAGTTTTAGATTCCGATGCTTCACTTCAGGTTTACTGTATCCCTTGGACCTTCTTATTGACGATGAAACACAGAAATTGCATCCGAATTTAATACAAAAGGCACAATGCCGACTTAAGTACAAGAGGACTGACACTCTAACTTTCTATGATTTGAACCTCTCCTGAGAGTCCAGTTATAGTTTCCGATGCTTCACTTCAGATTTACTGTATCCCTCGGACCTTCTTATTGACGATGAAACACAGAAATAGCATCCGAATTTAATACAAAAGGCACAACGCCGACTTAAGTACAAGAGGACTGAAACTCTAACTTTCTATGATTTGAACCTCTCCTGTGAGACCAGTTTTAGATTCCGATGGTTCACTTCAGGATTACTGTATCCCTTGGACCTTCTTATTGACGATGAAGCACAGAAATTGCATCCGAATTTAATATAAAAGGCACAGTGCCGACTTAAGTACAAGCGGACTGACACTCTAACTTTCTATGATTTGAACCTCTCCTGTGAGTTGAGTTTTATTTCGATGCTTCACTTCAGGTTTACTGTAATCATTGGACCTTCTTATTGACGATGTAACACAGAATTTGCATCCGAATTAAATACAAAAGGCACAATGCCGGCTTAAGTACAAGAGGACTGGCACTCTAAATTTCTATGATTTAAATCACTCCTGTGAGTCCAGTTTTAGATTGCCAAGCTTCACTTCAGGTTTACTGTATACCTTGGACCTTCTTATTGACGATGAAAAATAGAAATTGCATCCGAATTTAATACAAAAGGCACAATGCCGACTTAAGTACAAGCGGACTGACACTCTAACTTTCTATGATTTGAACCTCTCCTGCGAGTCCAGTTTTAGATTAAGATGCTTCACTTCAGGTTTTCTGTATCCCTTGGACCTTCTTATTGCCGATGAAGTACAGAAATTGCATCCGAATTTAATACAAAGGGCACAATGCCCACTTAAGTTCAAGAGGACTGACACTCTAACTTTCTAGGATTTAACAGCTCCTGTGAGTCCAGTTTTAGATTCCGATGCTTTCTGTTCAGGTTTTCTGTAAACCGTGGACCTTTTAATTGACGATGAAGCACAAAAATTGCTTCCGAATTTAATACAAAAGGCACAATGCCGACTTTAGTACAAGAGGACTGAAACTCTAACTTTCTATGTTTTGAACCTCTCCTGTGAGTCCAGTTTTAGATTCTGATGGTTCACTTCAGGTTTACTGTATCCCTTGGACCTTCTTATTGACGATGAAGCACAGAAATTGCATCCGAATTTAATACAAAAGGCACAGTGCCGACTTAAGTACAAGCGGACTGACACTCTAACTTCCTATGATTTGAACCTCTCCTGCGAGTCCAGTTTTAGATTAAGATGCTTCACTTCAGGTTTACTGTATCCCTTGGACCTTCTTATTGACGATGAAACACAGAAATTGCATCTGAATTTAAAACAAAAGACACAATGCCGACTTAAGTACAAGAGGACAGACACTCTAACTTTCTATGATTTAAAACTCTCCTGTGAATTCAGTTTCAAATTCCGATGCTTCACTTCAGGTTTACTGTATACCTTGGACCTTCTTATTGACGATGAAACAAAGAAATTGCATCCGAATTTAATACAAATGGCACAATGCCGACTTAAGTACAAGAGGACTGACACTCTAACTTTCTATGATTTGAACCTCTCCTGTGAGTCCAGTTTTAAAATCCGATGCTTCATTTAAGGTTCACTGTATCCCTGGGACCTTCTAATTGACGATGAAGCACAGAAATTGCATCCGAATTTAATACAAAAGGCACAATGCCGACTTAAGTACAAGAGGACTGACACTCTAACTTTCTATGATTTGAACTTCTCCTGTGAGCCCGGTTTTGGATTCTGATGCTTCACTTCAGGTTTACTGTATCCCTTGGACCTTCTTATTGATGATGAAACACAGATATTGCATCCAAATTTAATACAAAAGGCACAATGCCGACTTAAGTACAAGACGACTGACACTCTAACTTTCTATGATTTGAACCTCTCCTGTGAGTCCAGTTTTAGATTCCGATGCTTCATTTTAGGTGTACTGTACACCTAGGACCTTCTTATTGACGATGAAACGCAGAAATTGCATCCGAATTTAATACAAAAGCCACAATGCCGACTTAAGTACAAGAGGATTGACACTCTAACTTTCTACGATTTGAACCTCTCCTGTGAGTCCAGTTTTAGATCCCGATGCTTCACTTCAGGTTTACTATATACCTTGGACCTTCTTATTGACGATGAAACACAGAAATTGCATCCTAATTTAATACAAAGGCACAATGCCAACTTAAGTACAAGAGGACTGACAATCAAACTTTCTATGATTTGAACCTCTCCTGTGAGACCAGTTTCAGATCCGATGCTTCACTTCAGGTTTACTGTATTCCTAGGACCTTCTTATTGACGATGAAACACAGAAATTGCATCCGAATTTAATATAAACGGCACAATGCCGATTTAAGTACAAGAGGACTGACACTCTAACTTTCTATGATTTGAACCTCTCCTGTGAGTCCAGTTTTAGATTCCGACGCTTCACTTCAGGTTTACCGTATACCTTGGACCATCTTATTGATGATGAAATACAGAAATTGCATCCGAATTTAATACCAACGGCACAATGCCGACTTAAGTACAAGAGGACTGACACTCTCACATTCTATGATTTGAACCTCGCCTTTGAGTCCAGTTTTAGGTTCGGATGCTGCACTTCATGTTTACTGTATCCCTTGGACCTTCTTATTGACGATGAAACACAGAAATTGCATCCGAATATAATACAAATGGCACAATGCCGAAATAAGTACAAGAGGATTGACACTCTAACTTTCTATGATTTGAACCTCTCCTGTGAGTCCAGTTTTAAATTCCGATGCTTCATTTCAGGTTTACTGTATCCTTGGACCTTCTAATTGACGATGAAACACAGAAATTGCATCCAAATTTAATACAAAAGGCACAATGCCGACTTAAGTACAAGACGACTGACACTCTAACTTTCTATCATTTGAACTTCTCCTGTGAGCCCGGTCTTGGATTCCGATGCTTCACTTCAAGTTACTGTATCCCTTGGACCTTCTTATTGACGATGAAACACAGATATTGCATCCGAATTTAATACAAAAGGCACAATGCCGACTTAAGTACAAGACGACTGACACTCTAACTTTCTATGATTTGAACCTCTCCTGTGAGTCCAGTTTTAGATTCCGATGCTTCATTTTAGGTGTACTGTACACCTAGGACCTTCTTATTGACGATGACATACAGAAATTGCATCCGAATTTAATACAAAAGGCACAATGCCGACTTAAGTACGAGAGGACTGACACTCTAACTTTCTAAGGTTTGAACCTCTCCTGTGAGTCCAGTTTTAGATTCCGATGCTTCACTTCAGGTGTACTGTATCCCTTGGACCTTCTTATTGACGATGAAGCACAGAAATTTCATGCGAATTTAATACAAAAGGCACAATGCCGACTTAAGTACAAGAGGACAGACACTCTAACGTTCTATGATTTAACCGCTCCTGTGAGTCCAGTTTTAGATTCCGATGCTTCACTTCAGGTTTACTGTATCCCTTGGACCTCTTATTGACGATGAAATACAGAAATTGCATCCGAATTTAATACAAAAGGCACAATGCCGACTTAAGTACAAGACGACTGACACTCTAACTTTCTATGATTTGAACCTCTCCTGAGAGTCCAGTTATAGTTTCCGATGCTTCACTTCAGATTTACTGTATCCCTCGGACCTTCTTATTGACGATGAAACACAGAAATAGCATCCGAATTTAATTCAAAAGGCACAACGCCGACTTAAGTACAAGAGGACTGAATCTCTAACTTTCTATGATTTGAACCTCTCCTGTGAGACCTGTTTTTGATTCCGATGGTTCTCTTCAGGTTTACTGTATCCCTTGGACCTCCTTATTGACGATGAAGCACAGAAATTGCTTCCGAATTTAATACAAAAGGCACAGTGCCGACTTAAGTACAAGCGGACTGAAACTCTAACTTTCTATGATTTGAACCTCTCCTGCGAGTCCAGTTTTAGATTCCGATGCTTCACTTCAGGTTTACTGTATCCCTTGTACCTTCTTATAGACGATGAAACACAGAAATTGCATCTGAATTTAAAACAAATGACACAATGCCGATCTAAGTACACGAGGGCTGACACGCTAACTTTCTATGATTTGAACCACTCCTGTAAGTCCAGTTTTAGATTCCGATGCTTTACTTTAGGTTTACTGTATACTTTGCACTTTCTTATTGATGAAGAAATACAGAAATTGCATCCGAATTTAATACAAAAGGCAAAATGCCGTCTTAAGTACAAGAGGACTGACACTCATACTTTCTATGATTTGAACCTCTCCTGTGAGTCAAGTTTTAGATCCGATGCTTCACTTCAGGTTTACTGTATTCCTAGGACCTTCTTATTGACGATGAAACACAGAAATTGCATCCGAATTTAATACAAACGGCACAATGCAGACTTAAGTACAAGAGGACTGACACTCTAACTTTCTATGATTTGAACCTCTCCTGTGAATCCCGTTTTAGATTCCGATGGTTCACTTCAGGTTTACTGTATCCCTTGGACCTTCTTATTGACGATGAAGCACAGAAATTGCATCCGAATTTAATACAAAAGGCACAGTGCCGACTTAAGTACTAGCGGACTGACACTCTAACTTTCTATGATTTGAACCTCTCCTGCGAGTCCAGTTTTAGATTCCGATGCTTCACTTCAGGTTTACTGTATCCCTTGTACCTTCTTATTGACGATGAAACACAGAAATTGCATCTGAATTTAAAACAAAAGACACAATGAAGACCTAAGTACACGAGGACTGACACGCTAACTTTCTATGATTTGAACCACTCCTGTAAGTCCAGTTTTAGATTCCGATGCTTTACTTTAGGTTTACTGTATACTTTGCACTTTCTTATTGATGATGAAATACAGAAATTGCATCCGAATTTATTACCAAAGGCACAATGCCGACTTCAGTACAAGAGGACTGACACTCTCACTTTCTATGATTTGAACCACGCCTTTGAGTCCAGTTTTAGGTTCAGATGCTGCATTTCAGGTTTACTGTATCCCTTGGACCTTCTTACTGCCGATGAAACACAGAAATTGCATCCGAATTTATTACAAATGGCACAATGCCGACTTAAGTACAAGAGGACTGACACTCTAACTTTCTATGATTTGAACCTCTCCTGTGAGTCCAGTTTTAAATTCCGATGCTTCATTTCAGGTTTACTGTATCCCTTGGACCTTCTAATTGACGATGAAACACAGAAATTGCATCCGAATTTAATACAAAAGGCACAATGCCGACTTAAGTACAAGAGGACTGACACTCTAACTTCTTATCATTTGAACTTCTCCTGTGAGCCCGGTTTTGGATTCCGATGCTGCACTTCAGGTTTACTGTATCCCTTCGACCTTCTTATTGACGATGAAAGACAGATATTGCATCCGAATTTAATACAAAAGGCACAATGCCGACTTAAGTACAAGACGACTGACACTCTAACTTTCTATGATTTCAACCTCTCTTGTGAGTCCAGTTTTAGATTCCGATGCTTCACTTCAGGTGTACTGTATCCCTTGGACCTTCTTATTGACGATGAAGCACACAAATTTCATGCGAATTTAATACAAAAAGCACAATGCCGACTTAAGTACAAGAGGACTGAAACTCTAACTTTCTATGATTTGAACCTCTCCTGTGAATCCAGTTTTAGATTCCGATGGTTCACTTCAGGTTTACTGTATCCCTTGGACCTTCTTATTGACGATGAAGCACAGAAATTGCATCCGAATTTAATACAAAAGGCACAGTGCCGACTTAAGTACTAGCGGACTGACACTCTAACTTTCTATGATTTGAACCTCTCCTGCGAGTCCAGTTTTAGATTCCGATGCTTCACTTCAGGTTTACTGTATCCCTTGTACCTTCTTATTGACGATGAAACACAGAAATTGCATCTGAATTTAAATCAAAAGACACAATGAAGACCTAAGTACACGAGGACTGACACGCTAACTTTCTATGATTTGAACCTCTCCTATGAGTCCAGTTTTAGATTCCGATGCTTCACTTCAGGTTTACTGTATACCTTGGACTTTCTTATTGACGATGAAACACAGAAATTGCATCCGAATTTAATACAAAGGCACAATGCCGTCTTAAGTACAAGAGGACTGACACTCAAACTTTCTATGATTTGAACCTCTCCTGTGAGTCAAGTTTTAGATCCGATGCTTCACTTCAGGATTACTGTATTCCTAGGACCTTCTTATTGACGATGAAACACAGAAATTGCATCCGAATTTAATACAAACGGCACAATGCAGACTTAAGTACAAGAGGACTGACACTCTAACTTTCTATGATTTGAACCTCTCCTGTGAGTCCAGTTTTAGATTCCGACGCTTCACTTCAGGTTTACTGTATACCTTGGACCTTCTTATTGATGATGAAATACAGAAATTGCATCCGATTTTTATTACCAAAGGCACAATGCCGACTTCAGTACAAGAGGACTGACACTCTCACTTTCTATGATTTGAACCACGCCTTAGAGTCCAGTTTTAGGTTCAGATGCTGCATTTCAGGTTTACTGTATCCCTTGGACCTTCTTACTGCCGATGAAACACAGAAATTGCATCCGAATTTATTACAAATGGCACAATGCCGACTTAAGTACAAGAGGACTGACACTCTAATTTTCTATGATTTGAACCTCTCCTGTGAGTCCAGTTTTAAATTCCGATGCTTCATTTCAGGTTTACTGTATCCCTTGGACCTTCTAATTGACGATGAAACACAGAAATTGCATCCGAATTTAATACAAAAGGCACAATGCCGACTTAAGTACAAGAGGACTGACACTCTAACTTCTTATCATTTGAACTTCTCCTGTGAGCCCGGTTTTGGATTCCGATGCTTCACTTCAGGTTTACTGTATCCCTTGGACCTTCTTATTGACGATGAAAGACAGATATTGCATCCGAATTTAATACAAAAGGCACAATGCCGACTTAAGTACAAGACGACTGACACTCTAACTTTCTATGTTTTCAACCTCTCTTATGAGTCCAGTTTTACATTCCGATGCTTCACTTCAGGTGAACTGTATCCCTTGGACCTTCTTATTGACGATGAAGCACAGAAATTTCATGCGAATTTAATACAAAAGGCACAATGCCGACTTAAGTACAAGAGGACTGAAACTCTAACTTTCTATTATTTGAACCTCTCCTGTGAGTCCAGTTTTAGATTCCGATGGTTCACTTCAGGTTTACTGTATCCCTTGGACCTTCTTATTGACGATGAAGCACAGAAATTGCATCCGAATTTAATACAAAAGGCACAGTGCCGACTTAAGTACTAGCGGACTGACACTCTAACTTTCTACGATTTGAACCTCTCCTGCGAGTGCAGTTTTAGATTCCGATGCTTCACTTCAGGTTTACTGTATCCCTTGTACCTTCTTATTGACGATGAAACACAGAAATTGCATCTGAATTTAAAACAAAAGACACAATTCCGACCTAAGTACACGAGGACTGACACGCTAACTTTCTATGATTTGAACCACTCCTGTAAGTCCAGTTTTGGATTCCGATGCTTTACTTTAGGTGTACTGTATACTTTGCACCTTCTTATTGACGAAGAAATACAGAAATTGCATCCGAATTTAATACAAAAGGCACAATACCGACTTAAGTACAAGAGGACTGACACTCTAACTTTCTTTGACTTGAACCTCTCCTGTGAGTTGAATTTTCTTTCGATGCCTCACTTCAGGTTTACTGTAATCATTGGACCTTCTTCTTGACGATGAAACACAGAATTTGCATCCGAATTTAATAAAAAAGGCACAATGCCGACTTAAGTACAAGAGGACTGACACTCTAACTTTCTATGATTTAAATCACTCCTGTGAGTCCAGTTTTAGATTCCGATGCTTCACTTCAGGTTTACTGTATACCTTGGACCTTCTTATTGACGATGAAACATAGAAATTGCATCCGAATTTAATACAAAAGGCACAATGCCCACTTAAGAACAAGAGGACTGACACTCTAACTTTCTATGGTTTGAACCTCTCCTGTGAGTCCAGTCTTAGATTCTGATGCTTTACTACAGGTTTACTGTATCCCTTGGACCTTCTTGTTGCCGATGAAATACAGAAATTGCATCCGAATTTAATACAATGGGCACAATGCCCACTTAGGTTCAAGATTACTGACACTCTAACTTCCTAGGATTTAACAGCTCCTGTGAGCCTAGTTTTACATTCCAAGTCTTTCTCTTCAGGTTTTCTGTATACCGTGGACCTTTTTATTGACGATGAAGCACAAAAATTGCATCCGAATTTAATATAAAAGGCACAATGCCGACTTAAGTACAAGACGACTGACACTCTAACTTTCTATGATTTGAACCTCTCCTGTGAGTCCAGTTTTAGATTCCGATGCTTCATTTTAGGTGTACTGTACACCTAGGACCTTCTTATTGACGATGATATACAGAAATTGCATCCGAATTTAATACAAAAGGCACAATGCCGACTTAAGTACGAGAGGACTGACACTCTAACTTTCTAAGGTTTGAACCTCTCCTGTGAGTCCAGTTTTAGATTCCGATGCTTCACTTCAGGTGTACTGTATCCCTTGGACCTTCTTATTGACGATGAAGCACAGAAATTCCATCCGAATTTAATACAAAAGGCACAGTGCCGATCTCAGTACACGAGGGCTGACACGCTAACTTACTATGATTTGAACCTCTCCTGTGAGTTGAGTTTTATTTCGATGCTTCACTTCAGGTTTACTGTAATCATTGGACCTTCTTATTGACGATGTAACACAGAATTTGCATCCGAATTTAATACAAAAGGCACAATGCCGGTTTAAGTACAAGAGGACTGACACTCTAACTTCTATGATTTAAATCACTCCTGTGAGTCCAGTTTTAGATTGCCAAGCTTCACTTCAGGTTTCCTGTATACCTTGGACCTTCTTATTGACGATGAAACATAGATATTGCATCCGAATTTAATACAAAAGGCACAATGCCGACTTAAGTACAAGAGGACTGACACTCTAACTTTCTATGGTTTGAACCTCTCCTGTGAGTCCAGTTTTAGATTCTGATGCTTCACTACAGGTTTACTGTATACCTTGGACCTTCTTATTGCCGATGAAATACAGAAATTGCATCCGAATTTAATACAAAGGGCACAATGCCCACTTAAGTTCAAGAGGACTAACACTCTAACTTTCTAGGATTTAACAGCTCCTGTGAGTCCAGTTTTAGATTCCGATGCTTTCTCTTCAGGTTTTCTGTAAACCGTGGACCTTTTAATTGACGATGAAGCACAAAAATTGCTTCCAAATTTAATACAAAAGGCACAATGCCCACTTAAGTACAAGAGGACTGACACTCCAACTTTCTATGATTTGAACCTCTCCTGTGAGTCCAGTTTTAGATTCCGATGCTTCACTTCAGGTTTACTTTATACCTTGGACTTTCGTATTGACGATGAAACACAGAAATTGCATCCGAATTTAATACAAAGGCACAATGTCGTCTTAAGTACAAGAGGACTGACACTCAAACTTTCTATGATTTGAACCTCTCCTGTGAGTCAAGTTTTAGATCCGATGCTTCACTTCAGGTTTACTGTATTCCTAGGACCTTCTTATTGACGATGAAACACAGAAATTGCATCCGAATTTAATACAATGGGCACAATACCCACTTAAGTTCAAGATTACTAACACTCTAACTTTCTAGGATTTAACAGCTCCTGTGAGTACAGTTTTACATTCCGATGCTTTCTCTTCAGGTTTTCTGTATACCGTGGACCTTTTTATTGACGATGAAGCACAAAAATTGCTTCCGAATTTAATACAAAAGGCACAATGCCGACTTAAGTACAAGAGGACTGACACACTAACTTTCTATGGTTTGAACCTCTCCTGTGAGTCCAGTTTTAGATTCCGATGCTTCACTTCAGGTTTACTGTATACCTTGGACCTTCTTATTGACGATGAAACACAGAAATTGCATCAGAATTTAATACAAAGGCACAATGCCGTCTTAAGTACAAGAGGACTGACACTCAAACATTCTATGATCTGAACCTTTCCTGTGAGTCCAGTTTTAGATCCGATGCTTCACTTCAGGTTTACTGTATTCCTAGGACCTTCTTATTGACGATGAAACACAGAAATTTCATCCGAATTTAATACAAACGGCACAATGCCGTCTTAAGTACAAGAGGACTGACACTCTAACTTTCTATGATTTGAACCACTCCTATGAGTCCAGTTTTAGATTCCGACGCTTCACTTCAGGTTTACTGTATACCTTGGACCTTCTTATTGATGATGAAATACGGAAATTGCATCCGAATTAAATACAAAACGCACAATGCCGACTTAAGTACAAGAGGACTGACACTCTCACTTTCTATGATTTTAACCTCGCCTTTGAGTCCAGTTTTAGGTTCAGATGCTGCACTTCAGGTTTACTGTATCCCTTGGACCTTCTTATTGCCGATGAAACACAGAAATTGCATCCGAATTTAATACAAATGGCACAATGCCGACTTAAGTACAAGAGGACTGACACTCTAACTTTCTATGATTTGAACCTCTCCTGTGAGTCCAGTTTTAAATTCCGATGCTTCATTTCAGGATTACTGTATCCTTTGGACCTTCTAATTGACGATGAAACACAGAAATTGCATCCGAATTTATTACAAAAGGAACAATGCCGACTTAAGTACAAGAGGACTGACACTCTAACTTTTTATGATTTGAACTTCTCCTGTGAGCCCGGTTTTGGATTCCGATGCTTCACTTCAGGTTTACTGTATCCCTTGGACCTTCTTATTGACGATGAAACACAGATATTGCATCCGAATTTAATACAAAAGGCACAATGCCGACTTAAGTACAAGACGACTGACACTCTAACTTTCTATGATTTGAACCTCTCCAGTGAGACCAGTTATAGATTCCGATGCTTCATTTTAGGTGTACTGAACACCTAGGACCTTCTTATTGACGATGATATACAGAAATTGCATCCGAATTTAATACAAAAGGCACAATGTCGACTTAAGTACAAGAGGACTGACACTCTAACTTTCTAAGATTTGAACCTCTCCTGTGAGTCCAGTTTTAGATTCCGATGCTTCTCTTCAGGTGTACTGTAGCACTTGGACCTTCTTATTGACGATGAAGCACAGAAATTGCATGCGATTTTAATACAAAGGCACAATGCCGACTTAAGTGCAAGAGGACAGACACTCTAACTTTCTATGATTTAGCCGCTCCTGTGAGTCCAGTTTTAGATTCCGATGCTTCACTTCAGGTTTACTGTATCCCTTGGACCTTCTTATTGACGATGAAATATAGAAATTGCATCCGAATTTAATACAAAATGCACAATGCCGACTTAAGTACAAGAGGACTGACACTCTAACTTTCTATGATTTGAACCTCTCCTGAGAGTCCAGTTATAGTTTCCGATGCTTCACTTCAGGTTTACTGTATCCCTCGGACCTCCTTATTGACGATGAAACACAGAAATAGCATCCGAATTTAATACAAAAGGCACAACGCCGACTTAAGTACAATAGGACTGAAACTCTAACGTTCTATGATTTGAACCTCTCCTGTGAGTCCAGTTTTAGATTCCGATGGTTCACTTCAGGTTTACTGTATCCCTTGGACCTTCTTATTGACGATGAAGCACAGAAATTGCATCCGAATTTAATACAAAAGGCACAGTGCCGACTTAAGTACAAGCTGACTGACACTCTAACTTTCTATGATTTGAACCTCTCCTGCGAGTCCAGTTTTAGATTCCGATGCTTCACTTCAGGTTTACTGTATCCCTTGGACCTTCTTATTGACGATGAAACACAGAAATTGCATCTGAATTTAAAACAAAAGACACAATGGCGACCTAAGTACACGAGGACTGACACGCTAACTTTCTATGATTTGAACCACTCCTGTAAGTCCAGTTTTAGATTCCGATGCTTCACTTTAGGTTTACTGTATACTTTGCACCTTCTTATTGACGAAGAAATACAGAAATTGCATCCGAATTTAATACAAAAGGCACAATGCCGACTTAAGTACAAGAAGACTGAAACTCTAACTGTCTATGATTTGAACCTCTCCTGTGAGTCCAGTTTTAGATTGCGATGCTTCACTTCAGGTTTACGGTATCCCTTGGACCTTCTTATTGACGATGAAACACAGAAATTGCATCCGAATTTAATAGAAAAGGCACAATGCCGACTTAAGTACAAGAGGAGAGACACTCTAACTTTCTATGATTTAAACCTCTCCTGTGATTTCAGTTTCAAATTCCGATGCTTCACTTCAGGTTTACTGTATACCTTGGACCTTCATATTGACGATGAATCAAAGAAATTGCATCCGAATTTAATACAAATGGCACAATGCCGACTTAAGTACAAGAGGACTGACACTCTAACTTTCTATGATTTGAACCTCTCCTATGAGTCCAGTTTTAAATTCCGATGCTTCATTTCAGGTTTACTGTATCCCTTGGACCTTCTAATTGACGATGAAACACAGAAATTGAATCCGAATTTAATACAAAAAGCACAATGCCGACTTAAGTACAAGAGGACTGACACTCTAACATTCTATGATTTGAACTTCTCCTGTGGGCCCGGTTTTAGATTCCGATGGTTCACTTCAGGTTTACTGTATCCCTTGGACCTTCATATTGACGATGAAATACAGAAATTGCATTCGAATTTAATATAAAAGGCACAATGCCGACTTAAGTACAAGAGGACTGACACTCTCACTTTCTATGATTTGAACCTCGCCTTTGAGTCCAGTTTTAGGTTCAGATGCTGCACTTCAGGTTTACTGTATCCCTTGGACCTTCTTATTGACGATGAAACACAGAAATTGCATCCGAATTTAATACAAATGTTACAATGCCGACTTAAGTACAAGAGGACTGACACTCTAACTTTCTATGATTTGAACCTCTCCTGTGAGTCCAGTTTTAAATTCTGATGCTTCATTTCAGGTTTACTGTATCCCTTGGATCTTCTAATTGACGGTAAAACACAGAAATTGCATCCGAATTTAATACAAAAGGCACAATGCCGAGTTAAGTACAAGAGGACTGATACTCTAACTTTCTATGATTTGAACTTCTCCTGTGAGCCCGGTTTTGGATTCCGATGCTTCACTTCAGGTTTACTGTATCCCTTGGACCTTCTTATTGACGATGAAACACAGATATTGCATCCGAATTTAATACAAAAGGCACAATGCCGACTTAAGTACAAGACGACTGACACTCTAACTTCTATAATTTGAACCTCTCCTGCGAGTCCAGTTTTAGATTCCGATGCTTCATTTTAGGTGTACTGTACACCTAGGACCTTCTTATTGACGACGATTTTCAGAAATTGCATCCCAATTTAATACAAAAGGCACAATGCCGACTTAAGTACAAGAGGACTGACACTCTAACTTTCTAAGATTTGAACCTCTCCTGTGAGTCCAGTTTTAGATTCCGATGCTTCGCTTCAGGTGTATTGTATCCCTTGGACCTTCTTATTGACGATGAAGCACAGAAAATGCATGCGAATTTAATACAAAAGGCACAATGCCGACTTAAGTACAAGAGGACAGACACTCTAACTTGCTATGATTTAACCGCTCCTGTGAGTCCAGTTTTAGATTCCGATGCTTCACTTCAGGTTTACTGTATCCCTTGGACCTTCTTATTGACGATGAAATACAGAACTTGCATCCGAATTTAATACAAAAGGCACAATGCCGACTTAAGTACAAGAGGACTGACACTCTAACTTTCTATGATTTGAACCTCTCCTGTGAGTCCCGTTTTAAATTCCGATGCTTCATTTCAGGTTTATTGTATCCCTTGGACCTTCTAATTGACGGTGAAACACAGAAATTGCATCCGAATTTAATACAAAAGGCACAATGCCGACTTAAGTACAAGAGGACTGACACTCTAACTTCTTATCATTTGAACTTCTCCTGTGAGCCCGGTTTTGGATTCCGATGCTTCACTTCAGGTTTACTGTATCCCTTGTACCTTCTTATTGACGATGAAAGACAGATATTGCATCCGAATTTAATACAAAAGGCACAATGCCGACTTAAGTACAAGACGACTGACACTCTAACTTTCTATGATTTCAACCTCTCTTGTGAGTCCAGTTTTAGATTCCGATGCTTCACTTCAGGTGTGATGTATCCCTTGGACCTTCTTATTGACGATGAAACACAGAAATTGCATCCGAATTTAATAGAAAAGGCACAATGCCGACTTAAGTACAAGAGGACAGACACTCTAACTTTCTATGATTTAAACCTCTCCTGTGAATTCAGTTTCAAATTCCGATGCTTCACTTCAGGTTTACTGTATACCTTGGACCTTCTTATTGCCGATGAATCAAAGAAATTGCATCCGAATTTAATACAAATGGCTCAATGCCGACTTAAGTACAAGAGGACTGACACTCTAACTTTCTATGATTTGAACCTCTCCTATGAGTCCAGTTTTAAATTCCGATGCTTCATTTCAGGTTTACTGTATCCCTTGGACCTTCTAATTGACGATGAAACACAGAAATTGAATCCGAATTTAATACAAAAAGCACAATGCCGACTTAAGTACAAGAGGACTGACACTCTAACATTCTATGATTTGAACTTCTCCTGTGGGCCCGGTTTTAGATTCCGATGGTTCACTTCAGGTTTACTGTATCCCTTGGACCTTCATATTGACGATGAAATACAGAAATTGCATTCGAATTTAATACAAAAGGCACAATGCCGACTTAAGTACAAGAGGACTGACACTCTCACTTTCTATGTTTTGAACCTCGCCTTTGAGTCCAGTTTTAGGTTCAGATGGTGCACTTCAGGTTTACTGTATCCCTTGGACCTTCTTATTGACGATGAAACACAGAAATTGCATCCGAATTTAATACAAATGTTACAATGCCGACTTAAGTACAAGAGGACTGACACTTTAACTTTCTATGATTTGAACCTCTCCTGTGAGTCCAGTTTTAAATTCTGATGCTTCATTTCAGGTTTACTGTATCCCTTGGACCTTCTAATTGACGGTAAAACACAGAAATTGCATCCGAATTTAATACAAAAGGCACAATGCCGAGTTAAGTACAAGAGGACTGATACTCTAACTTTCTATGATTTGAACTTCTCCTGTGAGCCCGGTTTTGGATTCCGATGCTTCACTTCAGGTTTACTGTATCCCTTGGACCTTCTTATTGACGATGAAACACAGATATTGCATCCGAATTTAATACAAAAGGCACAATGCCGACTTAAGTACAAGACGACTGACACTCTAACTTTCTATGATTTGAACCTCTCCTGTGAGTCCGGTTTTAGATTCCGATGCTTCATTTTAGGTGTACTGTACACCTAGGACCTTCTTATTGACGACGATTTTCAGAAATTGCATCCCAATTTAATACAAAAGGCACAATGCCGACGTAAGTACAAGAGGACTGACACTCTAACTTTCTAAGATTTGAACCACTCCTGTGAGTCCAGTTTTAGATTCCGATGCTTCGCTTCAGGTGTATTGTATCCCTTGGACCTTCTTATTGACGATGAAGCACAGAAAATGCATGCGAATTTAATACAAAAGGCACAATGCCGACTTAAGAACAAGAGGACAGACACTCTAACTTGCTATGATTTAACCGCTCCTGTGAGTCCAGTTTTAGATTCCGATGCTTCACTTCAGGTTTACTGCATCCCTTCGACCTTCTTATTGACGATGAAATACAGAACTTGCATCCGAATTTAATACAAAAGGCACAATGCCGACTTAAGTACAAGAGGACTGACACTCTAACTTTCTATGATTTGAACCTCTCCTGTGAGTCCCGTTTTAAATTCCGATGCTTCATTTCAGGTTTATTGTATCCCTTGGACCTTCTAATTGACGATGAAACACAGAAATTGCATCCCAATTTAATACAAAAGGCACAATGCCGACTTAAGTACAAGAGGACTGACACTCTAACTTCTTATCATTTGAACTTCTCCTGTGAGCCCGGTTTTGGATTCCGATGCTTCACTTCAGGTTTACTGTATCCCTTGGACCTTCTTATTGACGATGAAAGACAGATATTGCATCTGAATTTAAAACAAAAGACACAATGGCGACCAAAGTACACGAGGACTGACACGCTAACTTTCTATGATTTGAACCACTCCTGTAAGTCCAGTTTTAGATTCCGATGCTTCACTTTAGGTTTACTGTATACTTTGCACCTTCTTATTGACGAAGAAATACAGAAATTGCATCCGAATTTAATACAAAAGGCACAATGCCGACTTAAGTACAAGAGGACTGACACTCTAACATTCTATGATTTGAACATCTCCTGTGAGCCCGGTTTTAGATTCCGATGGTTCACTTCAGGTTTACTGTATCCCTTGGACCTTCTTATTGACGATGAAACACAGAAATTGCATCCGAATTTAATACAAATGGCACAATGCCGAGTTAAGTTTTAGATTCCGATGGTTCACTTCAGGTTTACTGTATCCCTTGGACCTTCTTATTGACGATGAAGCACAGAAATTGCATCCGAATTTAATACAAAAGGCACAGTGCCGACTTAAGTACAAGCGGACTGACACTCTAACTTTCTATAATTTGAACCTCTCCTGCGAGTCCAGTTTTAGATTCCGATGCTTCACTTCAGGTTTACTGTATCCCTTGGACCTTCTTATTGACGATGAAGCACAGAAATTGCATCCGAATTTAATACAAAAGGCACAGTGCCGACTTAAGTACAAGCGGACTGACACTCTAACTTTCTATAATTTGAACCTCTCCTGCGAGTCCAGTTTTACATTCCGATGCTTCACTTCAGGTTTACTGTATCCCTTGTACCTTATATTGACGATGAAACACAGAAATTGCATCTGAATTTAAAACAAAAGACACAATGCCGACCTAAGTACACGAGGACTGTCACGCTAACTTTCTATGATTTGAACCTCTCCTGTGAGTCCAGTTTTAGATTCCGATGCTTCACTTCAGGTTTATTGTATACCTTGGACCTTCTTATTGACGATGAAACACAGAAATTGCATCAGAATTTAATACAAAGGCACAATGCCGTCTTAAGTACAAGAGGACTGACACTCAAACTTTCTATGATCTGAACCTCTCCTGTGAGTCCCGTTTTAGATCCGATGCTTCACTTCAGGTTTACTGTATTCCTAGGACCTACTTATTGACGATGAAACACAGAAATTTCATCCGAATTTAATACAAACGGCACAATGCCGACTTAAGTACAAGAGGACAGACACTCTAACTTTCTATGATCTGAACCACTCCTGTGAGTCCAGTTTTAGATTCCGACGCTTCACTTCAGGTTTACTGTATACCTTGGACCTTCTTATTGATGATGAAATACAGAAATTGCATCCGAATTAAATACAAAACGCACATTGCCGACTTAAGTACAAGAGGACTGACACTCTCACTTTCTATGATTTGAACCTCGCCTTTGAGTCCAGTTTTTGGTTCAGATGCTGCACTTCAGGTTTACTGTATCCCTTGGACATTCTCATTGACGATGAAACACAGAAATTGCATCCGAATTTAATACAAATGGCACAATGCCGACTTAAGTACAAGAGGACAGACACTCTAACTTTCTATGATTTGAACCTCTCCTGTGAGTCCAGTTTTAAATTCCGATGCTTCATTTCAGGTTTACTGTATCCCTTGGACCTTCTAATTGACGATGAAACACAGAAATTGCATCCGAATTTATTACAAAAGGAACAATGCCGACTTAAGTACAAGAGGACTGACACTCTAACTTTCTATGATTTGAACATCTCCTGTGAGCCCGGTTTTGGATTCCGATGCTTCACTTCAGGTTTACTGTATCCCTTGGACCTTCTTATTGACGATGAAACACAGATATTGCATCCGAATATAATACAAAAGGCACAATGCCGACTTAAGTACAAGACGACTGACACTCTAACTTTCTATGTTTTGAACCTCTCCAGTGAGTCCAGTTATAGATTCCGATGCTTCATTTTAGGTGTACTGTACACCTAGGACCTTCTTATTGACGACGATATACAGAAATTGCATCCGAATTTAATACAAAAGGCACAATGCCGACTTATGTACAAGATTACTGACACTCTAACTTTCTATGATTTGAACCTCTCCTGTGAGTTGGGTTTTAGATTTCGATGCTTCACTTCAGGTTTACTGTAAACATTATACCTTCTTATTGACGATGAAACAAAGATATTGCATCCGAATTTAATACAAAAGGCACAATGCCGACTTAAGTACAAGAGGACTGACACTCTAACTTTCTATGATTTAAACCTCTCCTATGTGACCAGTTTTAGATTCCGATGCTTCACTTCAGGTTTACTGTATACCTTGGACCTTCTTATTGACGATGAAACATAGAAATTGCATCCGAATTTAATACAAAAGGCACAATGCCGATGTAAGTACAAGAGGACTGACACTCTAACTTTCTATGGTTTAACCGCCCCTGTGATTCCAGTTTTAGATTCTGATGCTTTTTCTTCAAGTTTTCATATACCTTGGACCTTGTTATTGACGATGAAGCACAGAAATAGCATCCGAATTTAATACAAAAGGCACAATGCCGACTTAAGTACAAGACGACTGACACTCTAATTTTCTATGATTTGAACCTCTCCTGTGAGTCCAGATTTAGATTCCGATGCTTCATTTTAGGTGTACTGTACACCTAGGACATTCTTATTGACGATAAAACGCAGAAATTGCATCCGAATTTAATACAAAACGCACAATGCCGACTTAAATACAAGACTACTGACACTCTAACTTTCTAAGATTTGAACTTCTCCTGTGAGCCCGGTTTTGGATTCCGATGCTTCACTTCAGGTTTACTGTATCCCTTGGACCTTCTCATTGCCGATGAAACACAGATATTGCATCCGAATTTAATACAAAAGGCACAATGCCGACTTAAGTACAAGACGACTGACACTCTAATTTTCTATGATTTGAACCTCTCCTGTGAGTCCAGATTTAGTTTCCGATGCTTCATTTTAGGTGTACTGTACACCTAGGACATTCTTGTTTACGATGAAACGCAGAAATTGCATCCGAATTTAATACAAAACGCACAATGCCGACTTAAGTACAAGAGGAATGACACTCTAACTTACTAATATTTGAACCTCTCCTGTGAGTCCAGTTTTAGATTCCGATGCTTCACTTCAGGTGTACTGTATCCCTTGGACCTTCTTATTGACGATGAAGCACAGAAATTGCATGCGAATTTAATACAAAAGGCACAATGCCGACTTAAGTACAAGAGGACAGACACTCTAACTTTCTATGATTTAACCGCTCCTGTGAGTCCAGTTTTAGATTCCGTTGCTGCACTTCAGGTTTACTGTATCCCTTGGACCTTCTTATTGTCGATGAAATACAGAAATTGCATCCGAATTTAATACAAAAGGCACAATGCCGACTTAAGTACAAGAGGACTGACACTCTAACTTTCTATGATTTGAACCTCTCCTGAGAGTCCAGTTATAGTTTTCGATGCTTCACTTCAGGTTTACTGTATCACTCGGACCTTCATATTGACGATGAAACACAAAATAGCATCCGAATTTAATACAAATGGCACAACGCCGACTTAAGTACAAGAGGACTGAAACTCTAACTTTCTATGATTGGAACCTCTCCTGTGAGTCCAGTTTTAGATTCCGATGGTTCACTTCAGGTTTACTGTATCCCTTGGACCTTCTTATTGACGATGAAACACAGAAATTGCATCTGAATTTAAAACAAAAGACACAATGGCGACCTAAGTACACGAGGACTGACACGCTAACTTTCTATGATTTGAACCACTCCTGTAAGTCCAGTTTTAGATTCCGATGCTTCACCGTAGGTTTACTGTATACTTTGCACCTTCTTATTGACGAAGAAATACAGAAATTGCATCCGAATTTAATACAAAAGGCACAATGCCGACTTAAGTGCAAGAAGACTGAAACTCTAACTTTCTATGATTTGAACCTCTCCTGTGAGTCCAGTTTTAGATTGCGATGCTTCACTTCAGGTTTACTGTATCCCTTGGACCTTCTTATTGACGATGAAACACAGAAATTGCATCCGAATTTAATAGAAAAGGCACAATGCCGACTTAAGTACAAGAGGACAGACACTCTAACTTTCTATGATTTAAACCTCTCCTGTGAATTCAGTTACAAATTCCGATGCTTCACTTCAGGTTTACTGTATACCTTGGACCTTCTTATTGACGATGAATCAAAGAAATTGCATCCGAATTTAATACAAATGGCACAATGCCGACTTAAGTACAAGAGGACTGACACTCTAACTTTCTATGATTTGAACCTCTCCTGTGAGTCCAGTTTTAAATTCCGATGCTTCTTTTTTAGGTTTACTGTATCCCTTGGACCTTCTAATTGACGATGAAACACAGAAATTGAATCCGAATTTAATACAAAAAGCACAATGCCGACTTAAGTACAAGAGGACTGACACTCTAACTTTCTATGATTTGAACTTCTCCTGTGAGCCCGGTTTTGGATTCCGATGCTTCACTTCAGGTTTACTGTATCCCTTGGACCTACTTATTGACGATGAAACACAGATATTGCATCCGAATTTAATACAAAAGGCACAATGCCGACTTAAGTACAAGACGACTGACACTCTAACTTTCTATGATTTGAACCTCTCCTGTGAGTCCAGTATTAGATTCCGATGCTTCATTTTAGGTGTACTGTACACCTAGGACCTTCTTATTGACGACGATATTCAGAAATTGCATCCGAATTTAATACAAAAGGCACGATGCCGACTTAAGTACAAGAGGACTGACACTCTAACTTGCTATGATTTAACCGCTCCTGTGAGTCCAGTTTTAGATTCCGATGCTTCACTTCAGGTTTACTGTATCCCTTGGACCTTCTTATTGACGATGAAATACAGAACTTGCATCCGAATTTAATACAAAAGGCACAATGCCGACTTAAGTACAAGAGGACTGACACTCTAACTTTCTATGATTTGAACCTCTCCTGAGGGCCCAGTTATAGTTTCCGATGCTTCACTTCAGGTTTACTGTATCCCTCGGACCTTCTTATTGACGACGAAACACAGAAATAGCATCCCAATTTAATACAAAAGGCACAACGCCGACTTAAGTACAAGAGGACTGAAACTATAACTTTCTATGATTTGAACTTCTCCTGTGAAACCGGTTTTGGATTCCGATGCTTCACTTCAGGTTTACTGTATCCCTTGGACCTTCATATTGACGATGAAACACAGATATTGCATCCGAATTTAATACAAAATGCACAATGCCGACTTAAGTACGAGACGACTGACACTCAACTTTCTATGTTTTGAACCTCTCCTGTGAGTCCAGTTTTAGATTCCGATGCTTCATTTTAGGTGTACTGTATACCTAGGACCTTCTTATTGACGATGATATACAGAATTTGCATCCGAATTTAATACAAAAGGCACAATGCCGACTTAAGTACAAGAGGACTGACACTCTAAGTTTATATGATTTGAACCTCTGCTGTGAGTCCAGCTTTAAATAACGAGTGCTTCATTTCAGGTATACTGTATCCCTTGGACCTTCTAATTGACGGTGAAACACAGAAATTGCATCCGAATTTAATACAAAAGGCACAATGCCGAGTTAAGTACAAGAGGACTAACACTCTAACTTTCTATGATTTGAACTTCTCCTGTGAGCCCGGTTTTGGATTCCGATGCTTCACTTCAGGTTTACTGTATCCCTTGGACCTTTTTATTGACGATGAAATACAGAAATTGCATCCGAATTTAATACAAAAGGCACAATGCCGACTTAAGTACAAGAGGACTGACACTCTAACTTTCTATGTTTTGAACCTCTCCTGAGAGTCCAGTTATAGTTTCCGATGCTTCACTTCAGGTATACCTTATCCCTCGGACCTTCTTATTGACGATGAAACACAGAAATAGCATCCGAATTTAATACAAAAGGCACAACGCCGACTTAAGTACAAGAGGACTGAAACTCTAACTTCCTATGATTTGAACCTCTCCTGTGAGTCCAGTTTTAGATTCCGATGGTTCACTTCAGGTTTACTGTATCCCTTGGACCTTCTTATTGACGATGAAGCACAGAAATTGCATCCGAATTTAATACAAAAGGCACAGTGCCGACTTAAGTACAAGCGGACTGACACTCTACCTTCCTATGATTTGAACCTCTCCTGCGAGTCCAGTTTTAGAATCCGATGCTTGACTTCAGGTTTACTGTATCCCTTGGACCTTCTTATTGACGATGAAGCACAGAAATTGCATGCGAATTTAATACAAAAGGCACAATGCCGACTTAAGTGCAAGAGGACAGACACTCTAACTTGCTATGATTTAACCGCTCCTGTGAGCCCAGTTTTAGATTCCGATGCTTCACTTCAGGTTTACTGTATCCCTTGGACCTTCTTATTGACGATGAAATACAGAAATTGCATCCGAATTTAATACAAAAGGCACAATGCCGACTTAAGTACAAGAGGACTGACACTCTAACTTTATATGATTTGAACTTCTCCTGTGAGCCCGGTTTTGGATTCCGATGCTTCACTTCAGGTTTGCTGTATCCCTTGGGCCTTCTTATTGACGATGAAACACAGATATTGCATCCGAATTTAATACAAAAGGCACAATGCAGACTTAAGTACAAGACGACTGACACTCTAATTTTCTATGATTTGAACCTCTCCTGTGAGTCCAGTTTTAGATTCCGATGCTTCATTTTCGGTGTACTGTACACCTAGGACCTTCCTATTGACGATGAAGCGCAGAAATTGCATTCGAATTTAATACAAAACGCACAATGCCGACTTAAGTACAAGAGGACTGACACTCTAACTTTCTATGATTTGAACCTCTCCTGAGAGCCCAGTTATAGTTTCCGATGCTCCACTTCAGGTTTACTGTATCCCTCGGACCTTCTTATTGACGATGAAACACAGAAATAGCATCCCAATTTAATACGAAAGGCACAACGCCGACTAAAGTACAAGAGGACTGAAACTATAACTTTCTATGATTTGAACTTCTCCTGTGAGCCCGGTTTTGGATTCCGATGCTTCACTTCAGGTTTACTGTATCCGTTGGACCATCATATTGACGATGAAACACAGATATTGCATCCGAATTTAATACAAAAGGCACAATGCCGACTTAAGTACGAGACGACTGACACTCAACTTTCTATGATTTGAACCTCTCCTGTGAGTCCAGTTTTAGATTCCGATGCTTCATTTTAGGTGTACTGTATACCTAGGACCTTCTTATTGACGATGATATACAGAATTTGCATCCGAATTTAATACAAAAGGCACAATGCCGACTTAAGTACAAGAGGACTGACACTCTAAGTTTATATGATTTGAACCTCTGCTGTGAGTCCAGTTTTAGATTCCGATGCTTCATTTCAGGTTTACTGTATCCTTTGGACCTTCTAATTGACGGTGAAACACAGAAATTGCATCCGAATTTAATACAAAAGGCACAATGCCGAGTTAAGTACAAGAGGACTGACACTCTAACTTTCTCTGATTTGAACGCCTCCTGTGAGCCCGGTTTTGGATTCCGATGCTTCACTTCAGGTTTACTGTATCCCTTGGACCTTCTTATTGACAATGAAACACAGATATTGCATCCGAATTTACTACAAAAGGCACAATGCCGACTTAAGTACAAGAGGACAGACACTCTAACTTGCTATGACTTAACCGCTCCTGTGAGTCCAGTTTTAGATTCCGATGCTTCACTTCAGGTTTACTGTATCCCTTGGACCTTCTTATTGACGATGAAATACAGAAATTGCATCCGAATTTAATACAAAAGGCACAATGCCGACTTAAGTACAAGAGGACCGACACTCTAACTTTATATGATTTGAACTTCTCCTGTGAGCCCGGCTTTGGATTCCGATGCTTCACTTCAGGTTTACTGTATCCCTTGGACCTTCTTATTGACGATGTAATACAGAAATTGCATGCGAATTTAATACAAAAGGCACAATGCCGACTTAAGTACAAGAGGACTGACACTCTAACTTTCTATGATTTGAAGTTCTCCTGAGAGTCCAGTTGTAGTTTCTGATGCTTCACTTCAGGTATACCTTATCCCTCGGACCTTCTTATTGACGATGAAACACAGAAATAGCATCCGAATTTAATACAAAAGGCACAACGCCGACTTAAGTACAAGAGGACTGAAACTCTAACTTTCTATGATTTGAACCTCTCCTGTGAGTCCAGTTTTAGATTCCGATGGTTCACTTCAGGTTTACTGTATCCCTTGGACCTTTTTATTGACGATGAAGCACAGACATTGCATCCGAATTTAATACAAAAGGCACAGTGCCGACTTAAGTACAAGCGGACTGACACTCTAACTTCCTATGATTTGAACCTCTCCTGCGAGTCCAGTTTTAGAATCCGATGCTTGACTTCAGGTTTACTGTATCCCTTGGACCTTCTTATTGACGATGAAACACAGTAATTGCATCCGAATTTTATACAAAAGGCACAATGCCGAGTTAAGTACAAGAGGACTGACACTCTAACATTCTATGATTTGAACTTCTCCTGTGAGCCCGGTTTTGGATTCCGATGCTTCACTTCAGGTTTACTGTATCCCTTGGACCTTCTTATTGACGATGAAACACAGATATTGCATACGAATTTAATACAAAAGGCACAATGCCGACTTAAGTACAAGACGACCGACCCCCTAACTTTCTATGATTTGAACCTCTCCTGTGAGTCCAGTTTTAGATTCCGATGCTTCATTTTAGGTGTACTGTACACCTAGCACCTTCTTATTGACGATGATATACAGAAATTGCATCCGAATTTAATACAAAAGGCACAATGCCTACTTAAGTACAAGAGGACTAACACTCTAACTTTCTAAGATTTGAACCTCTCCTGTGAGTCCAGTTTTAGATTCCGATGCTTCGCTTCAGGTGTACTGAATCCCTTGGACCTTCTTATTGACGATGAAGCACAAAAATTGCATGCGAATTTAATACAAAAGGCACAATGCCGACTTAAGTACAAGAGGACAGACACTCTAACTTGCTATGATTTAACCGCTCCTGTGAGTCCAGTTTTAAATTCCGATGCTTCACTTCAGGTTTACTGTATCCCTTGGACCTTCTTATTGACGATGAAATACAGAAATTGCATCCGAATTTAATACAAATGGCACAATGCCGACTTAAGTACAAGAGGACTGACACTCTATCTTTCTATGATTTGAACCTCTCCTGAGAGTCCAGTTATAGTTTCCGATGCTTCACTTCAGGTATACTGTATCCCTCGGACATTCTTATTGACGATGAAACACAGAAATAGCATCCGAATTTAATACAAAAGGCACAACGCCGACTTAAGTACAAGAGGACTGAAACTCTAACTTTCTATGATTTGCACTTCTCCTGTGAGCCCGGTTTTGGATTCCGATGCTTCACTTCAGGTTTACTGTATCCCTTGGACCTTCTTATGGACGATGAAATACAGAAATTGCATCCGAATTTAATACAAAAAGCACAATGCCGACTTAAGTACAAGAGGACTGACACTCTGACTTTCTATGATTTGAACCTCTCCTGAGAGTCCAGTTATAGTTTCCGATGCTTCACTTCAGGTTTACCTTATCCCTCGGACCTTCTTATTGACGATGAAACACAGAAATAGCATCCGAATTTAATACAAAAGGCACAACGCCGACTTAAGTACAAGGGGACTGAAACTCTAACTTTCTATGATTTGAACCTCTCCTGTGAGTCCAGTTTTAGCTTCCGATGGTTCACTTCAGGTTTACTGTATCCCTTGGACCTTCTTCTTGACGATGAAGCACAGAAATTGCATCCGGATATAATACAAAAGGCACAGTGCCGACTTAAGTACAAGCGGACTGACACACTAACTTCCTATGATTTGAACCTCTCCTGCGAGTCCAGTTTTAGATTCCGATGCTTCACTTCAGGTTTACTGTATCCCTTGGACCTTCTTATTGACGATGAAACACAGAAATTGCATCCGAATTTATTACAAAAGGCACAATGCCGAGTTAAGTACAAGAGGACTGACACTCTAACTTTCTATGATTTGAACTTCTCCTGTGAGCCCGGTTTTGGATTCCGATGCTTCACTTCAGGTTTACTGTATCCCTTGGACCTTCTTATTGACGATGAAACACAGATATTGCATCCGAATTTAATACAAAAGGCACAATGCCGACTTAGGTACAAGACGACTGACACCCTAACTTTCTATGATTTGAACCTCTCCTGTGAGTCCAGTTTTAGATTCCGATGCTTCATTTTAGGTGTACTGTACACCTAGGACCGTCTTATTGACGATGATATACAGAAATTGCATTAGAATTTAATACAAAAGGCACAATGCCGACTTAAGTACAAGAGGACTAACACTCTAACTTTCTAAGATTTGAACCTCTCCTGTGAGCCCGGTTTTGGATTCCGATGCTTCACTTCCGGTTTACTGTATCCCTTCGACCTTCTTATTGACGATGTAACACAGAAATTGCATCCAAATGTAATACAAAAGGCACAATGCCGACTAAGGTACAAGACGACTGACACTCTAACTTTCTATGATTTGAACTTCTCCTGTGAGTCCAGTTTTAGATTCCGATGCTTCATTTTAGGTGTACTGTATACCTTGGACCTTCTTATTGACGATGAAATACAGAAATTGCATGCGAAGTTAATACAAAAGGCACAAGGCCGACTTAAGTACAAGAGGACTGACACTCTAACTTTCTATGATTTAAACCTCTCCTGTGAGACCAGTATTACATTCCGATGCTTCACTTCAGGTTTACTGTATACCTTGGACCGTCTCATAGATGATGAAACATAGAAATTGCATCCGAATTTTATACAAGAGGCACAATGCCGACTTAAGTACAAGAGCACTGACACACTAACTTTCTATGATTTAACCGCTCTTGTGTGCCCAGTTTCAGATTCCGATGCTTTCTCCTCAGGTTTCCTGTATACCTTGGACCTTCTTATTGACGATGAAGCACAGAAATTTCATCCGGCTTTAACACAAAAGGCACAATGCCGACTTCAGTGCAAGAGGACTGACACTCTAACTTTCTATGATTTGAACCTCTCCTGTGAGTACAGTTTTAGATTCCGATGCTTCACTTCAGGTTTACTGTATACCTTGGACCTTCTTATTGACGATGAAACACAGAAATTGCATCCGAATTTAATACAAAAGGAATAATGCCGACATAAGTACAAGAGGTTTGACACTCTAACTTTCTATGATTTGAACCTCTCCTGTGAGTCCGGTTTTGGATTCCGATGCTTCACTTCAGGTTTACTGTATCCCTTGGACCTTCTTATTGACGATGAAACACAGAAATTGCATCCGAATTCAATACAAAAGGCACAATGCCGACTTAAGTACAAGAGGACTGACACTCTAACTTTCTATGATTTGAACCTCTCCTGTGAGTTGTGTTTTAGATTTCGATGCTTCACTTCAGGTGTACTGTAAACATTGGACCATCTTATTGACGATGAAACACAGAAATTGCATCCGAATTCAATAGAAAAAGCACAATGCCGACATATGTACAAGAGTACTGACACTCTAACTTTCTATGATTTAAACCTCTCCTGTGAGACTAGTTTTAGATTCCGATGCTTCACTTCAGGTTTACTGTATACCTTGGAGCTTGTTATTGACGTTGAAACACAGAAATTGCATCCGAGTTTAATACAAAAGGCACAATGCCTACTTAAGCACAAGAGCACTAACACTCTAACTTTCTATGATTTGAACCTCTCCTGTGACTTGAGTTGTAGATTCCGATGCTTCACTTCAGGTTTACTGTATCCCTTGGACCTTCTAATTGACGATGAAACACAGAAATTGCATCCGAATTTAATACAAAATGCACAATGCCGACTTAAGTACAAGAGGACTGACACTCTAACTTTCTGTGATTTGAACCTCTCCTGTGGGTCCAGTTTTAGATTCCGATGCTTCACTTCAGGTTTACTGTATCCCTTGGACCTTCTTATTGACGATGAAACACCGAAATTGCATCCGAATTTAATACAACGGGCACAATGCCGGCTTAAGTACAAGAGGACTGACCCCTAACTTTTTATGATTTGAACCTGTGAGTCCAGTTTTAGATTCTGATGATTCACTTCAGGTTTACTGTATCACATGGACAATTTTATTGACGGTGAAACACAGAAATTGCATCCAAATTTAATACAAAAGGCACAAAGCCGACTTAAGTACAAGGGGACTGACACTCTAACTTTCTATGATTTGAACCTCTTCTGTGAGTTGAGTTTTCGATTTCGATGCTTCACTTCAGGTTTACTGTAAACATTGGACCTTCTTATTGACGATGAAACACAGAAATTGCATCCGCATTTAATACAGAAGGCACAATGCCGACTTAAGTACAATAGGACTGACACTCTAACTTCCTATGATTTAAACCTCTCCTTCGAGTCCAGTTTTAGATTCCGATGCTGCACTTCAGGTTTAATGTATCCCTTGGACCTTCTAATTGACGATGAAATACAGAAATTGCATCCGAACTTAATACAAAATGCACAATGCCGACTTAAGTACAAGAGGACTGACACTCTAACTTTCCGTGATTTGAACCTCTCCTGTGAGTCCAGTTTTAGATTCCGATGATTTACTTCAGGTTTACTGTATCCCTTGAACCTTCTTATTGACGATGAAACACCGAAATTGCATCCGAATTTAATACAACGGGCACAATGCCGACTTAAGTACAAGAGGACTGACCTCTAACTTTTTATGATTTGAACCTGTGAGTCCAGTTTTAGATTCCGATGCTTCACTTCAGGTTTACTGTATCCCTCGGGCCTTCTTATTGACGATGAAACACAGATATTGCATCCGAATATAATAGCAAAGGCACAATGCCGACTTAAGTACAAGAGGACTGACACTCTAAAAGTCTATGATATTAACCTCCCCTGTGAGTCCAGTTTTAGATTCCGATGCATCACTTCAGGTTTAATGTACCCCTTGGACCTCCTTATTGACGATGAAATACAGAAACTGCATCCGAATTTAATACAAAAGGCACAATGCCGACTTAACTACAAGAGGACAGACACTCTAACTTTCTATGATTTGAACCCCTCCTGTGAAACCAGTTTTAGATTCAGATGCTTCACTTCAGGTTTACTGTATCCCTTGGACCTTCTTATTGACGATGAAACTCAGAAATTGCATCTGAATTTAATACAAAAGGCACAATGCCGACTTAAGTACAAGTGGACTGACTCTCTAACGTCCTATGATTTGAACCTCTCCTGTGAGTCCAGTTTTAGATTCCGATGCTTCACTTCAGGTTCACTGTATCCCTTGGACCTTCTTATTGACGATGAAGCACAGAAATTGCATCCGCATTTAATACAAAAGGCACAATGCCGACTTAAGTACAAGTGGACTGACACTGTAACTTTCTTTGATATGAACCTCTCCTGTGAGTCCAGCTTTAGATTCCGATGCTTCACATCAGGTTAACTGTATACCGTGGACCTCCTTATTGACGATGAAATACTGAAATTGCATCCCAATTTAATACAAAAAGCCCCATGCCGAGTTAAGTACAAGAGGACTGACACTCTAACTTTCTATGATTTGAACCTCTACTGTGAGTCCAATTTTAGATTCCGATGCTTCACTTCAGGTTTACTGTATCCCTCAGACCTTCTTAGTGACGATGAAACACAGAAATAGCATCCAAATTCAATACAAAAGGCACAATGCCGATTTAAGTACAGGAGGACTGACACTCTAACTTTCTGTGATTTGAACCTCTCCTGTGAGTCCAGTTTTAGATCCAATGCTTCACTTCGGGTTCACTGTATCCCTTGGACCATCTTATTGACGATGAAACACAGAAATTGCATCCGAATTTAATACAAAAGGCACAATGCCGCCTTAAGTACAAGTGGACTGACACTCTAACTTTCTATGATTTCAACCTCTCCTGTGAGTCCAGTTTTAGATTTCGATGCTTCACTTCAGGTTTACTGTATCCCTTGGACCTTCTTATTGACGATGAAACTCAGAAATAGCATCCGAATTTAATTCAAATGGCACAATGCCGACTTAAGTACAAGAGGACTGACCTCTAACGTTTTATGATTTGAACCTCTCCTGTGATTCAAGTTATAGATTCCGAAGCTTCACTTCAGGTTTACTGTATCGCTTGGACCTTCTTATTGACGATGAAACACAGAAATTGCATCCGAATTTAATACAAAAGGCACAAAGCCGAGTTCAGTACAAGAGGACTGACACTCTAACTTTCCATAATTTAACCGCTCCTGTGAGTCCAGTTTTAGATTCCGATTCTTTCTCTTCAGGTTTTCTGTTTACCGTGGACATTTTTATTGACGATGAAGCACATAAATTGCATCCGAATTTGATACAAAAGGCACAATGCCGACATAAGTACATGAGGACTGACACACTAACTTTCTATGATTTGAACCTCTCCTGTGAGTCCAGTTTTAGATTCCGATGCTTCACTTCAGGTTTACTGTATCCCTTGGACCTTCTTATTGACGATGAAACACAGAAATTGCATCCGAATTTAATACAAAAGGCACAATGCCGACTTAACGACAAGAGGACTGACACTCTAACTTTCCATAATTTAACCGCTCCTGTTGGTCCAGTTTTAGATACCGATGCTTTCTCTTCAGGATTTCTGTATACCGTGGACATTTTTATTGACGATGAAGCACAGAAATTTCATCCGAATTTAATACAAAAGGCACAATGCCGACATAAGTACAAGAGGATTGACACTCTAATTTTCTGTGATTTGAACCTCTCCTGTGAAACCAGTTTTAGATTCAGATGCTTCACTTCAGGTTTACTGTATCCCTTGGACCTTTTCAATGACGTTGAAACACAGAAAATGAATTCAAATTCAATACAAAAGGCTTAATGCCGATTTAAGTACATGAGGACTGACACTCTAACTTCCTATGGTTTGAACCTCTCCTGTGAGTTGAGTTTTAGATTTCGATGCTTCACTTCAGGTTTACGGTATACATTTGACCTTCTTATTGACGATGAAACTCAGAAATTGCATCCGAATATAATAAAAAAGGCACAATGCCGACATAAGTACAAGAAGACTGACACTCTAACTTTCTATGATTTGAACCTCTCCAGTGAGTCCGGTTTTGGATTCCGATGCTTCACTACAGGTTAACTGTATCCCTTGGACCTTCTTATTGACGATGAAACACAGAAATTTCATCCGAATTTAATACAAAAGGCAAAATGCCGACTTAAGTACAAGAGGACTGACACTCTAACTTTCTATGATTTGAACCTCTCCTTTGATTCCGGTTTTAGATTCCGATGCTTCACTTTAGGTTTACTGTATACCTTGGACCTTCTAATTGACGATGAAACACAGGAATTGCATCCGAATTTAATACAAAAGCACAATGCCGACTTAAGTACAAGAGGACTGACACTCTAACTTTCTATGATTTAACCGCTCCTGTGAGTCCAGTTTTAGATTCGGATGCTTTATCTTCAGGTTTACTGTATACCTTGGACCTTCTTATTGACGACGAAGCACAGAAATTGCATCCGAATTTAATACAAAAGGCACAATGCCGACTTAGGTACAAGAGGACAGACACTCTAACTTTCTATGATTTAAACCACTCCTGTGAAACCAGTTTTAAATCCCGATGCTTCACTTTAGGTTTGCTGTATACCTTTGACCTTCTTATTGACGATGAAACACAGAAATTGCATCCGAGTTTATTACAAAAGGTACAATGCCGACTTAAGTACAAGAGGACTAACACTCTAACTTTCTATGATTTGAACCTCTCCTGTGAGTTGAGTTGTAGATTCCGATGCTTCACTTCAGGTTTACTGTACACCTTGGACATTCTTATTGACGATGAAACACAGAAACTGCATCCGAATTTAATACAAAAGGTACAATGCCGACTTAAGTACAAGAGGACTGACAATCTAATTTTCTATGAATTGAACCTCTCCTGTGAGTTCAGTTTTAGATTCCGTAGCCTCACCTCAGGTTTACTGTATACCTTGGACCTTCTTATTGACGATGAAACACAGAAATTGAATACGAATTTAATACAAAAGGCACAGTGCCGACTTAAGTACATGAGGACTGACCTCTAACGTTTTATGTTTTGAACCTCTCCTGAGATTCCAGTTTTAGATTCCGAAGCTTCACTTCAGGTTTACTGTATCCCTTGGACCTTTTCAATGATGACGAAACGCAGAAAATGCATCCAAATTTAATACAAAAGGCACAATGCCGATTGAAGTACATTAGGACTGACACTCTAACTTCCTATGATTTGACCCTCTCCTGTGAGTTGAGTTTTAGATTTCGATGCTTCACTTCAGGTTTACGGTATACATTGGACCTTCTTATTGACGATGAAACACAGCAATTTCATCCGAATTCAATACAAAAGGCAAAATGACGACTTAAGTACAAGAGGACTGACACTCTAACTTTCTATGATTTGAACCACTCCTGTGAGTCAGGTTTTAGATTCCGATGCTTCACTTTACGTTTACTGTATACCTTGGACCTTCTTATTGACGATGAAACACAGAAAATGCATCCGAATTTAATACAAAAGGCACAATGCCGACTTAAGTACAAGAGGGCAGACACTCTAACTTTCTATGATTGAAACCTCTCCTGTGAATCCAGTTTTAAATTCCGATGCTTCACTTCAGGTTTGCTGTATACCTTGGACCTTCTTATTGACGATGAAACACAGAAATTGCGTCCGAGTTTAATACAAAAGGCACAATGCCGACTTAAGTACAAGAGGACTGACACTGTAATTTTCTATGAATTGAAACTCTCCAGTGAGTTCTGTTCTAGATTCCGAAGCCTCACTTCAGGTTTACTGTATACCTTGGACCTTCTTATTGACGCTGAAACACAGAAATTGCATCCGAATTTAATACCAAAGGCACAATGCCGACTTAAGTACAAGAGGACTGACACTCTAACATTCTATGATTTGAACCTCTCCTTTGAGTCCAGTTTTAGATCCGATGCTTCACTCAGGTTTACTGTATCCCTTGGACCATCTTATTGACGATGAAACACAGAAATTTCATCCGAACTTAATACAAAAGGCAAAATGCCGACTTAAGTACAAGAGGACTGACACTCTAACTTTCTATGATTTGAACCTCTCTTTTGATTCCGGTTTTAGATTCCGATGCTTCACTTTAGGTTTACTGTATACCTTGGACCTTCTAATTGACGATGAAACACAGAAATTGCATCCGAATTTAATACAAAAGCACAATGCCGACTTAGGTACAAGAGGACTGACACTCTAACTTTCTATGATTTAACCGCTCCTGTGAGTCCAGTTTTAGATTCCGATGCTTTATCTTCAGGTTTACTGTATACCTTGGACCTTCTTATTGACGATGAAGCACAGAAATTGCATCCGAATTTAATACAAAAGGCACAATGCCGACTTAGGTACAAGAGGACAGACACTCTAACTTTCTATGATTTAAACCACTCCTGTGAAACCAGTTTTAAATCCCGATGCTTCACTTTAGGTTTGCTGTATACCTTGGACCTTCTTATTGACGATGAAACACAGAAATTGCATCCGAGTTTATTACAAAAGGTACAATGCCGACTTAAGTACAAGAGGACTAACACTCTAACTTTCTATGATTTGAACCTCTCCTGTGAGTTGAGTTGTAGATTCCGATGCTTCACTTCAGGTTTACTGTACACCTTGGACATTCTTATTGACGATGAAACACAGAAACTGCATCCGAATTTAATACAAAAGGTACAATGCCGACTTATGTACAAGAGGACTGACAATCTAACGTTTTATGATTTGAACCTCTCCTGTGAGTATAGTTTTAGATTCCGATGCTTCACTTTAGGTTTACTGTATCCCTTGGACCTTCTTATTGACGATGAAACACAGAAATTGCATCTGATTTTAATACAAAAGGCAGAATGCCGACTTAAGTACGAGAGGACTGACACTCTAATTTTCTATGAATTGAACCTCTCCTGTGAGTTCAGTTTTAGATACCGTAGCCTCACTTCAGGTTTACTGTATACCTTGGACCTTCTTATTGACGATGAAACACAGAAATTGCATCCGAATTTAATACAAAAGATACAATGCCGACTTAAGTACAAGAGGACTGACACTCTAACATTCTATGATATGAACCTCTCCTGTGAGTCAAGCTTTAGATTCTGATGCTTCACTTCAAGTTTACTGTATACCTTGGACCTTCTTATTGCCGATGAAATACAGAAATTGCATCCGAATTTAATACAAAAAGCACAATGCCCACTTAAGTACAAGACCACTGACACTCCAACTTTCTGTGATTTGAACCTCTCCTGTGAGCCCAGTTTCAGCTTCCGATGCTTCACTTCAGGTTTACTGTATCCCTTGGACCTTCTTATTGACGATGAAACACAGAAATTGAATACGAATTTAATACAAAAGGCACAGTGCCGACTTAAGTACATGAGGACTGACCTCTAACGTTTTATGTTTTGAACCTCTCCTGAGATTAAAGTTTTGGATTCCGAAGCTTCACTTCAGGTTTACTGTATCCCTTGGACCCTCTTATTGACGATGAAACACAGAAATTGCATCTGATTTTAATACAAAAGGCAGAATGCCGACTTAAGTACGAGAGGACTGACACTCTAATTTTCTATGAATTGAACCTCTCCTGTGAGTTCAGTTTTAGATACCGTAGCCTCACTTCAGGTTTACTGTATACCTTGGACCTTCTTATTGACGCTGAAACACAGAAATTGCATCCGAATTTAATACCAAAGGCACAATGCCGACTTAAGTACAAGAGGACTGACACTCTAACATTCTATGATTTGAACCTCTCCTTTGAGTCCAGTTTTAGATCCGATGCTTCACTCAGGTTTACTGTATCCCTCGGACCCTCTTATTGACGATGAAACACAGAAATTGCATCCGAATATAATACAAAAGGCACAATGCCGACATAAGTACAAGAGGACTGACACTCTAACTTTCTATGATTTGAACATCTCCTGTGAGTCCAATTTTAGATTCCGATGCCTCACTTCAGGTTTACTGTATCCCTCGGACCCTCTTATTGACGATGAAACACAGAAATTGCATCCGAATATAATACAAAAGGCACAATGCCGACATAAGTACAAGAGGACTGACACTCTAACTTTCTATGATTTAACCGCTCCTGTGAGTCCAGTTTTAGATTCGGATGCTTTATCTTCAGGTTTACTGTATACCTTGGACCTTCTTATTGACGACGAAGCACAGAAATTGCATCCGAATTTAATACAAAAGGCACAATGCCGACTTAGGTACAAGAGGACAGACACTCTAACTTTCTATGATTTAAACCACTCCTGTGAAACCAGTTTTAAATCCCGATGCTTCACTTTAGGTTTGCTGTATACCTTTGACCTTCTTATTGACGATGAAACACAGAAATTGCATCCGAGTTTATTACAAAAGGTACAATGCCGACTTAAGTACAAGAGGACTAACACTCTAACTTTCTATGATTTGAACCTCTCCTGTGAGTTGAGTTGTAGATTCCGATGCTTCACTTCAGGTTTACTGTACACCTTGGACATTCTTATTGACGATGAAACACAGAAACTGCATCCGAATTTAATACAAAAGGTACAATGCCGACTTAAGTACAAGAGGACTGACAATCTAATTTTCTATGAATTGAACCTCTCCTGTGAGTTCAGTTTTAGATTCCGTAGCCTCACCTCAGGTTTACTGTATACCTTGGACCTTCTTATTGACGATGAAACACAGAAATTGAATACGAATTTAATACAAAAGGCACAGTGCCGACTTAAGTACATGAGGACTGACCTCTAACGTTTTATGTTTTGAACCTCTCCTGAGATTCCAGTTTTAGATTCCGAAGCTTCACTTCAGGTTTACTGTATCCCTTGGACCTTTTCAATGATGACGAAACGCAGAAAATGCATCCAAATTTAATACAAAAGGCACAATGCCGATTGAAGTACATTAGGACTGACACTCTAACTTCCTATGATTTGAACCTCTCCTGTGAGTTGAGTTTTAGATTTCGATGCTTCACTTCAGGTTTACGGTATACATTGGACCTTCTTATTGACGATGAAACACAGCAATTTCATCCGAATTCAATACAAAAGGCAAAATGACGACTTAAGTACAAGAGGACTGACACTCTAACTTTCTATGATTTGATCCACTCCTGTGAGTCAGGTTTTAGATTCCGATGCTTCACTTTACGTTTACTGTATACCTTGGACCTTCTTATTGACGATGAAACACAGAAAATGCATCCGAATTTAATACAAAAGGCACAATGCCGACTTAAGTACAAGAGGGCAGACACTCTAACTTTCTATGATTGAAACCTCTCCTGTGAATCCAGTTTTAAATTCCGATGCTTCACTTCAGGTTTGCTGTATACCTTGGACCTTCTTATTGACGATGAAACACAGAAATTGCGTCCGAGTTTAATACAAAAGGCACAATGCCGACTTAAGTACAAGAGGACTGACACTGTAATTTTCTATGAATTGAAACTCTCCAGTGAGTTCTGTTCTAGATTCCGAAGCCTCACTTCAGGTTTACTGTATACCTTGGACCTTCTTATTGACGCTGAAACACAGAAATTGCATCCGAATTTAATACCAAAGGCACAATGCCGACTTAAGTACAAGAGGACTGACACTCTAACATTCTATGATTTGAACCTCTCCTTTGAGTCCAGTTTTAGATCCGATGCTTCACTCAGGTTTACTGTATCCCTTGGACCATCTTATTGACGATGAAACACAGAAATTTCATCCGAACTTAATACAAAAGGCAAAATGCCGACTTAAGTACAAGAGGACTGACACTCTAACTTTCTATGATTTGAACCTCTCTTTTGATTCCGGTTTTAGATTCCGATGCTTCACTTTAGGTTTACTGTATACCTTGGACCTTCTAATTGACGATGAAACACAGAAATTGCATCCGAATTTAATACAAAAGCACAATGCCGACTTAGGTACAAGAGGACTGACACTCTAACTTTCTATGATTTAACCGCTCCTGTGAGTCCAGTTTTAGATTCCGATGCTTTATCTTCAGGTTTACTGTATACCTTGGACCTTCTTATTGACGATGAAGCACAGAAATTGCATCCGAATTTAATACAAAAGGCACAATGCCGACTTAGGTACAAGAGGACAGACACTCTAACTTTCTATGATTTAAACCACTCCTGTGAAACCAGTTTTAAATCCCGATGCTTCACTTTAGGTTTGCTGTATACCTTGGACCTTCTTATTGACGATGAAACACAGAAATTGCATCCGAGTTTATTACAAAAGGTACAATGCCGACTTAAGTACAAGAGGACTAACACTCTAACTTTCTATGATTTGAACCTCTCCTGTGAGTTGAGTTGTAGATTCCGATGCTTCACTTCAGGTTTACTGTACACCTTGGACATTCTTATTGACGATGAAACACAGAAACTGCATCCGAATTTAATACAAAAGGTACAATGCCGACTTATGTACAAGAGGACTGACAATCTAACGTTTTATGATTTGAACCTCTCCTGTGAGTATAGTTTTAGATTCCGATGCTTCACTTTAGGTTTACTGTATCCCTTGGACCTTCTTATTGACGATGAAACACAGAAATTGCATCTGATTTTAATACAAAAGGCAGAATGCCGACTTAAGTACGAGAGGACTGACACTCTAATTTTCTATGAATTGAACCTCTCCTGTGAGTTCAGTTTTAGATACCGTAGCCTCACTTCAGGTTTACTGTATACCTTGGACCTTCTTATTGACGATGAAACACAGAAATTGCATCCGAATTTAATACAAAAGATACAATGCCGACTTAAGTACAAGAGGACTGACACTCTAACATTCTATGATATGAACCTCTCCTGTGAGTCAAGCTTTAGATTCTGATGCTTCACTTCAAGTTTACTGTATACCTTGGACCTTCTTATTGCCGATGAAATACAGAAATTGCATCCGAATTTAATACAAAAAGCACAATGCCCACTTAAGTACAAGACCACTGACACTCCAACTTTCTGTGATTTGAACCTCTCCTGTGAGCCCAGTTTCAGCTTCCGATGCTTCACTTCAGGTTTACTGTATCCCTTGGACCTTCTTATTGACGATGAAACACAGAAATTGAATACGAATTTAATACAAAAGGCACAGTGCCGACTTAAGTACATGAGGACTGACCTCTAACGTTTTATGTTTTGAACCTCTCCTGAGATTAAAGTTTTGGATTCCGAAGCTTCACTTCAGGTTTACTGTATCCCTTGGACCCTCTTATTGACGATGAAACACAGAAATTGCATCTGATTTTAATACAAAAGGCAGAATGCCGACTTAAGTACGAGAGGACTGACACTCTAATTTTCTATGAATTGAACCTCTCCTGTGAGTTCAGTTTTAGATACCGTAGCCTCACTTCAGGTTTACTGTATACCTTGGACCTTCTTATTGACGCTGAAACACAGAAATTGCATCCGAATTTAATACCAAAGGCACAATGCCGACTTAAGTACAAGAGGACTGACACTCTAACATTCTATGATTTGAACCTCTCCTTTGAGTCCAGTTTTAGATCCGATGCTTCACTCAGGTTTACTGTATCCCTCGGACCCTCTTATTGACGATGAAACACAGAAATTGCATCCGAATATAATACAAAAGGCACAATGCCGACATAAGTACAAGAGGACTGACACTCTAACTTTCTATGATTTGAACATCTCCTGTGAGTCCAATTTTAGATTCCGATGCCTCACTTCAGGTTTACTGTATCCCTCGGACCCTCTTATTGACGATGAAACACAGAAATTGCATCCGAATATAATACAAAAGGCACAATGCCGACATAAGTACAAGAGGACTGACACTCTAACTTTCTATGATTTAACCGCTCCTGTGAGTCCAGTTTTAGATTCGGATGCTTTATCTTCAGGTTTACTGTATACCTTGGACCTTCTTATTGACGATGAAGCACAGAAATTGCATCCGAATTTAATACAAAAGGCACAATGCCGACTTAGGTACAAAAGGACAGACACTCTAACTTTCTATGATTTAAACCACTCCTGTGAAACCAGTTTTAAATCCCGATGCTTCACTTTAGGTTTGCTGTATACCTTGGACCTTCTTATTGACGATGAAACACAGAAATTGCATCCGAGTTTATTACAAAAGGTACAATGCCGACTTAAGTACAAGAGGACTAACACTCTAACTTTCTATGATTTGAACCTCTCCTGTGAGTTGAGTTGTAGATTCCGATGCTTCACTTCAGGTTTACTGTACACCTTGGACATTCTTATTGACGATGAAACACAGAAACTGCATCCGAATTTAATACAAAAGGTACAATGCCGACTTAAGTAAAAGAGGACTGACAATCTAACGTTTTATGATTTGAACCTCTCCTGTGAGTATAGTTTTAGATTCCGATGCTTCACTTTAGGTTTACTGTATCCCTTGGACCTTCTTATTGACGATGAAACACAGAAATTGCATCTGAATTTAATACAAAAGGCAGAATGCCGACTTAAGTACAAGAGGACTGACACTCTAATTTTCTATGAATTGAACCTCTCCTGTGAGTTCAGTTTTTTGATTCCGTAGCCTCACTTCAGGTTTACTGTATACCTTGGACCTTCTTATTGACGATGAAACACAGAAATTGCATCCGAATTTAATACAAAAGGGACAATGCCGACTTAAGTACAAGAGGACTGACACTCTAACATCCTATGATATGAACCTCTCCTGTGAGTCAAGCTTTAGATTCTGATGCTTCACTTCAAGTTTACTGTATACCTTGGACCTTCTTATTGCCGATGAAATACAGAAATTGCATCCGAATTTAATACAAAAAGCACAATGCCCACTTAAGTACAAGACGACTGACACTCCAACTTTCTGTGATTTGAACCTCTCCTGTGAGCCCAGTTTTAGATTCCGATGCTTCACTTCAGGTTTACTGTATCCCTTGGACCTTCTTATTGATGATGAAACACAGAAATTGAATACGAATTTAATACAAAAGGCACAGTGCCGACTTAAGTACATGAGGACTGACCTCTAACGTTTTATGCTTTGAACCTCTCCTGAGATTCCAGTTTTAGATTCCGAAGCTTCACTTCAGGTTTACTGTATCCCTTGGACCTTTTCAATGATGACGAAACGCAGAAAATGCAACCAAATTTAATACAAAAGGCACAATGCCGATTGAAGTACATTAGGACTGACACTCTAACTTCCTATGATTTGAACCTCTCCTGTGAGTTGAGTTTTAGATTTCGATGCTTCACTTCAGGTTTACGGTATACATTGGACCTTCTTATTGACGATGAAACACAGCAATTTCATCCGAATTCAATACAAAAGGCAAAATGACGACTTAAGTACAAGAGGACTGACACTCTAACTTTCTATGATTTGAACCACTCCTGTGAGTCAGGTTTTAGATTCCGATACATCACTTTACGTTTACTGTATACCTTCGACCTTCTTATTGACGATGAAACACAGAAATTGCATCCGAATTTAATACAAAAGGCACAATGCCGACTTAAGTACAAGAGGGCAGACACTCTAACTTTCTATGATTGAAACCTCTCCTGTGAATCCAGTTTTAAATTCCGATGCTTCACTTCAGGTTTGCTGTATACCTTGGACCTTCTTATTGACGATGAAACACAGAAATTGCGTCCGAGTTTAATACAAAAGGCACAATGCCGACTTAAGTACAAGAGGACTGACACTCTAATTTTCTATGAATTGAAACTCTCCAGTGAGTTCTGTTTTAGATTCCGAAGCCTCACTTCAGGTTTACTGTATACCTTGGACCTTCTTATTGACGCTGAAACACAGAAATTGCATCCGAATTTAATACAAAAGGCACAATGCCGACTTAAGTACAAGAGGACTGACACTCTAACATTCTATGATTTGAACCTCTCCTTTCAGTCCAGTTTTAGATCCGATGCTTCACTCAGGTTTACTGTATCCCTTGGACCATCTTATTGACGATGAAACACAGAAATTTCATCCGAATTTAATACAAAAGGCAAAATGCCGACTTAAGTACAAGAGGACTGACACTCTAACTTTCTATGATTTGAACCTGTCTTTTGATTCCGGTTTTAGATTCCGATGCTTCACTTTAGGTTTACTGTATACCTTGGACCTTCTAATTGACGATGAAACACAGAAATTGCATCCGAATTTAATACAAAAGCACAACGCCGACTTAGGTACAAGAGGACTGACACTCTAACTTTCTATGATTTAACCGCTCCTGTGAGTCCAGTTTTAGATTCCGATGCTTTATCTTCAGGTTTACTGTATACCTTGGACCTTCTTATTGACGATGAAGCACAGAAATTGCATCCGAATTTAATACAAAAGGCACAATGCCGACTTAGGTACAAGAGGACAGACACTCTCACTTTCTATCATTTAAACCACTCCTGTGAAACCAGTTTTAAATCCCGATGCTTCACTTTAGGTTTGCTGTATACCTTGGACCTTCTTATTGACGATGAAACACAGAAATTGCATCCGAGTTTATTACAAAAGGTACAATGCCGACTTAAGTACAAGAGGACTAACACTCTAACTTTCTATGATTTGAACCTCTCCTGTGAGTTGAGTTGTAGATTCCGATGCTTCACTTCAGGTTTACTGTACACCTTGGACATTCTTATTGACGATGAAACACAGAAACTGCATCCGAATTTAATACAAAAGGTACAATGCCGACTTATGTAAAAGAGGACTGACAATCTAACGTTTTATGATTTGAACCTCTCCTGTGAGTATAGTTTTGGATTCCGATGCTACACTTTAGGTTTACTGTATCCCTTGGACCTTCTTATTGACGATGAAACACAGAAATTGCATCTGATTTTAATACAAAAGGCAGAATGCCGACTTAAGTACAAGAGGACTGACACTCTAATTTTCTATGAATTGAACCTCTCCTGTGAGTTCAGTTTTAGATACCGTAGCCTCACTTCCGGTTTACTGTATACCTTGGACCTTCTTATTGACGATGAAACACAGAAATTGCATCCGAATTTAATACAAAAGATACAATGCCGACTTAAGTACAAGAGGACTGACACTCTAACATTCTATGATATGAACCTCTTCTGTGAGTCAAGCTTTAGATTCTGATGCTTCACTTCAAGTTTACTGTATACCTTGGACCTTCTTATTGCCGATGAAATACAGAAATTGCATCCGAATTTAATACAAAAAGCACAATGCCCACTTAAGTACAAGACGACTGACACTCCAACTTTCTGTGATTTGAACCTCTCCTGTGAGCCCAGTTTCAGCTTCCGATGCTTCACTTCAGGTTTACTGTATCCCTTGGACCTTCTTATTGACGATGAAACACAGAAATTGAATACGAATTTAATACAAAAGGCACAGTGCCGACTTAAGTACATGAGGACTGACCTCTAACGTTTTATGTTTTGAACCTCTCCTGAGATTAAAGTTTTGGATTCCGAAGCTTCACTTCAGGTTTACTGTATCCCTTGGACCTTTTCAATGATGACGAAACGCAGAAAATGCATCCAAATTTAATACAAAAGGCACAATGCCGATTGAAGTACATTAGGACTGACACTCTAACTTCCTATGATTTGAACCTCTCCTGTGAGTTGAGTTTTAGATTTCGATGCTTCACTTCATGTTTACGGTATACATTGGACCTTCTTATTGACGATGAAACACAGCAATTTCATCCGAATTCAATACAAAAGGCAAAATGACGACTTAAGTACAAGAGGACTGACACTCTAACTTTCTATGATTTGAACCACTCCTGTGAGTCAGGTTTTAGATTCCGATGCTTCACTTTACGTTTACTGTATACCTTGGACCTTCTTATTGACGATGAAACACAGAAATTGCATCCGAATTTAATACAAAAAGCACAATGCCGACTTAAGTACAAGAGGGCAGACACTCTAACTTTCTATGATTGAAACCTCTCCTGTGAATCCAGTTTTAAATTCCGATGCTTCACTTCAGGTTTGCTGTATACCTTGGACCTTCTTATTGACGATGAAACACAGAAATTGCGTCCGAGTTTAATACAAAAGGCACAATGCCGACTTAAGTACAAGTTTACTGACACTCTAACTTCCTATGATTTGAACCTCTCTTGTGAGTCCAGTTTTAGATTCCGATGCTTCACTTCAGGTTTACTGTATACCTTGGACCTTCTTATTGACGATGAAATACAGAAATTGCATCCGAATTGAATACAAAGGGCACAATGCCGACTTAAGTACAAGAGGACTGACACTCTAACTTTCTATGATTTGAACATCTCCTGTGAGTCCAATTTTAGATTCCGATGCCTCACTTCAGGTTTACTGTATCCCTCGGACCCTCTTATTGACGATGAAACACAGAAATTGCATCCGAATATAATACAAAAGGCACAATGCCGACATAAGTACAAGAGGACTGACACTCTAACTTTCTATGATTTGAACATCTCCTGTGAGTCCAATTTTAGATTCCGATGCCTCACTTCAGGTTTACTGTATCCCTCGGACCCTCTTATTGACGATGAAACACAGAAATTGCATCCGAATATAATACAAAAGGCACAATGCCGACATAAGTACAAGAGGACTGACACTCTAACTTTCTATGATTTAACCGCTCCTGTGAGTCCAGTTTTAGATTCGGATGCTTTATCTTCAGGTTTACTGTATACCTTGGACCTTCTTATTGACGATGAAGCACAGAAATTGCATCCGAATTTAATACAAAAGGCACAATGCCGACTTAGGTACAAGAGGACAGACACTCTAACTTTCTATGATTTAAACCACTCCTGTGAAACCAGTTTTAAATCCCGATGCTTCACTTTAGGTTTGCTGTATAGCTTGGACCTTCTTATTGACGATGAAACACAGAAATTGCATCCGAGTTTATTACAAAAGGTACAATGCCGACTTAAGTACAAGAGGACTAACACTCTAACTTTCTATGATTTGAACCTCTCCTGTGAGTTGAGTTGTAGATTCCGATGCTTCACTTCAGGTTTACTGTACACCTTGGACATTCTTATTGACGATGAAACACAGAAACTGCATCCGAATTTAATACAAAAGGTACAATGCCGGCTTAAGTACAAGAGGACTGACAATCTAACGTTTTACGATTTGAACCTCTCCTGTGAGTATAGTTTTAGATTCCGATGCTTCACTTTAGGTTTACTGTATCCCTTGGACCTTCTTATTGACGATGAAACACAGAAATTGCATCTGAATTTAATACAAAAGGCAGAATGCCGACTTAAGTACAAGAGGACTGACACTCTAATTTTCTATGAATTGAACCTCTCCTGTGAGTTCAGTTTTAGATTCCGTAGCCTCACTTCAGGTTTACTGTATACCTTGGCCTTCTTATTGACGATGAAACACAGAAATTGCATCCGAATTTAATACAAAAGGGACAATGCCGACTTAAGTACAAGAGGACTGACACTCTAACATCCTATGATATGAACCTCTCCTGTGAGTCAAGCTTTAGATTCTGATGCTTCACTTCAAGTTTACTGTATACCTTGGACCTTCTTATTGCCGATGAAATACAGAAATTGCATCCGAATTTAATACAAAAAGCACAAGGCCCACTTAAGTACAAGACGACTGACACTCCAACTTTCTGTGATTTGAACCTCTCCTGTGAGCCCAGTTTTAGATTCCGGTGCTTCACTTCAGGTTTACTGTATCCCTTGGACCTTCTTATTGACGATGAAACACAGAAATTGAATACGAATTTAATACAAAAGGCACAGTGCCGACTTAAGTACATGAGGACTGACCTCTAACGTTTTATGTTTTGAACCTCTCCTGAGATTTCAGTTTTAGATTCCGAAGCTTCACTTCAGGTTTACTGTATCCCTTGGACCTTTTCAGTGATGACGAAACGCAGAAAATGCATCCAAATTTAATACAAAAGGCACAATGCCGATTGAAGTACATTAGGACTGACACTCCAACTTTCTATGATTTGAACCACTCCTGTGAGTCAGGTTTTAGATTCCGATACATCACTTTACGTTTACTGTATACCTTGGACCTTCTTATTGACGATGAAACACAGAAATTGCATCCGAATTTAATACAAAAGGCACAATGCCGACTTAAGTACAAGAGGGCAGACACTCTAACTTTCTATGATTGAAACCTCTCCTGTGAATCCAGTTTTAAATTCCGATGCTTCACTTCAGGTTTGCTGTATACCTTGGACCTTCTTATTGACAATGAAACACAGAAATTGCGTCCGAGTTTGATACAAAAGGCACAATGCCGACTTAAGTACAAGACGACTGACACTCCAACTTTCTGTGATTTGAACCTCTCCTGTGAGCCCAGTTTTAGATTCCGGTGCTTCACTTCAGGTTTACTGTATCCCTTGGACCTTCTTATTGACGATGAAACACAGAAATTGCATCCGAATTCAATACAAAAGCACAATGCCGACTTAGGTACAAGAGGACAGACACTCTAACTTTCTATGATTTAAACCACTCCTGTGAAACCAGTTTTAAATCCCGATGCTTCACTTTAGGTTTGCTGTATACCTTGGACCTTCTTATTGACGATGAAACACAGAAATTGCATCCGAGTTTATTACAAAAGGTACAATGCCGACTTAAGTACAAGAGGACTAACACTCTAACTTTCTATGATTTGAACCTCTCCTGTGAGTTGAGTTGTAGATTCCGATGCTTCACTTCAGGTTTACTGTACACCTTGGACATTCTTATTGACGATGAAACACAGAAACTGCATCTGAATTTAATACAAAACGTACAATGCCGACTTAAGTACAAGAGGACTGACAATCTAACGTTTTATGATTTGAACCTCTCCTGTGAGTATAGTTTTAGATTCCGATGCTTCACTTTAGGTTTACTGTATCCCTTGGACCTTCTTATTGACGATGAAACACAGAAATTGCATCTGAATTTAATACAAAAGGCAGAATGCCGACTTAAGTACAAGAGGAGTGACACTTTAATTTTCTGTGAATTGAACCTCTCCTGTGAGTTCAGTTTTAGATACCGTAGCCTCACTTCAGGTTTACTGTATACCTTGGACCTTCTTATTGACGATGAAACACAGAAATTGCATCCGAATTTAATACAAAAGATACAATGCCGACTTAAGTACAAGAGGACTGACACTCTAACATTCTATGATATGAACCTCTCCTGTGAGTCAAGCTTTAGATTCTGATGCTTCACTTCAAGTTTACTGTATACCTTGGACCTTCTTATTGCCGACGAAATACAGAAATTGCACCCGAATTTAATACAAAAAGCACAATGCCCACTTAAGTACAAGACGACTGACACTCCAACTTTCTGTGATTTGAACCTCTCCTGTGAGCCCAGTTTCAGCTTCCGATGCTTCACTTCAGGTTTACTGTATCCCTTGGACCTTCTTACTGACGATGAAACACAGAAATTGAATACGAATTTAATACAAAAGGCACAGTGCCGACTTAAGTACATGAGGACTGACCTCTAACGTTTTATGTTTTGAACCTCTCCTGAGATTAAAGTTTTGGATTCCGAAGCTTCACTTCAAATTTACTGTATCCCTTGGACCTTTTCAATGATGACGAAACGCAGAAAATGCATCCAAATATAATACAAAAGGCACAATGCCGATTGAAGTACATTAGGTCTGACACTCTAACTTCCTATGACTTGAACCTCTCCTGTGAGTTGAGTTTTAGATTTCGATGCTTCACTTCAGGTTTACGGTATACATTGGACCTTCTTATTGACGATGAAACACAGCAATTTCATCCGAATTCAATACAAAAGGCAAAATGACGACTTAAGTACAAGAGGACTGACACTCTAACTTTCTATGATTTGAACCACTCCTGTGAGTCAGGTTTTAGATTCCGATGCTTTACTTTACGTTTACTGTATACCTTGGACCTTCTTATTGACGATGAAACACAGAAATTGCATCCGAATTTAATACAAAAGGCACAATGCCGACTTAAGTACAAGTTTACTGACACTCTAACTTCCTATGATTTGAACCTCTCTTGTGAGTCAGGTTTTAGATTCCGATGCTTCACTTTACGTTTACTGTATACCTTGGACCTTCTTATTGACGATGAAACACAGAAATTGCGTCCGAGTTTAATACAAAAGGCACAATGCCGACTTAAGTACAAGACGACTGACACTCCAACTTTCTGTGATTTGAACCTCTCCTGTGAGCCCAGTTTTAGATTCCGGTGCTTCACTTCAGGTTTACTGTATCCCTTGGACCTTCTTATTGACGATGAAACACAGAAATTGCATCCGAATTCAATACAAAAGCACAATGCCGACTTAGGTACAAGAGGACAGACACTCTAACTTTCTATGATTTAAACCACTCCTGTGAAACCAGTTTTAAATCCCGATGCTTCACTTTAGGTTTGCTGTATACCTTGGACCTTCTTAATGACGATGAAACACAGAAATTGCATCCGAATTTAATACAAAAGATACAATGCCGACTTAAGTACAAGAGGACTGACATTCTAACATTCTATGATATGAACCTCTCCTGTGAGTCAAGCTTTAGATTCTGATGCTTCACTTCAAGTTTACTGTATACCTTGGACCTTCTTATTGCCGATGAAATACAGAAATTGCATCCGAATTTAATACAAAAAGCACAATGCCCACTTAAGTACAAGACGACTGACACTCCAACTTTCTGTGATTTGAACCTCTCCTGTGAGCCCAGTTTCAGCTTCCGATGCTTCACTTCAGGTTTACTGTATCCCTTGGACCTTCTTATTGACGATGAAACACAGAAATTGAATACGAATTTAATACAAAAGGCACAGTGCCGACTTAAGTACATGAGGACTGACCTCTAACGTTTTATGTTTTGAACCTCTCCTGAGATTAAAGTTTTGGATTCCGAAGCTTCACTTCAGGTTTACTGTATCCCTTGGACCTTTTCAATGATGACGAAACGCAGAAAATGCATCCAAATTTAATACAAAAGGCACAATGCCGATTGAAGTACATTAGGACTGACACTCTAACTTCCTATGATTTGAACCTCTCCTGTGAGTTGAGTTTTAGATTTAGATGCTTCACTTCAGGTTTACGGTATACATTGGACCTTCTTATTGACGATGAAACACAGCAATTTCATCCGAATTCAATACAAAAGGCAAAATGACGACTTAAGTACAAGAGGACTGACACTCTAACTTTCTATGATATGAACCACTCCTGTGAGTCAGGTTTTAGATTCCGATGCTTCACTTTACGTTTACTGTATACCTTGGACCTTCTTATTGACGATGAAACACAGAAATTGCATCCGAATTTAATACAAAAGGCACAATGCCGACTTAAGTACAAGAGGGCAGACACTCTAACTTTCTATGATTGAAACCTCTCCTGTGAATCCAGTTTTAAATTCCGATGCTTCACTTCAGGTTTGCTGTATACCTTGGACCTTCTTATTGACGATGAAACACAGAAATTGCGTCCGAGTTTAATACAAAAGGCACAATGCCGACTTAAGTACAAGAGGACTGACACTCTAATTTTCTATGAATTGAAACTCTCCAGTGAGTTCTGTTTTAGATTCCGAAGCCTCACTTCAGGTTTACTGTATACCTTGGACCTTCTTATTGACGCTGAAACACAGAAATTGCATCCGAATTTAATACAAAAGGCCCAATGCCGACTTAAGTACAAGAGGACTGACACTCTAACATTCTATGATTTGAACCTCTCCTTTCAGTCCAGTTTTAGATCCGATGCTTCACTCAGGTTTACTGTATCCCTTGGACCATCTTATTGACGATGAAACACAGAAATTTCATCCGAATTTAATACAAAAGGCAAAATGCCGACTTAAGTACAAGAGGACTGACACTCTAACTTTCTATGATTTGAACCTCTCTTTTGATTCCGGTTTTAGATTCCGATGCTTTACTTTAGGTTTACTGTATACCTTGGACCTTCTAATTGACGATGAAACACAGAAATTGCATCCGAATTTAATACAAAAGCACAATGCCGACTTAGGTACAAGAGGACTGACACTCTAACTTTCTATGATTTAACCGCTCCTGTGAGTCCAGTTTTAGATTCCGATGCTTTATCTTCAGGTTTACTGTATACCTTGGACCTTCTTATTGACGATGAAGCACAGAAATTGCATCCGAATTTAATACAAAAGGCACAATGCCGACTTAGGTACAAGAGGACAGACACTCTAACTTTCTATGATTTAAACCACTCCTGTGAAACCAGTTTTAAATCCCGATGCTTCACTTTAGGTTTGCTGTATACCTTGGACCTTCTTATTGACGATGAAACACAGAAATTGCATCCATGTTTATTACAAAAGGTACAATGCCGACTTAAGTACAAGAGGACTAACACTCTAACTTTCTATGATTTGAACCTCTCCTGTGAGTTGAGTTGTAGATTCCGATGCTTCACTTCAGGTTTACTGTACACCTTGGACATTCTTATTGACGATGAAACACAGAAACTGCATCCGAATTTAATACAAAACGTACAATGCCGACTTAAGTACAAGAGGACTGACAATCTAACGTTTTATGATTTGAACCTCTCCTGTGAGTATAGTTTTAGATTCCGATGCTTCACTTTAGGTTTACTGTATCCCTTGGACCTTCTTATTGACGATGAAACACAGAAATTGCATCTGAATTTAATACAAAAGGCAGAATGCCGACTTAAGTACAAGAGGACTGACACTCTAATTTTCTATGAATTGAACCTCTCCTGTGAGTTCAGTTTTAGATACCGTAGCCTAACTTCAGGTTTACTGTATACCTTGGACCTTCTTATTGACGATGAAACACAGAAATTGCATCCGAATTTAATACAAAAGATACAATGCCGACTTAAGTACAAGAGGACTGACACTCTAACATTCTATGATATGAACCTCTCCTGTGAGTCAAGCTTTAGATTCTGATGCTTCACTTCAAGTTTACTGTATACCTTGGACCTTCTTATTGCCGACGAAATACAGAAATTGCATCCGAATTTAATACAAAAAGCACAATGCCCACTTAAGTACAAGACGACTGACACTCCAACTTTCTGTGATTTGAACCTCTCCTGTGAGCCCAGTTTCAGCTTCCGATGCTTCACTTCAGGTTTACTGTATCCCTTGGACCTTCTTATTGACGATGAAACACAGAAATTGAATACGAATTTAATACAAAAGGCACAGTGCCGACTTAAGTACATGAGGACTGACCTCTAACGTTTTATGTTTTGAACCTCTCCTGAGATTAAAGTTTTGGATTCCGAAGCTTCACTTCAAATTTACTGTATCCCTTGGACCTTTTCAATGATGACGAAACGCAGAAAATGCATCCAAATTTAATACAAAAGGCACAATGCCGATTGAAGTACATTAGGTCTGACACTCTAACTTCCTATGATTTGAACCTCTCCTGTGAGTTGAGTTTTAGATTTCGATGCTTCACTTCAGGTTTACGGTATACATTGGACCTTCTTATTGACGATGAAACACAGCAATTTCATCCGAATTCAATACAAAAGGCAAAATGACGACTTAAGTACAAGAGGACTGACACTCTAACTTTCTATGATATGAACCACTCCTGTGAGTCAGGTTTTAGATTCCGATGCTTCACTTTACGTTTACTGTATACCTTGGACCTTCTTATTGACGATGAAACACAGAAATTGCATCCGAATTTAATACAAAAGGCACAATGCCGACTTAAGTACAAGAGGGCAGACACTCTAACTTTCTATGATTGAAACCTCTCCTGTGAATCCAGTTTTAAATTCCGATGCTTCACTTCAGGTTTGCTGTATACCTTGGACCTTCTTATTGACGATGAAACACAGAAATTGCGTCCGAGTTTAATACAAAAGGCACAATGCCGACTTAAGTACAAGAGGACTGACACTCTAATTTTCTATGAATTGAAACTCTCCAGTGAGTTCTGTTTTAGATTCCGAAGCCTCACTTCAGGTTTACTGTATACCTTGGACCTTCTTATTGACGCTGAAACACAGAAATTGCATCCGAATTTAATACAAAAGGCCCAATGCCGACTTAAGTACAAGAGGACTGACACTCTAACATTCTATGATTTGAACCTCTCCTTTCAGTCCAGTTTTAGATCCGATGCTTCACTCAGGTTTACTGTATCCCTTGGACCATCTTATTGACGATGAAACACAGAAATTTCATCCGAATTTAATACAAAAGGCAAAATGCCGACTTAAGTACAAGAGGACTGACACTCTAACTTTCTATGATTTGAACCTCTCTTTTGATTCCGGTTTTAGATTCCGATGCTTTACTTTAGGTTTACTGTATACCTTGGACCTTCTAATTGACGATGAAACACAGAAATTGCATCCGAATTTAATACAAAAGCACAATGCCGACTTAGGTACAAGAGGACTGACACTCTAACTTTCTATGATTTAACCGCTCCTGTGAGTCCAGTTTTAGATTCCGATGCTTTATCTTCAGGTTTACTGTATACCTTGGACCTTCTTATTGACGATGAAGCACAGAAATTGCATCCGAATTTAATACAAAAGGCACAATGCCGACTTAGGTACAAGAGGACAGACACTCTAACTTTCTATGATTTAAACCACTCCTGTGAAACCAGTTTTAAATCCCGATGCTTCACTTTAGGTTTGCTGTATACCTTGGACCTTCTTATTGACGATGAAACACAGAAATTGCATCCATGTTTATTACAAAAGGTACAATGCCGACTTAAGTACAAGAGGACTGACACTCTAACTTTCTATGATTTGATCATCTCCTGTGAGTCCAATTTTAGATTCCGATGCCTCACTTCAGGTTTACTGTATCCCTCGGACCCTCTTATTGACGATGAAACGCAGAAATTGCATCCGAATATAATACAAAAGGCACAATGCCGACATAAGTACAAGAGGACTGACACTCTAAATTTCTATGATTTGAACCTCTCCTGTGAGTCCAGTTTTAGATTCCGATGCTTCACTTCAGGTTTACTGTATGCCTTGGACCTTCTTATTGACGATGAAACACAGAAACTGCATCCGAATTTAATACAAAAGACACAATGCCAACTTAAGTACAAGAGGGCAGACACTCTAACTTTCTATGATTGAAACCTCTCCTGTGAATCCAGTTTTAAATTCCGATGCTTCACTTCAGGTTTGCTGTATACCTTGGACCTTCTTATTGACGATGAAACACAGAAATTGCGTCCGAGTTTAATACAAAAGGCACAATGCCGACTTAAGTACAAGAGGACTGACACTCTAATTTTCTATGAATTGAAACTCTCCAGTGAGTTCTGTTTTAGATTCCGAAGCCTCACTTCAGGTTTACTGTATACCTTGGACCTTCTTATTGACGCTGAAACACAGAAATTGCATCCGAATTTAATACAAAAGGCACAATGCCGACTTAAGTACAAGAGGACTGACACTCTAACATTCTATGATTTGAACCTCTCCTTTCAGTCCAGTTTTAGATCCGATGCTTCACTCAGGTTTACTGTATCCCTTGGACCATCTTATTGACGATGAAACACAGAAATTTCATCCGAATTTAATACAAAAGGCAAAATGCCAACTTAAGTACAAGAGGACTGACACTCTAGCTTTCTATGATTTGAACCTCTCTTTTGATTCCGGTTTTAGATTCCGATGCTTCACTTTAGGTTTACTGTATACCTTGGACCTTCTAATTGACGATGAAACACAGAAATTGCATCCGAATTTAATACAAAAGCACAATGCCGACTTAGGTACAAGAGGACTGACACTCTAACTTTCTATGATTTAACCGCTCCTGTGAGTCCAGTTTTAGATTCCGATGCTTTATCTTCAGGTTTACTGTATACCTTGGACCTTCTTATTGACGATGAAGCACAGAAATTGCATCCGAATTTAATACAAAAGGCACAATGCCGACTTAGGTACAAGAGGACAGACACTCTAACTTTCTATGATTTAAACCACTCCTGTGAAACCAGTTTTAAATCCCGATGCTTCACTTTAGGTTTGCTGTATACCTTGGACCTTCTTATTGACGATGAAACACAGAAATTGCATCCGAGTTTATTACAAAAGGTACAATGCCGACGTAAGTACAAGAGGACTGACAATCTAACGTTTTATGATTTGAACCTCTCCTGTGAGTATAGTTTTAGATTCCGATGCTTCACTTTAGGTTTACTGTATCCCTTGGACCTTCTTATTGACGATGAAACACAGAAATTGCATCTGAATTTAATACAAAAGGCAGAATGCCGACTTAAGTACAAGAGGACTGACACTCTAATTTTCTATGAATTGAACCTCTCCTGTGAGTTCAGTTTTAGATACCGTAGCCTCACTTCAGGTTTACTGTATACCTTGGACCTTCTTATTGACGATGAAACACAGAAATTGCATCCGAATTTAATACAAAAGATACAATGCCGACTTAAGTACAAGAGGACTGACACTCTAACATTCTATGATATGAACCTCTCCTGTGAGTCAAGCTTTAGATTCTGATGCTTCACTTCAAGTTTACTGTATACCTTGGACCTTCTTATTGCCGACGAAATACAGAAATTGCATCCGAATTTAATACAAAAAGCACAATGCCCACTTAAGTACAAGACGACTGACACTCCAACTTTCTGTGATTTGAACCTCTCCTGTGAGCCCAGTTTCAGCTTCCGATGCTTCACTTCAGGTTTACTGTATCCCTTGGACCTTCTTATTGACGATGAAACACAGAAATTGAATACGAATTTAATACAAAAGGCACTGTGCCGACTTAAGTACATGAGGACTGACCTCTAACGTTTTATGTTTTGAACCTCTCCTGAGATTAAAGTTTTGGATTCCGAAGCTTCACTTCAAATTTACTGTATCCCTTGGACCTTTTCAATGATGACGAAACGCAGAAAATGCATCCAAATTTAATACAAAAGGCACAATGCCGATTGAAGTACATTAGGTCTGACACTCTAACTTCCTATGATTTGAACCTCTCCTGTGAGTTGAGTTTTAGATTTCGATGCTTCACTTCAGGTTTACGGTATACATTGGACCTTCTTATTGACGATGAAACACAGCAATTTCATCCGAATTCAATACAAAAGGCAAAATGACGACTTAAGTACAAGAGGACTGACACTCTAACTTTCTATGATTTGAACCACTCCTGTGAGTCAGGTTTTAGATTCCGATGCTTCACTTTACGTTTACTGTATACCTTGGACCTTCTTATTGACGATGAAACACAGAAATTGCATCCGAATTTAATACAAAAGGCACAATGCCGACTTAAGTACAAGTTTACTGACTCTCTAACTTCCTATGATTTGAACCTCTCTTGTGAGTCAGGTTTTAGATTCCGATGCTTCACTTTACGTTTACTGTATACCTTGGACCTTCTTATTGACGATGAAACACAGAAATTGCGTCCGAGTTTGATACAAAAGGCACAATGCCGACTTAAGTACAAGTTTACTGACACTCTAACTTCCTATGATTTGAACCTCTCTTGTGAGTCCAGTTTTAGATTCCGATGCTTCACTTCAGGTTTACTGTATACCTTGGACCTTCTTATTGACGATGAAATACAGAAATTGCATCCGAATTGAATACAAAGGGCACAATGCCGACTTAAGTACAAGAGGACTGACACTCTAACTTTCTATGATTTGATCATCTCCTGTGAGTCCAATTTTAGATTCCGATGCCTCACTTCAGGTTTACTGTATCCCTCGGACCCTCTTATTGACGACGAAACGCAGAAATTGCATCCGAATATAATACAAAAGGCACAATGCCGACATGAGTACAAGAGGACTGACACTCTAAATTTCTATGATTTGAACCTCTCCTGTGAGTCCAGTTTTAGATTCCGATGCTTCACTTCAGGTTTACTGTATGCCTTGGACCTTCTTATTGACGATGAAACACAGAAACTGCATCCGAATTTAATACAAAAGACACAATGCCGACTTAAGTACAAGAGGACAGACACTCTAACTTTCTATGATTTGAACCTCTCCTGTGAGTCCAGTTTTAGATTCCGATGCTTCATTTCAGGTTTACTGTATACCTTGGACTTTCTTATTGTCGATGAAAAACAGAAATTGCATCCGAATTTAATACAAAAGGCACAATGCCCACTTAAGTACAAGAGGACTGACATTCTAACTTTCTTTGATTTGAACCTCTCCTGTGAGTCCACTTTTAGATTCCGATGCTTCACTTCAGGTTTACTGTATCCCTTGGACCTTCTTATTGACGTTGAAACATAGAAATTGCATCCGAATCTAGTACAAAAGGCACAATGCCGACTTACGTACAAGAGGACTGACCTCTAACGTTTTATGATTTGAACCTCTCCTGTTAGTCCAGTTATAGATTCCGAAGCTTCACTTTAGGTTTACTGTATCCCTTGGACCTTTTCAATGACGATGAAACACAGAAAATGCATCCAAATTTAATAAAAAAGGCACAATGCCGACTTAAGTACATGAGGACTGACACTCTAACTTTCTACGATTTGAACCTCTCCTGTGAGTTGAGTTTTAGAGATCGATGCTTCACTTCAGGTTTACTGTATACATTGGACCTTCTTATTGACGAGGAAACACAGAAATTGCATCCGAATTTAGTACAAAAGGCACAATGCCGACTTAAGTACAAGAGGACTGACACTCTAACATTCCATAATTTAACCGCTCCTGTGAGTCCAGTTTTAGATTCCGATGCTTTCTCTGCAGGTTTTCTGTATACTGTGTACATTTTTATCGACGATGAAGCACAACAGTTGCATCCAAATTTAATACAAAAGGCACAATGCCGACATAAGTACAAGAGGACTGACACTCTAACTTTCAATGATTTGAACCTCTACAGTGAGTCCGGTTTTGGATTTCGATGCTTCACTTCAGGTTAACTGTATCCCTTGGCCCTTCTTATTCACGATGAAACACAGAAATTTCATCCGAATTTAATACCAAAGGCGAAATGCCGACTTAAGTACAAGTGGACTGACACTCTAACTTTCTATGATTTGAACCTCTCCTGTGAGTCCGGTTTTAGATTCCGATGCTTCACTTCAGGTTTGCTGTATACCTTGGACATTCTTATTGACGAGGAAACACAGAAATTGCATCCGAATTTAATACAAAATGCACAATGCCGACTTAAATACAAGAGGACTGACACTCTGACTTCCTATGATTTGAACCTAACTTGTGAGTCCAGTTTTAGATTCCGATGCTTCACTTCAGGTTTACTGTATACCTTGGACCTTCTTATTGACGATGAAATACAGAAATTGCATCTGAATTGAACACAAAAGGCACAATGCCGACTTAAGTACAAGAGGACTGACACTCTAAGTTTCTATGATTTGAACATCTCCTGTGATTCCAATTTTCGATTCCGATGCTTCACTTCGGGTTTACTGTCTCCCTCGGACCTTCTTATTGACGATGAAACACAGAAATTGCATCCGAATTTAATACAAAAGACACAATGCCGACTTAAGTACAAGAGGACTGACACTCTAAATTTCTATTATATGAACCTCTCCTGTGAGTACACTTTTAGATTCCGATGCTTCACTTCAGGTTTACTGTATCCCTTGGACCTTCTTATTGACGATGAAACACAGAAATTGCATCCGAATTTAATACAAAAGGCACAATGCCGTCTCAAATACAAGGGGACTGACCTCTAACGTTTTATGATTTGAACCTCTCCTGTGAGTCCAGTCTTAGATTCCGAAGCTTCACTTCAGGTTTACTGTATCCCTTGGACCTTTTCACTGACGATGAAACACAGAAAATGCATCCAAATTTAATACAAAAGGCACAATGCCGACTTAAGTACATGAGGACTGACACTCTAACTTTCTATGATTTGAACCTCTCCTGTGAGTTGAGTTTTAGATTTCGATGCTTCACTTCAGGTTTACTGTATCCCTTTGACGTTTTTATTGACGATGTAACACAGAAATTGCATCCAAAGTAAATACAAATGGCACAATGCCGACTTAAGTACAAGAGGACTGACACTCTAACTTTCTATGATTTGAACCTCTCCTGTGATTTGAGTTTTAGATTTCGATGCTTCACTTCATGTTTACTGTAAACTTTGGACCTTCTTATTGACGATGAAACACAGAAATTGCATCCGAATTTAATACAAAAGGCACAATGCCGACTTATGTACAAGAGGACTGACACTCTAACTTTCTATGATTTAAACCTCTCCTGTGAATCCAGTTTTAAATTCCGATGCTTCACTTCAGGTTTGCTGTATACCTTGGACCTTCTTATTGACGATGAAACACAGAGATTGCATCCGAATTTAATACAAAAGGCACAATGCCGTCTTAAGTACAAGAGAACTGACACTCTAACTTTCTATGATTTCAACCTCTCCTGTGAGTCCAGTTTTAGATCCCCATGCTTCACTTCAGGTTTACTATATCCCTTGGACTTTCGTATTGACGACGAAACTCAGAAATTGCATCCGAATTCAATACAAGATGCACAATGCCGACTTAAGTACAAGAGGACTGACACTCTAACATTCTATGGTTTGAACCTCTCCTGTGAGTCCAGTTTTGGAATCTGATGCTTCACTTCATGTTTACTGTATACCTTGGACCTTCTTATTGCCGATGAAATACAGATATTGCATCCGAATTAAATACAAAAGGCACAATGCCGACTTAAGTACAAGACGACTGACACTCCAACTTTCTGTGATTTGAACCTCTCCTGTGAGCCCAGTTTTAGATTCCGATGCTTCACTTCAGGTTCACTGTATCCCTTGGACCCTCTTATTGACGAAGAAACACCGAAATTACATCCGAATTTAATACCAAAGGGACAATGCCGACTTAAGTACAAGAGGACTGATACTCTAACATTCTATGATATGAACCTCTCCTGTGAGTCCAGCTTTAGATTCCGATGCTCCACTTCAGGTTAACTGTATACCTTGGACCTTCTTGTTGACGATGAAATACAGGAATTGCATCCTAATTTAATACAAAAGGCACCATGCCGACTTAAGTACAAGAGGACTGACACTCTAACTTTCTATGATTTGAACCTCTACTGTAAGGCCAATTTTAGATTCCGATGCTTCACTTCAGGTTTACTGTATCCCTCAGACCTTCTTAGTGACGATGAAACACAGAAATTGCATCCGAATATAATACAAATGGCACAATGCCGACTTAAGTACAAGAGGACTGACACTCTAAATTTCTATGATTTGAACCTCTCCTGTGAGTCCAGTTTTAGATTCCGAAGCTTCACTTCATTTTTACTGTATCCCTTGGACCTTTTCAATGACGATGAAACACAGAAAATGCATCCAAATTTAATACAAAAGGCACAATGCCGATTTAAGTACATGTGGACTGACACTCTAACTTCCGATGATTTGAACCTCTCCTGTGAGTTGAGTTTTAGATTTCGATGCTTCACTTCAGGTTTACGGTATACATTGGACCTTCTTATTGACGACGACACACAGAAATTGGATCCGAATTTAATACAAAAGGCACAATGCCGACTTAAGGACAACAGGACTGACACTCTAACTTTCCATAATTTAACCGCTCCTGTGAGTCCAGTTTTAGATTCCGATGTTTTCTCTTCAGATTTTCTGTATACCGTCGACATTTTTATTGACGAAGAAGCACAGAAATTGCAACCGAATTTAATACAAAAGGCACCATGCCGACATACGTACAAGAGGACTGACACTTTAACTTTCTATGATTTGAACCTCTCCTGTGAGCCCAGTTTTAGATTCCAATGCTTCACTTCAGGTTTACTGTATACCTTGGTCCTTCTTATTGACGATGAAACTGAGAAATTGCATCCGAATTTAATAAAAACGCCACAATGCCGACATAAGTACAAGAGGACTGACACTCTAAATTTCTATGATTTGAACCTCTCCTGTGAGTCCAGTTTTAGATTCCGATGCTTCACTTCAGGTTTTGCTGTATCCCTTGGACCTTCTTATTGACGATGAAACACAGAAACTGCATCCGAATTTAATACAAAAGACACAATGCCGACTTATGTACAAGAGGACTGACACTCTAATTTCCTATGATTTGAACCTCTCTTGTGAGTCCAGTTTTAGATTCCGATGCTTCACTTCAGGTTTACTGTATACCTTGGACCTTCTTATTGTCGATGAAATACAGAAATTCCATCCGAATTGAATACAAAAGGCACAATGCCGACTTAAGTAAAAGAGGACTGACACACTAACTTTCTATGATTTGAACCTCTCCTGTGAGTCCAGTTTTAGATTCCGATGCTTCACTTGAGGTTTACTGTATTCCTTGGACCTTCTTATTTACGATGAAACACAGAAACTGCATCCGAATTTAATACAAAAGACACAATGCCGACTTATGTACAAGAGGACAGACACTCTAACATTCTATGATTTGAACCTCACCTGTGAGTCCAGTTTCAGTTTCCGATGCTTCACTTCAGGTCTACTGTATACCTTGTACCTTCTTATTGCCGATGAAAAAACAGAAATTGCAACCGAATTTAATACAAAAGGCACAATGCCCACTTAAGTACAAGAGGACTGACACTCGAACTTTCTTTGATTTGAACCTCTCCTGTGAGTTGAGTTTTAGATTTCGATGCGTCACTTAAGGTTTACTGTATACATTGGACCTTCTTATTGACGAGGAAACAGAGATATTGCATCCGAATTTAATACAAAAGGCACAATGCCGACTTAAGTACAAGAGGAATGACACTCTAAGTTTCTACGATTTGAACCTCTCCAGTGAGTCCGGTTTTGGATTCCGATGCTTCACTTAAGGTTAAGTGTATCCCTTGGACCTTCTTATTGACGATGAAACACAGAAATTGCTTCCGAATTTAATACAAAAGGCAGAAAGCCGACTTAAGTACAAGAGGACTGACACTCTAATTTTCTATGAATTGAACCTCTGCTGTGAGTTCAGGTTTAGATTCCGAAGCCTCACTTCAGGTTTACTGTATACCTTGGACCTTCTTATTGACGATGATACACAGAAATTGCATCCGAATTTAATACAAAATGCACAATGCCGACTTAAGTACAAGAGGACTGACACTCTGACTACCTATGATTTGAACCTCTATTGCGAGTCCAGTTTTAGATTCCGATGCTTCACTTCAGGTTTACTGTATACCTTGGACCTTCTTATTGACGATGATATACAGAAATTGCATCCGAATTGAATACAAAAGTACAATGCCGATTTAAGTAATGAGGACTGACACTCTAACTTTCTATGATTTGAACCTCTACTGTGAGTCCAGTTTTAGATTCCGATGCTTCACTTCAGGTTTACTGTATCCCTTGGACCTTCTTATTGGCGATGAAACACAGAAACTGCATCCGAGTTTAATACAAAAGACACAATGCCGACTTAAGTACAAGAGGACTGACACTCAAACTTTCTGCGATTTGAACCTCTCCTGTGAGTTGAGTTTTAGATTTCGATGCTTGACTTCATGTTTACTGTAAACTTTGGACCTTCTTATTGACGATGAAACACAGAAATAGCATCCGAATTAAATACAAAAGGCACAATGCCGACTTAAGTACAAGAGGACTGACACTCTAACTTTCTATGATTTAAACCTCTCCTGTGAATCCAGTTTTCAATTCCGATGCTTCACTTCAGGTTTGCTGAATACCTTGGACCTTCTTATTGACGATGAAACACAGAAATTGCGTCCGAATTTAATGCAAAAGGCACAATGCCCACTTAAATACAAGAGGATTGTCACTCTAACATTCTATGATTTGAACCTCTCCTATGAGTCCAGTTTTAGATCCGATGCTTCACTTCAGGTTTACTGTATCTATTGGACCATCTTATTGACGATGAAACACAGAAATTGGATCCGAATTTAATGCAAAAGGCACAATGCCGTCTTAAGTACAAGAGGACTGACACTCTAACTTTCTATGATTTCAACCTGTCCTGTGAGTCCAGTTTTAGATTCCGATGCTTCACTTCAGGTTTACTGTATCCCTTGGACCTTCTTATTGACGACGAAACTCAGAAATTGCTTCCGAATTCAATACAAAAGGCACAATGCCGACATTAAGTACAAGAGGACTGACACTCTAACATTCAATGATTTGAACCTCTCCTGTGAGTCCAGTTTTGGATTCTCATGCTTCACTTCATGTTTACTTTATACCTTGGACCTTCTTATTGCCGATGAAAAACAGATATTGCATCCGAATATAATACAAAAGGCACAATGCCCACTTAAGTACAAGGCGACTGACACTCCAACTTTCTGTGATTTGAACCTCTCCTGTGAGCCCAGTTTTAGATTCCGATGCTTCACTTCAGGTTTACTGTATCCCTTGGACGTTCTTATTGACGATGAAACACAGAAATTGGATCCGAATTTAATACAAAAGGCACAGTGCCGACTTAAGTGCAAGAGGACTGACCTCTAAAGTTTTATGATTTGAACCTCTCCTGTGAGTCCAGTTTTAGTTTCCGAAGCTTCACTTCAGGTTTGCTGTATCCCTTGGACCTTTTCAATAACGATGAAACACAGAAAATGCATCCAAATTTAATACAAAAGGCACAATGCCCACTTAAATACAAGAGGATTGTCACTCTAACATTCTATGATTTCAACCTCTCCTGTGAGTCCACTTTTAGATTCCGATGCTTCACTTCAGGTTTACTGTTTCCCTTGGACCTTCTTATTGACGACGAAACTCAGAAATTGCATCCGAATTCAATACAAAAGGCACAATGCCGACTTAAGTACAAGAGGACTGACACTCTAACATTCTATGGGTTGAACCTCTCCTGTGATTCCAGTTTTGGATTCTGATGCTTCACTTCATGTTTACTGTATACCTTGGAAATTCTTATTGCCGATGAAATACAGAAATTGCATCCGAATTTAATACAAAAGGCACAATGCCCACTTAAGTACAAGACGACTGACACTCCAACTTTCTGTGATTTGAACCTCTCCTGTGAGCCCAGTTTTAGATTCCGATGCTTCACTTCATGTTTACTGTATCCCTTGGACCTTCTTATTGACGATGAGACACAGAAATTGCATCCGAATTTAATACAAAAGGCACAGTGCCATCTTAAGTGCAAGAGGACAGACCTCTAACGTTTTATGATTTGAACCTCTCCTGTGAGTCCAGGTTTAGATTCCGAAGCTTCACTTCAGGTTTACTGTATCACTTAGACCTTTTCAATGACGATGAAACACAGAAAATGCATCCAAATTCAATACAAAAGGCACAATGCCGACTTAAGTACATGAGGACTGACACTATAACATTCTATGATTTGAACCTCTCCTGTGAGTTGAGTTTTAGATTTCAATGCTTCACTTCTGGTTTACTGTATACATTGGACCTTCTTATTGACGATGAAACACAGAAATTGCATCCGAATTTAGTACAAACTGCACAATGCCGACTTAAGTACAAGAGGACTGACACTCTAACTTTCCATAATTTAACCGCTCCTGTGAGTCCAGTTTTTGATTCCGATGCTTTCTCTTCAGGTTTTCTGTATACCATGGACATTTGTATTGACGATGAAGCACAGGAATTGCATCCGAATTTAATACAAAAGGCACAATGCTGACTTAAGTACAAGAGGACTGACACTCTAACTTTCTATGATTTAAACCTCTCCTGTGAATCCAGTTTTAAATTCCGTCGCTTCACTTCAGGTTTGCTGTATACCTTGGACATTCTTATTGACGATGAATCACAGAAATTGCATCCGAATTTAATACAAAAGGCACAATGCCGACTTAAGTACAAGAGGACTGACACTCTAACTTTCTATGATTTGAACCTCTCCTGTGAGTCCAGTTTCAGATCCGATGCTTCACTTCAGGTTTACTGTATACCTTGGATCATCTTATTGATGATGAACCACAGAAATTGCATCCCAGTTTAATACAATATGGACAATGCCGACTTAAGTACAAGAGGGCTGACACTCTAACTTTCTACGATTTGAACCTCTCTTGCGAGTCCAGTTTTAGATTCCGAGGCTTCACTTCAGGTTTACTGTATACCTTGGACCTTCTTATTGACGATGAGATACAGAAATTGCATCCAAATTGAATACAAAAGGCACAATGCTGACTTACGTACAAGAGGACTGACACTCTAACTTTCTACGATTTGAACCTCTCCTGTGAGTCCAGTTTTAGATTCCGATGCTTCACTTCAGGTTTACTGTATCCCTTGGACCTTCTTATTGACGATGAAACACAGAAACTGCATCCGAATTTAATACAAAAGACACAATGCCGACTTAAGTACAAGGGGACAGACACTCTAACTTTCTATGATTTGAACCTCTCCTGTGGGTCCAGTTTTAGATTCCGATGCTTCACTTCAGGTTTACTCTATACCTTGGACCTTCTTATTGCCGATGAAAAACAGAAATTGCATCCGAATGTAATACAAAACGCACAATGCCCACTTAAGTACAAAAGGACTGACACTCTAACTTTCTGTGATTTGAACCTCTCCTGTGAGTCCAGATTTAGATTCCGATGCTTCACTTCAGGTTCACTGTATCCCTTGGACCTTCTTATTGACGATGAAACACAGAAATTGTATCCGAATTTAATACAAAAGGCACAATGCCGACTTAAGTACAAGAGGACTGACCTCTAACTTTCTATGATTTGAACCCCTCCTGTGTGTTCAGTTATAGATTCCGATGCTTCACTTCAGGTTTACTTTTTAACTTTGACCTTTTTATTGACGATGTAACACAGAAATTGCATCCAAATTTAATACAAATGGCACAATGCCGACTTATGTACAAGAGGACTGAAACTCTAACTTTCTATGATTTGAACCTCTCCTGTGAGTCCAGTTTTAGATTCCGATGCTTCACTTCAGGTTTACTGTATCCCTTGGACCTTCTTATTGACGACGAAACTCAGAAATTGCTTCCGTATTTAATACAAAAGGCACAATGCCGACTTAAGTACAAGAGGACTGACACTCTAAATTTCTATGATTTAAACCACTCCTGTGAGACCAGTTTCAGATTCCAATGCTTCACTTCAGGTTTACTGAATACCTTGGACCTTCTTATTGACGATGAGACATAGATATTGCATCCGAATCTAATACAAAAGGCACAATGCCGACTTAAGTACAAGAGGGCTGACCTCTAACTTTCTATGATTTGAACCCCTCCTGTGAGTTCAGTTATAGATTCCGATGCTTCCCTTCAGGTTTACTGTATCCCTTTGACCTTTTTATTGACGATGTAACACAGAAATTGCATCCAAAGTAAATACAAATGGCATAATGCCGACTTAAGTACAAGAGGACTGACACTCAAACTTTCTACGATTTGAACCTCTCCTGTGAGTTGAGTTTTAGATTTCGATGCTTCACTTCATGTTTACTGTAAACGTTGGACCTCCTTATTGACGATGAAACACAGAAATGGCATCCGAATTTAATACAAAAGGCACAATGCCGACTTAAGTACAAGGGGAGTGACACTCTAACTTTCTATGATTTGAACCTCTCCATTGAGTCCAGTGTTATATTCCGATATTTCACTTCAGGTTTACTGTATCCCTTGGACCTTCTTATTGTCGATGAAACGCAGAAATTGCATCCGAAATTAATACAAGACGCACTATGCCGACTTAAGTGCAAGAGGACTGACACCCTAACTTTCTATGATTTGAACCTCTCCTTTGAGTCCAGTTTTAGATTCCGATGCTTCACTTCAGGTTTACTGTATCCCTTGGACCTTCTTATTGACGATGAAACACGGAAATTGCATCCGAATTTAATACAAAAGGCACAATGCCGTCTTAAATACAAGTGGACTGTCACTTTAACTTACTATGATTTGAACCTCTCCTGTGAGTCCAGTTTTAGATTCCGATGTTTCACTTCAGGTTTACTGTATCCCTTGGACCTATTTATGGTGGATGAAACACAGAAATTGCATCCGAATTTAATACAATAGGCACAATGCCGACTTAAGTACAAGAGGACCGTCACTCTAACGTTCCATGATTTGAACCTCTCCTGTGAGTCCAGTTTTAGATTCCGATACTTCACTTCAGGTTTACTGAATACCTTGGACCTTCGTATTGACGATGAAATTACAGAAATTGCATCCGAATTTAATACAAAATGCACAATGCTGACTTAAGTACAAGAGGTCTGATGCTCTAACTTTCTATGATTTGAACCTCTCATGTGAGTCCAGTTTTTAATTCCGATGCTTCACTTCTCGTTTACTGTATCCCTTGGACCTTCTTAATGACGATGAAACACAGAAATTGCATCCGAATTGAATAGAAAAGGCACAATGCCGACTTAAGTACAAGTGGACTGACACTCTAACTTTCAATGATTTAAATCTCTCCTGTGAGTTGAGTTTTAGATTTCGATGCTTCACTTCAGGTTTACTGTAAACATTGGACTTTCTTATTGACAATGAAACGCAGAAATTGCATCCGAATTTAATACAAAAGACACAATGCCGACTTAAGTACAAGAGGACTGACACTATAACTTTCTGTGATTTAAACCTCTCCTGTGAGACCAGTTTTACATCCGATGCTTCGCTTCAGGTTCACTGTATACCTTGGACCTTCTTATAGACGATGAAACACAGAAATTGCATCCAAATTTAATACAAAAGGCACAATGCCGACTTAAGTACAAGGGGAGAGACACATTAACTTTCTATGACTTAAACCTTTCCTGTGAATCCAGTTTTCAAATCCGATACTTCACTTCGGGTTTACTGTATACCTTGGACATTCTTATTGTCGATGAAACACAGAAATTGCATCCGAATTTAACACAAAAGGCACAATGCCGACTTAAGTACAAGAGGACTGACACTCTAACATTATACGATGTGAACCTTTCCAGTGAGTCCAGTTTTAGATCCGAAGCTTCACCTCAGGTTTACTGTATCCCTTGGACCATCTTACTGTCGATGAAACACAGAAATTGCATCCGAATTTAATACAAAAGCTACAATGCCGACTTAAGTATAAGAGGACTGACACTCTAACTTTCCATAATTTAACCGCTCCTGTGAGTCCAGTTTTAGATTCCGATGCTTTTTCTTCAGGTTTTCTGTATACCATGGACATTTTCATTGACGATGAAGCACAGGAATTGCATCCGAATTTAATACAAAAGGCACAATGCCGACATAAGTACAAGAGGACTGACACTCTAACTTTCTATCATTTAAACCTCTCCTGTGAATCCAGTTTTAAATTCCGATGCTTCACTTCAGGTTTGCTGTATACCTTGGACATTCTTATTGACGATGAAACACAGAACTGTATCCGATTTTAATACAAAAGTTCAATGCCGACTTAAGTACAAGAGGACTGACACTCTAACGTTCTATGATTTGAACCTCTCCTGTGAGTATAGTTTTAGATTCCGTTGCTTTACTTCAGGTTTACTGTATCCCTTGGACCTTCTTATTGACGATGAAACACAGAAATTGCATCCGAATTTAATACAAAAGGCAGAATGCCGAATTAAGTACAAGAGGACTGACACTCTAATTTTCATGGAATTGAACCTCTCCTGTGAGTTCAGTATTAGATTCCGATGCCTTACTTCAGGTTTACTGTATACCCTGGACCTTCTTATTAACGATGAATAACAGAAATTGCATCCGAATTTAATACAAAAGGCACAATGCCGACTTAAGGACAAGAGAACTGACACTCTAAATTTCTATGATTTAAACACCTCCTGTGAGACCAGTTTCAGATTCCAATGCTTCACTTCAGGTTTACTGAATACCTTGGACCTTCTTAATGACGATGAAACGTAGATATTGCATCCGAATTTAATACAAAAGGCACAATGCCGACTTAAGTACAAGAGGACTGAAACTCTAAATTTCTATGATTTAACCGCTCCTGTGGGTCCAGTTTTAGATTCCGATGCTTTCTCGTCAGGTTTTCTGTATACCGTGGACCTTCTTATTGATGATGAAGCACAGAAATTCATCCGAATTTAATACAAAAGGCACAATGCCGACTTAAGTACAAGGCGAGTGACACTCTAACTTTCTATGATTCGAACCTCTCCATTGAGTCCAGTTTTAGATTCCGATGCTTCACTTCAGGTTTACTGTATCCCATGGACCTTCTTATTGTCGATGAAACGCAGAAATTGCATCCGAAATTAATACAAGACGCACTATGCCGACTTAAGTGCAAGAGGACTGACACCCTAACTTTCTATGATTTAAACCTCTCCTGTGAGTCCAGTTTTAGATTCCGATGCTTCACTTCAGGTTTACTGTATCCCTTGGACCTTCTTATTGACGATGAAACACGGAAATTGCATCCGAATTTAATACAAAAGGCACAATGCCGACTTAAGTACAAGAGGACTGTCACTTTAACTTACTATGATTTGAACCTCTCCTGTGAGTCCAGTTTTAGATTCCGATGTTTCACTTCAGGTTTACTGTATCCCTTGGACCTATTTATTGACGATGAAACACAGAAATTGCATCGGAATTTAATACAATAGGCACAATGCCGACTTAAGTACAATAGGACTGACACTCTAACTTTCTATGATTTGAACCTCTCCTGTGAGTCCAGTTTTAGATTCCGATACTTCACTTCATGTTTACTGTATACCTTGGACCTTCGTATTGACGATGAAATTACAGAAATTCCATCCGAATTTAATACAAAATGCACAATGCTGACTTAAGTACAAGAGGTCTGACACTCTAACTTTCTATGATTTGAACCTCTCATGTGAGTCCAATTTTTAATTGCGATGCTTCACTTCTGGTTTACTGTATCCCTTGGACCTTCTTAATGACGATGAAACACAGATATTGCATCCGAATTTAATACAAAAGGCACAATGCCGACTTAAGTACAAGAGGACTGACACCCTAACTTTCTATGATTTAAACCTCTCCTGTGAGTCTGTTTTAGATTCCGATGCTTCACTTCAGAATTACTGTATCCCTTGGACCTTTTTAATGCCGACTTAAGTACAAGAGGACTGACACTCTAACTTTCTAGGATTTAAACCTCTCCTGTGAGTTGAGTTTTAGATTTCGATGCTTCGCTTCAGGTTTACTGTAAACATTGGACCTTCTTATTGACAATGAAACGTAGAAATTGCATCCGAATTTAATACAAAAGACACAATGCCGACTTAAGTACAAGGGGACTGACACTATAACTTTCTGTGATTTAAACCTCTCCTGTGAATCCAGTTTTCAAATCCGATGCTTCACTTCGGGTTTACTAAATACCTTGGACATTCTTATTGTCGATGAAACACAGAAATTGCATCCGAATTTAACACAAAAGGCACAATGCCGACTTAAGTACAAGAGGACTGACACTCTAACATTATATGATTTGAACCTTTCCTGTGAGTCCAGTTTTAGATTCCGATGCTTCCCTTCAGGTTTACTGTATCCCTTGGACGTTCTTGTTGACGATGAAACACAGAAATTGCATCCGAATTTTATACAAAAGGCACAATGCCGACTTAAGTACAAGAGGACTGACACTCTAACTTTCTATGATATAAACCTCTCCTATGAGACCAGTTTCAGATTCCGATGCTTCACTTCAGGTTTACAGTATACCTTGGACATTCTTATTGACGATGAAACACAGAAATTGCATCCGAATTTAATACAAAAGGCACAATGCCGACTTAAGTACAAGAGGACAGCCACTCTAACTTTCTATGATTTAAACCCCTCCTGTGAGTTAAGTTTTAGATTTCGATGCTTCACTTCATTTTTACTGTAAACATTGGACCTTCTTATTGACGATGAAACACAGAAATTGCATCCGAATTTAATACAAAAGACACAATGCCGACTTAAGTACAAGAGGACTGACACTATAACTTTCTGTGATTTAAACCTCTCCTGTGAGACCAGTTTTACATCCGATGCTTCACTTCAGGTTTACTGTATACCTTGGACCTCTTTTTGACTATGAAACACAGAAATTGCATCCAAATTTAATACAAAAGACACAATGCCGACTTAAGTACAAGAGGACTGACACTCCAAATTTCTATGATTTAACCGCTGCTGTGAGTCCAGTTTTAGTTTCCGATTCTTTCTCTTCAGGTTTTCTGTATACCCTGGACCTCCTTATTCACGATGTGGCAGAGATATTGCATCCGAATTTAATACAAAAGGCACAATGCCGACTTACGTACAAGAGGACTGACGCTCTAACTTTCTATGATTTGAACCTCTCCTGTGAGTCCAGTTTTAGATTCCGATGCTTCACTGCAGGTTTACTGTATCCCTTGGACCATCTTACTGTCGATGAAACACAGAAATTGCATCCGAATTTATTACAAAAGCCACAATGCCGACTTACGTACAAGAGGACTGACGCTCTAACTTTCTATGATTTGAACCTCTCCTGTGAGTCCAGTTTTAGATTCCGATGCTTCACTGCAGGTTTACTGTATCCCTTGGACGTTCTTATTGACGAAGAAACATAGAAATTGCATCCGAATTTAATATAAAAGGCACAATGCCGATTTAAGTACAAAAGGACTGGCACTCTAACTTTCTATGATTTAACCGCCCCTCTGATTCCAGTTTTAGATTCCGATGCCTTTTCTTCAGGTTTTCGTATACCTTGGACCTTCTTATTGACGATGAAACACAGAAATTGCATCCGAATTTAATACAAAGGGTACAATGCCGACTTAAGTACAAGAGGACTGACACTCTAACTTTCTATGATTTGAACCTCAATGTGAGTCCAGTTTTAGATTCCGATGCTTCACTTCAGGTTTACTGTATCCCTCGGACCTTCGTATTGACGATGAAACGCAGAAATTGCATCCGAATTTAATACAAAAGGCACAATGCCGACTTATGTACAAGAGGACAGACACTCTAACTTTCTATGATTTAAACATCTCCTGTGAATCCAGTTTTAAATTCCGATGCTTCACTTCAGGTTTGCTGTACACCTTGGACATTCTTTTTGACGATGAAACACAGAAACTGCATCCGATTTTAATACAAAAGATACAATGCCGCCTTAAGTACAAGAGGACTGACACTCTAACGTTCTATGATTTGAACCTCTTTTGTGAGTATAGTTTTAGATTCGGATGCTTCACTTCAGGTTTACTGCATCCCTTAGACCTTCTTATTGACGACGAAACACAGAAATTGCATCCGAATTTAATACAAAAGGCAGAATGCCAACTTAAGTACAAGAGGACTGACACTGAAATTTTCTATGAATTGTACCTCTCCTGTGAGTTCAGTTTTAGATTCCGATGCCTCACTTCAGGTTTACTGTATACTTTGGACCTTCTCATTGACGATGAAACACAGAAATTGCATCCGAATTTAATACAAATGGCACAATGCCGACTTAAGTACAAGAGGACTGACACTCTAACAATCTATGATTTTAACCTCTCCTGTGAGTCCAGTTTTAGATCCGATGCTTCACTTCAGGTTTACTGTATAACGTGGACCTTCTTATTGACGATGAAGCACAGAAATTGCATCCAAATTTAATACAAATGGCACAATGCCGACTTAAGTACAAGAGGACTGACACTCTAACTTTCTATGATTTGAACCTCTCCTGTGAGTTGAGTTTTAGATTTCGATGCTTCACTTCACGTTTATGTAAACTTTGGACCTTCTTATTGACGATTAAACACAGAAATTGCATCCGAATTTAATACAGAAGGCACAATGCCGACTTAAGTACAAGAAGACTGACACTCTAACTTTCTATGATTTAAACCGCTCCTGTGAGACCAGTTTCAGTTACCAATGCTTCACTTCAGGTTTACTGTATAACGTGGACCTTCTTATTGACGATGAAGCACAGAAATTGCATTAGAATTTAATACAAAAGGCACAATGCGACTTAAGTACATGAGGACTGACACTCTAACTTTCTATGATTTGAACCCTTCCTTTTAGTCCAGTTTTAGATTCCGATGCAGCACTTCAGGTTTACTGTATCCCTTGGAGCTTCTTATTGACGATGAAACACAGAAATTGCATCCGAATTCAATACAAAAGGCACAATGCCGACTTAAGTACAAGAGGACAGACACTCTAACTTTCTATGATTTGAACCTCTCCTGTGAGTCCAGTTTTAGATTCCGATGCTTCATGTCAGGTTTACTGTATCCCTTGGACATTATTATTGACGATAAAACACAGAAATTGCATCCGAATTTAATACAAAAGGCACAATGCGGACATAAGTACAAGAGGACCGACACTCTAACTCTCTATGATTTGAACTTCTCCTGAGAGTCCAGTTTTAAATTCCGATGCTTCACATCAGGTTTACTGTATACCTTGGACCTTCTTATTGACGACGAAATACAGAAATGTTATCCGAATTTAATACAAAAGGCACAATGCTGACTAAAGTACAAGGGGACAGACACTCTAACTATCTATGATTTGAATCTCTCCTGTGAGTCCAGTTTTAGATTCCGATGCTTCACTTCAGGTTTACTGTATCCCTTGGACCTTCTCATTGACGATGAAACACAGAAATTGCATCCGTTTTTAATACAAAAAGCACAATTCCGATTTAAGTACAAGTGGACTGAAACTCTAGCTTTCTATGATTTTAACCTCTCCTGTGAGTCCAGTTTTAGATTCCGATGCTTCACTTCAGGTTTACTGTATCCCTTGGACCTTCTTATTGACGATGAAACGCAGAAATTGCATCCGAATTTAATACAAAACGCACAATGCCGACTTAAATACAAGAGGACTGACACCCTAACTTTCTATGATTTGAACCTCTCCTGTGTGTCCAGTTTTAGATTCCGATGCTTCACTTCAGGTTTACTGTATCCCTTGGACCTTCCTATTGACGATGAAACACGGAAAGTGCATCCGAATTTAATACAAAAGGCGCAATGCCGACTTAAGTACAAAAGGACCGACACTCTAACTTACTATGATATGAACCTCTCCTGTGAGTCCAGTTTTAGATTCCGATTTTTCACTTCAGGTTTACTGTATCCCTTGGACCTTCTTGTTGACGATAAAACACAGGAATAGCATCCGAATTTAATACAATAGGCACAATGCTGACTTAAGTACAAGAGGACTGACACTCTAACTTTGTATGATTTGAACCTCTCCTGTGAGTCCAGTTTTAGATTCCGATACTTCACTTCAGGTTTACTGTAAACATTGGACCTTCTTATTGACGATGAAACACAGAAATTGCATCCGAATTTAATACAAAAGACACAATGCCGACTTAAGTACAAGAGGACTGACACTATAACTTTCTGTGATTTGAACCCCTCCTGTGAGACCAGTTTTACATCCGATGCTTCACTTCAGGTTTACTGTATACCTTGGACCTTCTTATAGACGATGAAACACAGAAATTGCATGCAAATTTAATACAAAATGTACAATGCCGACTTAAGTACAAGAGGACTGACACTCCAAATTTCTATGATTTAATCCTCTCCTGTGGGTTGAGTTTTAGATTTCGATGCTTCACTTCAGGTTTACTGTAAACATTGGACCTTCTTATTGACGATGAAACACAGAAATTGCTTCCGAATTTAATACAAAAGACACAATGCCGACTTAAGTACAAGAGGACTGACACTATAACTTTCTGTGATTTAAACCTCTTCTGTGAGACCAGTTTTACATCCGATGCTTCACTTCAGGTTTACTGTATACCTTGGACCTTCTTTTTGACGATGAAACACAGAAATTGCATCCGAATTTAATACAAAAGGCACAATGCCGACTTAAGTACAAGAGGACTGACACTATAACTTTCTGTGATTTAAACCTCTTCTGTGAGACCAGTTTTACATCCGATGCTTCACTTCAGGTTTACTGTATACCTTGGACCTTCTTTTTGACGATAAAACACAGAAATTGCATCCGAATTTAATACAAAAGGCACAATGCCGACATAAGTACAAGAGGACTGACACTTCAACTTTCTATGATTTGGACCTTTCCTGTGAGTCCAGTTTTAGATCCGATGCTTCACTTCAGGTTTACTGTTTCCCTTGGACCATCTTACTGTCGATGAAACGCAGAAATTGCATCCAAATTTAATACAAAAGGCACAATGACGACTTAAGTACAAGAGGACTGACACTCTAACTTTCTATGATTTGAACCTCTCCTGTGAGTCCAGTTTTAGATTCCGATGCTTCACTTCAGGTTTACTGTATACCTTGGACCTTCTTATTGACGATGAAATACAGAAATTGCATCCCAATTCTATATAAAAGGCACAATGCCGACTTAAGTACAAGAGGACTGACACTCTAACTTTCTATGATTTGAACCTCTAATGTCAGTCCAGTTTTAAATTCCGATGCTTCACTACAGGTTTACTGTATCCCTTGGACGTTCTTATTGACGATGAAACACAGAAATTCCATCCGAATTTAATACAAAAGGCACAATGCCGGCTTAAGTACAAGAGGACTGACACTATAACTTTCTGTGATTTGAACCTCTCCTGTGAGACCAGTTTTACATCCGATGCTTCACTTCAGGTTTACTGTATACCTTGGACCTTCTTATAGACGATGAAACACAGAAATTGCATGCAAATTTAATACAAAATGTACAATGCCGACTTAAGTACAAGAGGACTGACACTCCAAATTTCTATGATTTAATCCTCTCCTGTGGGTTGAGTTTTAGATTTCGATGCTTCACTTCAGGTTTACTGTAAACATTGGACCTTCTTATTGACGATGAAACACAGAAATTGCTTCCGAATTTTTATACAAAAGGCATAATGCCGACTTAAGTACAAGAGGACTGACACTATAACTTTCTGTGATTTAAACCTCTTCTGTGAGACCAGTTTCACATCCGATGCTTCACTTCAGGTTTACTGTATACCTTGGACCTTCTTTTTGACGATGAAACACAGAAATTGCATCCGAATTTAATACAAAAGGCACAATGCCGACTTAAGTACAAGAGGACTGACACTACAACTTTCTGTGATTTAAACCTCTTCTGTGAGACCAGTTTTACATCCGATGCTTCACTTCAGGTTTACTGTATACCTTGGACCTTCTTTTTGACGATAAAACACAGAAATTGCATCGGAATTTAATACAAAAGGCACAATGCCGACATAAGTACAAGAGGACAGCCACTCTAACTTTCTATGATTTAAACCTCTCCTGTGAGTTGAGTTTCAGATTTCGATGCTTCACTTCAGGTTTACTGTAGACATTGGACCTTCTTATTGACGATGAAACACAGAAATTGCATCCGAATTTAATACAAAAGACACAATGCAGACTTAAGTACAAGAGGACCGACACTACAACTTTCTGTGATTTAAACCTCTCCTGTGAGACCAGTTTTACATCCGATGCTTCACTTCAGGTTTACTGTATACCTTGGACCTTCTTTTTGACGATGAAACACAGAAATTGCATCCAAATTTAATATAAAAGGCACAATGCCGACTTAAGTATAAGATGACTGACACTCCAAATTTCTATGATTTAACCGCTGCTGTGAGTCCAGTTTTAGATTCCGATTCTTTCTCTTCAGGTTTTCTGTATACCTTGGACCTCCTTATTCACGACGTAGCAGAGAAATTGCATCCGAATTTAATACAAAAGGCAGAATACCGACTTAAGTACAAGAGGACTGACACTGAAATTTTCTATGAATTGTACCTCTCCTGTGAGTTCAGTTTTAGATTCCGATGCCTCACTTCAGGTTTACTGTATACCTTGGACCTTCTCATTGACGATGAAACACAGAAATTGCATCCGAATTTAATACAAATGGCACAATGCCGACTTAAGTACAAGAGGACCGACACTACAACTTTCTGTGATTTAAACCTCTCCTGTGAGACCAGTTTTACATCCGATGCTTCACTTCAGGTTTACTGTATACCTTGGACCTTCTTTTTGACGATGAAACACAGAAATTGCATCCAAATTTAATATAAAAAGCACAATGCCGACTTAAGTATAAGAGGACTGACACTCCAAATTTCTATGATTTAACCGCTGCTGTGAGTCCAGTTTTAGATTCCGATTCTTTCTCTTCAGGTTTTCTGTATCCCTTGGACCTCCTTATTCACGATGTAGCAGAGAAATTGCATCCGAATTTAATACAAAAGGCACAATGCCGACTTAAGTACAAGAGGACTGACACTTCAACTTTCTATGATTTGGACCTTTCCTGTGAGTCCAGTTTTAGATCCGATGCTTCACTTCAGGTTTACTGTATCCCTTGGACCATCTTACTGTCGATGAAACGCAGAAATTGCATCCAAATTTAATACAAAAGGCACAATGCCGACTTAAGTACAAGAGGACTGACACTCTAACATTCTATGATTTGAACCTCTCCTGTGAGTCCACTTTTAGATTCCGATGCTTCACTTCAGGTTTACTGTATACCTTGGACCTTCTTATTGACGATGAAATACAGAAATTGCATCCCAATTCTATATAAAAGGCACAATGCCGACTTAATTACAAGAGGACTGACACTCTAACTTTCTATGATTTGAACCTCTCCTGTCAGTCCAGTTTTAAATTCCGATGCTTCACTACAGGTTTACTGTATCCCTTGGACGTTCTTATTGACGATGAAACACAGAAATTGCATCCGAATTTAATACAAAAGGCACAATGCCGACTTAAGTACAAGTGGACTGACACTGTAACTTTCTAAGATTTGAAACTCTCCTGTGAGTCCAGTTTTGGATTCCGATGCTTCACTTCAGGTTTACTGTATCCCTTGGACATTCTTATTGACGATTAAACACAGAAATTTCATCCGAATTTAATACAAAAGGGAAAATGCCGACTTAAGTACAAGAGGACTGACGCTCTAACTTTCTATGATTTGAACCTCTCCTGTGAGTTGAGTTTTAGATTTCGATGCTTCACTTCACGTTTACTGTAAACTTTGGACCTTCTTATTGACGATTAAACACAGAAATTGCATCCGAATTTAATACAGAAGGCACAATGCCGACTTAAGTACAAGAAGACTGACACTCTAACTTTCTATGATTTAAACCGCTCCTGTGAGACCAGTTTCAGTTACCAATGCTTCACTTCAGGTTTACTGAATACCTTGGACCTTCTTATTGACGATGAAACATAGATATTGCATTAGAATTTAATACAAAAGGCACAATGCGACTTAAGAACATGAGGACTGACACTCTAACTTTCTATGATTTGAACCCTTCCTTTTAGTCCAGTTTTAGATTCCGATGCTGCACTTCAGGTTTACTGTATCCCTTGGAGCTTCTTATTGACGATGAAACACAGAAATTGCATCCGAATTCAATACAAAAGGCACAATGCCGTCTTAAGTACAAGAGGACAGACACTCTAACTTTCTATGATTTGAACCTCTCCTGTGAGTCCAGTTTTAGATTCCGATGCTTCATTTCAGGTTTACTGTATCCCTTGGACATTATTATTGACGATAAAACACAGAAATTGCATCCGAATTTAATACAAAAGGCACAATGCCGACATAAGTACAAGAGGACTGACACTCTAACTCTCTATGATTTGAACTTCTCCTGAGAGTCCAGTTTTAAATTCCGATGCTTCACATCAGGTTTACTGTATACCTTGGACCTTCTTATTGACGACGAAATACAGAAATGTTATCCGAATTTAATACAAAAGGCACAATGCTGACTAAAGCACAAGGGGACAGACACTCTAACTATCTATGATTTGAATCTCTCCTGTGAGTCCAGTTTTAGATTCCGATGCTTCACTTCAGGTTTACTGTATCCCTTGGACCTTCTCATTGACGATGAAACACAGAAATTGCATCCGTTTTTAATACAAAAAGCACAATTCCGATTTAAGTACAAGTGGACTGAAACTCTAACTTTCTATGATTTCAACCTCTCCTGTGAGTCCAGTTTTAGATTCCGATGCTTCACTTCAGGTTTACTGTAGCCCCTTGGACCTTCTTATTGTCGATGAAACGCAGAAATTGCATCCGAATTTAATACAAAACGCACAATGCCGACTTAAATTTAAGAGGACTGACACCCTAACTTTCTATGATTTGAACCTCTCCTGTAAGTCCAGTTTTAGATTCCGATGCTTCACTTCAGGTTTACTGTATACCTTGGACCTTCTTATTGACGATGAAATACAGAAATTGCATCCGAATTTAATACAAAAGGCACAATGCCGACTTAAGTACAAGTGGACTGACACTCTAACTTTCTATGATTTGAACCTCTCCTGTGAGTCCAGTTTTAGATTCCGATACTTCACTTCAGGTTTACTGTAAACATTGGACCTTCTTATTGACGATGAAACACAGAAATTGCATCCGAATTTAATACAAAAGGCACAATGCCGACTTAAGTACAAGAGGACTGACACTATAACTTTCTGTGATTTGAACCTCTCCTGTGAGACCAGTTTTACATCCGATGCTTCACTTCAGGTTTACTGTATACCTTGGACCTTCTTATAGACGATGAAACACAGAAATTGCATGCAAATTTAATACAAAATGTACAATGCCGACTTAAGTACAAGAGGACTGACACTCCAAATTTCTATGATTTAATCCTCTCCTGTGGGTTGAGTTTTAGATTTCGATGCTTCACTTCAGGTTTACTGTAAACATTGGACCTTCTTATTGACGATGAAACACAGAAATTGCTTCCGAATTTAATACAAAAGACACAATGCCGACTTAAGTACAAGAGGACTGACACTACAACTTTCTGTGATTTAAACCTCTTCTGTGAGACCAGTTTTACATCCGATGCTTCACTTCAGGTTTACTGTATACCTTGGACCTTCTTTTTGACGATGAAACACAGAAATTGCATCCGAATTTAATACAAAAGGCACAATGCCGACTTAAGTACAAGAGGACTGACACTATAACTTTCTGTGATTTAAACCTCTTCTGTGAGACCAGTTTTACATCCGATGCTTCACTTCAGGTTTACTGTATACCTTGGACCTTCTTTTTGACGATAAAACACAGAAATTGCATCCGAATTTAATACAAAAGGCACAATGCCGACATAAGTACAACAGGAGTGACACTCTAACTTTCTATGATTTGAACCTCTCCTGTGAGTTGAGTTTTAGATTTCGATGCTTCACTTCAGGTTTACTGTAAACATTATACCTTCTTATTGACGATGAAACACAGAAATTGCATCCGAATTTAATACAAAAGGCACAATGCCGACTTAAGTACAAGAGCACTGACACTCTAACTTTCTATGATTTGAACCTCCCTGTGAGTCCAGTTTTAGATTCCGATGCTTCACTTCAGGTTTACTGTATCCCTCGGACCTTCGTATTGACGATGAAACGCAGAAATTGCATCCGAATTTTATACAAAAGGCACAATGCCGACTTAAGTACAAGAGGACAGCCACTCTAACTTTCTATGATTTAAACCTCTCCTGTGAGTTGAGTTTCAGATTTCGATGCTTCACTTCAGGTTTACTGTATACCTTGGACCTTCTTATTGACGATGAAATTCAGAAATTGCATCCCAATTCTATATAAAAGGCACAATGCCGACTTAAGTTCAAGAGGACTGACACTCTAACTTTCTATGATTTGAACCTCTCCTGTCAGTCCAGTTTTAAATTCCGATGCTTCACTTCAGGTTTACTGTATCCCTTGGACGTTCTTATTGACGATGAAACACAGAAATTGCATCCGAATTTAATACAAAAGGCACAATGCCGACTTAAGTACAAGAGGACTGACACTGTAACTTTCTATGATTTGGACCTTTCCTGTGAGTCCAGTTTTAGATTCGATGCTTCACTTCAGGTTTACTGTATCCCTTGGACCATCTTACTGTCGATGAAACGCAGAAATTGCATCCAAATTTAATACAAAAGGCACAATGCCGACTTAAGTACAAGAGGACTGACACTCTAACTTTCTATGATTTGAACCTCTCCTGTGAGTCCAGTTTTAGATTCCGATGCTTCACTTCAGGTTTACTGTATACCTTGGACCTTCTTATTGACGATGAAATTCAGAAATTGCATCCCAATTCTATATAAAAGGCACAATGCCGACTTAAGTTCAAGAGGACTGACACTCTAACTTTCTATGATTTGAACCTCTCCTGTCAGTCCAGTTTTAAATTCCGATGCTTCACTTCAGGTTTACTGTATACCTTGGACCTTCTTATTGACGATGAAATTCAGAAATTGCATCCCAATTCTATATAAAAGGCACAATGCCGACTTAAGTTCAAGAGGACTGACTCTAACTTTCTATGATTTGAACCTCTCCTGTCAGTCCAGTTTTAAATTCCGATGCTTCACTTCAGGTTTACTGTATCCCTTGGACGTTCTTATTGACGATGAAACACAGAAATTGCATCCGAATTTAATACAAAAGGCACAATGCCGACTTAAGTACAAGAGGACTGACGCTCTAACTTTCTATGATTTGAACCTCTCGTGTGAGTCCGGTTTTAGATTCCGATGCTTCACCTTAGGTTTACTGTATACCTTGGACCTTCTTATTGACGATGAAACACAGAAATTGCATCCGAATTTAATACAAAAGCACAATGCCGACTTAAGTACAAGAGGACTGACACTCTAACTTTCTATGATTTAACCGCTCCTGTGAGTCCGCTTCTAGATTCCGATGCTTTCTCTTCAGGTTTTATGTATACCTTGGACCTTCTTATTGACGATGTAGCACAGAAATTGCATCCGAATTTAATACAAAAGGCACAATGCCGACTTATGTACAAGAGGACAGACACTCTAACTTTCTATGATTTAAACATCTCCTGTGAATCCAGTTTTAAATTCCGATGCTTCACTTCAGGTTTGCTGTATACCTTGGACATTCTTATTGACGATGATACACAGAAACTGCATCCGATTTTAATACAAAAGGTACAATGCCGACTTAAGTACAAGAGGACTGACACTCTAACGTTCTATGATTTGAACCTCTTTTGTGAGTATAGTTTTAGATTCGGATGCTTCACTTCAGGTTTACTGTAAACATTGGACTTTCTTATTGGCAATGAAACGCAGAAATTGCATCCGAATTTAATACAAAAGACACAATGCCGACATAAGTACAAGAGGACTGACACTATAACTTTCTATGATTTGAACCTCTCCTGTGAGTCCAGTTTTAGATTCCGATGCTTCATTTCAGGTTTACTGTATCCCTTGGACATTATTATTGACGATAAAACACAGAAATTGCATAAGAATTTAATACAAAAGGCACAATGCCGACATAAGTACAAGAGGACCGACACACTAACTCTCTATGATTTGAACTTCTCCTGATAGTCCAGTTTTAAATTCCGATGCTTCACATCAGGTTTACAGTATACCTTGGACCTTCTTATTGACGACGAAATACAGAAATGTTATCCGAATTTAATACAAAAGGCACAATGCTGACTAAAGTACAAGGGGACAGACACTCTAACTATCTATGATTTGAATCTCTCCTGTGAGTCCAGTTTTAGATTCCGATGCTTCACTTCAGGTTTACTGTATCCCTTGGACCTTCTCATTGACGATGAAACACAGAAATTGCATCCGTTTTTAATACAAAAAGCACAATTCCGATTTAAGTACAAGTGGACTGAAACTCTAACTTTCTATGATTTTAACCTCTCCTGTGAGTCCAGTTTTAGATTCCGATGCTTCACTTCAGGTTTACTGTATCCCTTGGACCTTCTTATTGACGATGAAACGCAGAAATTGCATCCGAATTTAATACAAAACGCACAATGCCGACTTAAATACAAGAGGACTGACACCCTAACTTTCTATGATTTGAACCTCTCCTGTAAGTCCAGTTTTAGATTCCGATGATTCACTTCAGGTTTACTGTATACCTTGGACCTTCTTATTGACGATGAAATACATAAATTGCATCCGAGTTTAATACAAAAGGCACAATGCCGACTTAAGTACAAGTGGACTGAAACTCTAACTTTCTATGATTTTAACCTCTCCTGTGAGTCCAGTTTTAGATTCCGATGCTTCACTTCACGTTTACTGTATCCCTTGGACCTTCTTATTGACGATGAAACGCAGAAATTGCATCCGAATTTAATACAAAACGCACAATGCCGACTTAAATACAAGAGGACTGACACCCTAACTTTCTATGATTTGAACCTCTCCTGTAAGTCCAGTTTTAGATTCCGATGATTCACTTCAGGTTTACTGTATACCTTGGACCTTCTTATTGACGATGAAATACATAAATTGCATCCGAGTTTAATACAAAAGGCACAATGCCGACTTAAGTACAAGTGGACTGACACTCTAACTTTCTATGATTTGAACCTCTCCTGTGTGTCCAGTTTTAGATTCCGATGCTTCACTTCAGGTTTACTGTATCCCTTGGACCTTCCTATTGACGATGAAACACGGAAAGTGCATCCGAATTTAATACAAAAGGCGCAATGCCAACTTAAGTACAAGAGGACTGACACTCTAACTTACTATGATACGAACCTCTCCTGTGAGTCCAGTTTTAGATTCCGATGTTTCACTTCAGGTTTACTGTATCCCTTGGACCTTCTTGTTGACGATGAAACACAGGAATAGCATCCGAATTTAATACAATAGGCACAATGCTGACTTAAGTACAAGAGGACTGACACTCTAACTTTCTATGATTTAACCGCTCCTGTGAGTCCAGTTTTAGATTCCGATGCTTTCTCTTCAGGTTTTCTGTATACCTTGGACCATCCTATTCACGATGAAGCACAGAAATTGCATCCGAATTTAATACAAAAGGCACATTTCCGACTTAAGTACAAGAGGACAGACGCACTAACTTTCTATGACTTAAACCTCTCCTGTGAATCCAGTTTTAAATTCCGATGCTTCACTTCAGGTTTACTGCATCCCTTGGACCTTCTTATTGACGATGAAACACAGAAATTGCACTAGAATTTAATACAAAAGGCACAATGCGACTTAAGTACATGAGGACTGACACTCTAACTTTCTATGATTTGAACCCTTCCTCTGAGTCCAGTTTTAGATTCCGATGCCGCACTTCAGGTTTACTGTAGACTTTGGAGCTTCTTATTGACGATGAAACACAGAAATTGCATCCGAATTCAATACAAAAGGCACAATGCCGACTTAAGTACAAGAGGACAGACACTCTAACTTTCTATGATTTGAACCTCTCCTGTGAGTCCAGTTTTAGATTCCGATGCTTCATTTCAGGTTTACTGTATCCCTTGGACATTATTATTGACGATAAAACACAGAAATTGCATCCGAATTTAATACAAAAGGCACAATGCCGACATAAGTACAAGAGGACCGACACTCTAACTCTCTATGATTTGAACTTCTCCTGAGAGTCCAGTTTTAAATTCCGATGCTTCACTTCAGGTTTACTGTATACCTTGGACCTTCTTATTGACGACGAAATACAGAAATGTTATCCGAATTTAATACAAAAAGCACAATGCTGACTAAAGTACAAGGGGACAGACACTCTAACTATCTATGATTTGAACCTCTCCTGTGAGTCCAGTTTTAGATTCCGATGCTTCACTTCAGGTTTACTGTATCCCTTGGACCTTCTTATTGACGATTAAACACAGAAATTGCATCCGTTTTTAATACAAAAGGCACAATTCCGATTTAAGTACAAGAGGACTGAAACTCTAACTTTCTATGATTTTAACCTCTCCTGTGAGTCCAGTTTTAGATTCCGATGCTTCACTTCAGGTTTACTGTATCCCTTGGACCTTCTTATTGACGATGAAACGCAGAAATTGCATCCGAATTTAATACAAAACGCACAATGCCGACTTAAATACAAGAGGACTGACACCCTCACTTTCTATGATTTGAACCTCTCCTGTGAGTCCAGTTTTAGATTCCGATACTTCACTTCAGGTTTACTGTATACCTTGGACCTTCGTATTGACGATGAAATTATAGAAATTGCAACCTAATTTAATTCAAAAGGCACAATGCCGACTTAAGTACAAGAGGACTGACACTCCAAATTTCTATGATTTAACCGCTCCTGTGAGTCCAATTTTAGATTCCGATGCTTTCTCTTCAGTTTTTCTGTAAACCTTGGACCATCCTATTCACGATGAAGCACAGAAATTGCATCCGAATTTAATACAAAAGGCACAATCCAGCTTAAGTACAAGAGGACAGACACACTAACTTTCTATGACTTAAACCTCTCCTGTGAATCCAGTTTTCAATTCCGATGCTTCACTTCAGGTTTACTGTAAACATTATACCTTCTTATTGACGATGAAACACAGATATTGCATCCGAATTTAATACTGAGGGCACAATGCCGACTTACGTACAAGAGGACTGACACTCTAACTTTCTATGATTTAACCGCCCCTGTGATTCCAGTTTTAGATTAAGATGCTTTTTCTTCAAATTTTCGTATACCTTGGACCATGTTATTGACGATGAAGCACAGAAATAGCATCCGAATTTAATACAAAAGGCACAATGCGGACTTAAGTACAACAGGACTGACACTGTAACTTTCTATGATTAGAACCTCTCCTGTGAGTCCAGTTTTAGATTCCGATGCTTCACTTCAGGGTTACTGTATACCTTGGACCTTCTTATTGACGATGAAATACAGAAATTGCATCCGAATTTAATACAAAAGGCACAATGCCGACTTAACTTCAAGTGGACTGACACTCTAACTTTCTATGATTTGAACCTCTCCGGTGTGTCCACTTTTAGATTCCGATGCATCACTTCAGGTTTACTGTATCCCTTGGACCTTCTTATTGACGATGAAGCACAGAAATTGCATCCAAATTTAATACAAATGGCACAATGCCGACTTAAGTACAAGAGGACTGACGCTGTAACTTCCTATGATTTGGACCTCTCCTGTGAGTCCAGTTTTAGATTCCGATGTTTCATTTCAGGTTTACTGTGTCCCTTGGACCTTCTTATTGATGATGAAATACAGAAATTGCATCCGAATGTAATACAAAAGGTACAATGCCGACTTAAGTACAAGAGGACTGACACTCTAACTTTCTATGATTCGAACCTCTCCTGTGAGTCCAGTTTTAGATTCCGATGCTTCACTTCAGGGTTACTGTATACCTTGGACCTTCTTATTGACGATGAAACATAGAAATTGCATCCGAATTTAACACAAAAGGCACAATGCCGACTTAAGTACAAGATTACTGACACTCTAACTTTCTATGATTTGAACCTCTCCTGTGAGTTGGGTTTTAGATTTCGATGCTTCACTTCAGGTTTACTGTAAACATTATACCTTCTTATTGACGATGAAACACAGATATTGCATCCGAATTTAATACAAAAGGCACAATGCCGACTTAAGTACAAGAGGACTGACACTCTAACTTTCTATGATTTAAACCTCTCCTATGTGACCAGTTTTAGATTCCGATGCTTCACTTCAGGTTTACTGTATACCTTGGACCTTCTTATTGACGATGAGACATAGAAATTGCATCCGAATTTAATACAAAAGGCACAATGCCGATGTAAGTACAAGAGGACTGACACTCTAACTTTCTATGGTTTAACCGCCCCTGTGATTCCAGTTTTAGTTTCCGATGCTTTTTCTTCAAGTTTTCGTATACCTTGGACCTTGTTATTGACGATGAAGCACAGAAATAACATCCGAATTCAATACAAAAGGCACAATGCCGATTTAAGTACAAGAGGACTGGCACTGTAACTTTCTATGATTTGAACCTCTCCTGTGAGTCCAGTTTTAGATTCCGATGCTTCACTTCAGGGTTACTGTATACCTTGGACCTTCTTATTGACGATGAAATACAGATATTGCATTCGAATTTAATACAAAAGGCACAATGCCGACTTAAGTACAAGTGGACTGACACTCTAACTCTCTGTGATTTGAACCTCTCCGGTGTGTCCAGTTTTAGATTCCGATGCTTCACTTCAGGTTTACTGTATCCCTTGGACCTTCCTATTGACGATGAAACACGGAAATTGCATACGAATTTAATACAAAAGGCACAATGCCGACTTAAGTACAAGAGGACTGACACTCTAACTTACTATGATATGAACCTCTCCTGTGAGTCCAGTTTTAGATTCCGATGTTTCACTTCAGGTTTACTGTATCCCTTGGACCTTCTTATTAACGATGAAACACAGAAATTGCACCCGAATTTAATACAAAATACACAATGCCGACTTAAGTACAAGAGGACTGACACTCTAACTTTCTATGATTTAAACCTCTCCTGTGAGTTGAGTTTTAGATTTCGATGCTTCACTTCAGGTTTACCGTAAACATTGGACTTTCTTATTGACGATGAAGCACAGAAATTGCATCCGAATTTAATACAAAAGGCACAATGCCGACTTAAGTACAAGAGGACTGACACTATAACTTTCTATGATTTGGACCTCTCCTGTGAGTCCAGTTATAGTTTCTGATGCTTCATTTCAGGTTTACTGTGTCCCTTGGACCTTCTTATTGACGATGAAATACAGAAATTGCATCCGAATGTAATACAAAAGGCACAATGCCGACCTAAGTACAAGAGGACTGACACTCTAACTTTCTATGATTTGAACCTCTCCTGTGAGTCCAGTTTTAGATTCCGATGCTTCACTTCAGGTTTTCTGTATACCTTGGACCTTCTTATTGACGATGTAGCACAGAAATTGCATCCGAATTTAATATAAAAGGCACAATGCCGACTTATGTACAAGAGGACTGACACTCTAATTTTCTATGAATTGAACCTTTCCTGTGAGTTCAGTTTTAGATTCCGATGCCTCACTTCAGGTGTACTGTATACCTTGGACCATCTCATTGACGATGAAACACAGAAATTGCATCCGAATTTAATACAAATGGCACAATGGCGACTTAAGTACAAGAGGACTGACACTCTAACATTCTATGATTTGAACCTCTCCTGTGAGTCCAGTTTTAGAGCCGATGCTTCACTTCAGGTTTACTGTATCCCTTAGACCATCTTATTGACGATGAACCACAGAAATTGCTTCCGAATTTAATACAAAATGCACAATGCCGACTTAAGTACAAGAGGACCGACACTCTATCTTTCTATGATTTGAACCTCTCTTGTGAGTCCAATTTTAGATTCCGATGCTTCACTTCAGGTTTACTGTATACCTTGGACCTTCTTATTGACGATGAAGCACAGAAATTGCATCCAAATTTAATACAAATGGCACAATGCCGACTTAAGTACAAGAGGACTGACGCTGTAACTTTCTATGATTTGGACCTCTCCTGTGAGTCCAGTTTTAGATTCCGATGTTTCATTTCAGGTTTACTGTGTCCCTTGGACCTTCTTATTGATGATGAAATACAGAAATTGCATCCGAATGTAATACAAAAGGTACAATGCCGACTTAAGTACAAGAGGACTGACACTCTAACTTTCTATGATTCGAACCTCTCCTGTGAGTCCAGTTTTAGATTCCGATGCTTCACTTCAGGGTTACTGTATACCTTGGACCTTCTTATTGACGATGAAACATAGAAATTGCATCCGAATTTAACACAAAAGGCACAATGCCGACTTATGTACAAGATTACTGACACTCTAACTTTCTATGATTTGAACCTCTCCTGTGAGTTGGGTTTTAGATTTCGATGCTTCACTTCAGGTTTACTGTAAACATTATACCTTCTTATTGACGATGAAACAAAGATATTGCATCCGAATTTAATACAAAAGGCACAATGCCGACTTAAGTACAAGAGGACTGACACTCTAACTTTCTATGATTTAAACCTCTCCTATGTGACCAGTTTTAGATTCCGATGCTTCACTTCAGGTTTACTGTATACCTTGGACCTTCTTATTGACGATGAAACATAGAAATTGCATCCGAATTTAATACAAAAGGCACAATGCCGATGTAAGTACAAGAGGACTGACACTCTAACTTTCTATGGTTTAACCGCCCCTGTGATTCCAGTTTTAGATTCTGATGCTTTTTCTTCAAGTTTTCATATACCTTGGACCTTGTTATTGACGATGAAGCACAGAAATAGCATCCGAATTTAATACAAAAGGCACAATGCCGACTTAAGTACAAGAGGACTGACACTGTAACTTTCTATGATTTGAACCTCTCCTGTGAGTCCAGTTTTAGATTCCGATGCTTCACTTCAGGGTTACTGTATACCTTGGACCTTCTTATTGACGATGAAATACAGATATTGCATCCGAATTTAATACAAAAGGCACAATGCGGACTTAAGTACAAGTGGACTGACACTCTAACTTTCTATGATTTGAACCTCTCCGGTGTGTCCAGTTTTAGATTCCGATGCTTCACTTCAGGTTTACTGTATCCCTTGGACCTTCCTATTGACGATGAAACACGGAAATTGCATACGAATTTAATACAAAAGGCACAATGCCGACTTAAGTACAAGAGGACTGACACTCTAACTTACTATGATATGAACCTCTCCTGTGAGTCCAGTTTTAGATTCCGATGTTTCACTTCAGGTTTACTGTATCCCTTGGACCTTCTTATTAACGATGAAACACAGAAATTGCACCCGAATTTAATACAAAATACACAATGCCGACTTAAGTACAAGAGGACTGACACTCTAACTTTCTATGATTTAAACCTCTCCTGTGAGTTGAGTTTTAGATTTCGATGCTTCACTTCAGGTTTACTGTAAACATTGGACCTTCTTATTGACGATGAAGCACAGAAATTGCATCCGAATTTAATACAAAAGGCACAATGCCGACTTAAGTACAAGAGGACTGACACTATAACTTTCTGTGATTTAAACCGCTCCTGTGAGACCAGTTTTACATTCGATGCTTCACTTCAGGTATACTGTATACCTTGGACCTTCTTATAGACGATGAAACACAGAAATTGCATCCAAATGTAATACAAAAGGCACAACACAGTCTAAAAATCAATAAAGCCCCAGGTGAAGACTCCATAGTACCAGAAATCCTAAAATTAATGGATACCAACCTCCCACAAGTTTTGGAACATATGTTTAAGAAGATCTGGGACGAAGAAAGAATTCCTGAAGACTGGCAGTGTGCCCTGATACACCCACTACACGAAAAGCGGGATAAGATGAATGTTAATAATTATAGAGGGATCTCGCTACTACCAGTATTATACAAAATTTTGTCAAGGAAATTACTTCAAATCGTGGAGCCAGTTCTGGATAAAAAAATAGGTGAATATCAAGCAGGTTTTAGACAAGGTAGATCCTGTGTTGAACAAATATTTAACCTGAAAACACTAATTCGTTACAGAATCTCAAGAGGCCAGAGATTTGCAATAGTATTTGTAGATTTCAAAAAAGTATACGACTCGGTAGATAGAGAAACATTACTGAAAGTATTGGAAGAATTTGGGGTCGATAAGAAAACAATTCAAATTATCAAACAGACGCTAACAAACAGTAAGGCCAAAGTTAAATTTATGGGTGAAATTTCAAGGAAGTTCGAAATTAAAACAGGTGTTAGACAAGGTGATGGTTTATCCCCAATCCTCTTCAACTGCGTACTGGAAAAGATATTGAGAATATGGAAAGAAGAACTCAAAGGCACCAAGAATGACATCAGAATTGGAACAAAAAAAGAAAAAATAGAAGTGGACTGTTTAGCTTTTGCAGACGATCTGGCAATAGTTACAGAAAACGAAGAAATAGCTCAGAACTACCTGGAGAAACTACAAGAAGTTTCGGCCAGAGCTGGACTGCAGATTTCATTTGAAAAAACCGTGTATATGTCTAATCATAGAAATAACAAGAAAAATCTTATTACTAAATACGGCAATATTAAGAGAGTAGAAAAATTTAAGTATTTAGGTGAAATAATTCAAGTGAATGGTTTAGACAAGAGTGCAAACCAGGCGAGACAAAGGAAAATGGAATTTGCTTTTCAAAAAACCAAGGACATATATAACAAAAAAAAAACATTTCGATTCAAGCTAAATTAAGACATTATAAAACTGTCATTAGACCAGAATGCCTGTATGCATTGGAGTGCCTAACTCTTAACAAAAAGGGGGAAATAGAAAACATGGAAAAGAAAGAAAGGAAAATTTTGAGAAAAATATTAGGACCGAGAAAGATTGGAGAAGAGTACAAGCTAAAGAGTAATAAGGAAATATACAAAACTATTGAGAAAGTGAGTGAGGCAATGCGTAAACGCAGACTAACGTTTTATGGTCACCTGTCGAGGATGGATGGAAACAGACTAACAAGAAAAGCGTTTGAACATAGTAACAGGAACGAAAATACCAACAATAAATGGATACAGATGGTGAAAAAGGATCTGGCCTATTTTAATGTCACCCGCGAGTCAATCAGGGACAGGGAAAAGTTTAGACAAATAGTAAACGAAATTAAGTGTTTTCCAGAAGAAACGAAACTAAAGAATAATAACAGGAAGTGGTCGGAAGAGCGGAGGAGGAACCACTCGAATATGATGAGGATATATTGGGAAGAGAGAAAAAAAGATCAAAAAGCCGGGCAAGTGAATTGTTAAACGTGGTCCAAAGATGGCCGAAATCGAAAGAAGAAGAAGAAGAAAAGGCACAATAACGACTTAAGTACACTCCTGGAAATTGAAATAAGAACACCGTGAATTCATTGTCCCAGGAAGGGGAAACTTTATTGACACATTCCTGGGGTCAGATACATCACATGATCATACTGACAGAACCACAGGCACATAGACACAGGCAACAGAGCATGCACAATGTCGGCACTAGTACAGTGTATATCCACCTTTCGCAGCAATGCAGGCTGCTATTCTCCCATGGAGACGATCGTAGAGATGCTGGATGTAGTCCTGTGGAACGGCTTGCCATGCCATTTCCACCTGGCGCCTCAGTTGGACCAGCGTTCGTGCTGGACGTGCAGACCGCGTGAGACGACGCTTCATCCAGTCCCAAACATGCTCAATGGGGGACAGATCCGGAGATCTTGCTGGCCAGGGTAGTTGACTTACACCTTCTAGAGCACGTTGGGTGGCACGGGATACATGCGGACGTGCATTGTCCTGTTGGAACAGCAAGTTCCCTTGCCGGTCTAGGAATGGTAGAACGATGGGTTCGATGACGGTTTGCATGTACCGTGCACTATTCAGTGTCCCCTCGACGATCACCAGTGGTGTACGGCCAGTGTAGGAGACCGCTCCCCACACCATGATGCCGGGTGATTACCCTGTGTGCCTCGATCGTATGCAGTCCTGATTGTGGCGCTCACCTGCACGGCGCCAAACACCCATACGACCATCATTGGCACCAAGGCAGAAGCGACTCTCATCGCTGAAGACGACACGTCTCCATTCGTCCCTCCATTCACGCCTGTCGTGACACCACTGGAGGCGGGCTGCACGACGTTGGGGCGTGAGCGGAAGACGGCCTAACGGTGTGCGGGACCGTAGCCCAGCTTCATGGAGACGGTTGCGAATGGTCCTCGCCGATACCCCAGGAGCAACAGTGTCCCTAATTTGCTGGGAAGTGGCGGTGCGGTCCCCTACGGCACTGCGTAGGATCCTACGGTCTTGGCGTGCATCCGTGCGTCGCTGCGGTCCGGTCCCAGGTCGACGGGCACGTGCACCTTCCGCCGACCACTGGCGACAACATCGATGTACTGTGGAGACCTCACGCCCCACGTGTTGAGCAATTCGGCGGTACGTCCACCCGGCCTCCCGCATGCTCACTATACGCCCTCGCTCAAAGTCCGTCAACTGCACATACGGTTCACGTCCACGCTGTCGCGGCATGCTACCAGTGTTAAAGACTGCGATGGAGCTCCGTATGTCACGGCCAACTGGCTGACACTGACGGCGGCGGTGCACAAATGCCGCGCAGCTAGCGCCATTCGACGGCCAACACCGCGGTTCCTGGTGTGTCCGCTGTGCCGTGCGTGTGATCATTGCTTGTACAGCCCTCTCGCAGTGTCCGGAGCAAGTATGGTGGGTCTGACACACCGGTGTCAATGTGTTCTTTTTTCCATTTCCAGGAGTGTACATGAGGACTGACACTCCAAATTTCTATGATTTAACCGCTCCTGTGAGTCCAGTTTTAGATTCCGATGCTTTCTCTTCAGGTTTTATGTATACCTTGGACCTTCGTATTCACGATGAAGCACAGAAATAGCATCCGAATTTAATACAAAAGGCACAATGCTGACTTAAGTACAAGAGGATAGACACACTAACTTTATATGACTTAAACCTCTCCTGTGAATCCAGTTTTAAATTCCGATGCTTTACTTCAGGTTTACTGTATACCTTGGACCTTCTTATTGACGATGAAATACAGAAATTGCATACGAATTTAACACAAAAGGCACAATGCCGACTTAAGTACAAGATTACTGACACTCTAACTTTCTATGATTTGAACCTCTCCTGTGAGTTGAGTTTTAGATTTCGATGCTTCACTTCAGGTTTATTGTAAACACTATACCTTCTTATTGACGATGAAATACAGAAATTGCATACGAATTTAACACAAAAGGCACAATGCCGACTTAAGTACAAGATTACTGACACTCTAACTTTCTATGATTTGAACCTCTCCTGTGAGTTGAGTTTTAGATTTCGATGCTTCACTTCAGGTTTATTGTAAACACTATACCTTCTTATTGACGATGAAACACAGAAATTGCATCCGAATTTAATACAAAAGGCACAATGCCGATTTAAGTACAAGAGGACTGGCACTCTAACTTTCTATGATTTAACCGCCCCTGTGATTCCAGTTTTAGATTCCGATGCTTTTTCTTCAGGTTTTCGTATACCTTGGACCTTGTTATTGACGATGAAGCACAGAAATAGCATCCGAATTTAATACAAACTGCACAATGCCGACTTAAGTACAAGAGGACTGACACTCTAACTTTCTATGATTTGGACCTCTCCTGTGAGTCCAGTTTTAGATTCCGATGCTTCATTTCAGGTTTACTGTGTCCCTTGGACCTTCTTATTGTCGATGAAATACAGAAATTGCATCCGAATGTAATACAAAAGGCACAATGCCGACTTAAGTACAAGAGGACTGACACTCTAACTTTATATGATTTGAACCTCTCCTGTGAGTCCAGTTTTAGATTCCGATGCTTCACCTCAGGTTTACTGTATCCCTTGGACCTTCTTATTGACGATGAAACACAGAAATTGCATCCGAATTTAATACAAATGGCACAATGCCGACTTAAGTACAAGAGGACTGACACTCTAACTATCTATGATTTGAACCTCTCCTTTGAGTCCAGTTTTAGATTCAGATGCTGCACTTCAGGTTTACTGTATCCCTTGGACCTTCTTATTAACGATGAAACACAGAAATTACATCCGAATTTAATACAAAAGGCAAAATGCCGATTTAAGTACAAGAGGACTGGCACTCTAACTTTCTATGATTTAACCGCCCCTGTGATTCCAGTTTTAGATTCCGATGCTTTTTCTTCAGGTTTTAATATACCTTGGACCTTGTTATTTACGATGAAGCACAGAAATAGCATCCGAATTTAATACAAACAGGCACAATGCCGAGTTAAGTACAAGAGGACTGACACTATAACTTTCTATGATTTGGACCTCTCCTGTGAGTCCAGTTATAGTTTCTGATGCTTCATTTCAGGTTTACTGTGTCCCTTGGACCTTCTTATTGACGATGAAATACAGAAATTGCATCCGAATGTAATACAAAAGGCACAATGCCGACCTAAGTACAAGAGGACTGACACTCTAACTTTCTATGATCTGAACCTCTCCCGTGAGTCCAGTTTTAGATTCCGATGCTTCACTTCAGGTTTACTGTATCCCTCGGACCTTCTCTTTGACGATGAAACACAGAAATTGCATCCGAATTTAATACAAAAGGCACAATGCCGACCTAAGTACAAGAGGACTGACACTCTAACTTTCTATGATCTGAACCTCTCCCGTGAGTCCAGTTTTAGATTCCGATGCTTCACTTCAGGTTTACTGTATCCCTTGGACCTTCTTATTGACGATGAAACACAGAAATTGCATCCGAATTTAATACAAAAGGCACAATGCCGACTTAAGTACAAGAGGACTGACACTCTAACTATCTATGATTTGAACCTGTCCTTTGAGTCCAGTTTTAGATTCCGATGCTGCACTTCAGGTTTTCTGTATCCCTTGGACCTTCTTATTGACGATGAAACACAGAAATTACATCCGAATTTAATACAAAAAAGGCAAAATGCCGACTTAAGTACAAGAGGACTGACACACTAACTTTCTATGATTTAACCGCTCCTGTGAGTCCAGTTTTAGATTCCGATGCTTTCTCTTCAGGTTTTCTGTATACCTTGGACCTTCTTATTGACGATGTAGCACAGAAATTGCATCCGAATTTAATACAAAAGGCACAATGCCGACTTAAGTACAAGAGGACTGACACTCTAATTTTCTATGAATTGAACCTTTCCTGTGAGTTCAGTTTTAGATTCCGATGCCTCACTTCAGGTGTACTGTATACCTTGGACCATCTCATTGACGATGAAACACAGAAATTGCATCTGAATTTAATACAAATGGCACAATGGCGACTTAAGTACAAGAGGACTGACACTCTAACATTCTATGATTTGAACCTCTCCTGTGAGTCCAGTTTTAGATCCGATGCTTCACTTCAGGTTTACTGTATCCCTTAGACCATCTTATTGACGATGAACCACAGAAATTGCATCCGAATTTAATACAAAATGCACAATGCCGACTTAAGTACAAGAGGACTGACACTCTATCTTTCTATGATTTGAACCTCTCTTGTGAGTCCAATTTTAGATTGCGATGCTTCACTTCAGGTTTACTGTATACCTTGGACCTTCTTATTGACGATGAAGCTTAGAAATTGCATCCAAATTTAATACAAATGGCACAATGCCGACGTAAGTACAAGAGGACTGACGCTGTAACTTTCTATGATTTGGACCTCTCCTGTGAGTCCAGTTTTATATTCCGATGTTTCATTTCAGGTTTACTGTGTCATTTGGACCTTCTTATTGATGATGAAATACAGAAATTGCATCCGAATGTAATACAAAAGGTACAATGCTGACTTAAGTACAAGAGGACTGACACTCTATCTTTCTATGATTTGAACCTCTCTTGTGAGTCCAATTTTAGATTCCGATGCTTCACTTCAGGTTTACTGTATACGTTGGACCTTCTTATTGACGATGAAGCACAGAAATTGCATCCAAATTTAATACAAATGGCACAATGACGACTTAAGTACAATAGGACTGACGCTGTAACTTTCTATGATTTGGACCTCTCCTGTGAGTCCAGTTTTATATTCCGATGTTTCATTTCAGGTTTACTGTGTCCCTTGGACCTTCTTATTGATGATGAAATACAGAAATTGCATCCGAATGTAATACAAAAGGTACAATGCCGACTTAAGTACAAGAGGACTGACTCTCTAACTTTCTATGATTCGAACCTCTCCTGTGAGTCCAGTTTTAGATTCCGATGCTTCACTTCAGGTTTACTGTATACCTTGGACCTTCTTATTGACGATGAAACATAGAAATTGCATCCGAATTTAACACAAAAGGCACAATGCCGACTTAAGTACAAGATTACTGACACTCTAACTTTCTATGATTTGAACCTCTCCTGTGAGTTGAGTTTTAGATTTCGATGCTTCACTTCAGGTTTACTGTAAACATTATACCTTCTTATTGACGATGAAACACAGATATTGCATCCGAATTTAATACAAAAGGCACAATGCCGATGTAAGTACAAGAGGACTGACACTCTAACTTTCTATGGTTTAACCGCCCCTGTGATTCCAGTTTTAGATTCCGATGCTTTTTCTTCAAGTTTTCGTATACCTTGGACCTTGTGATTGACGATGAAGCACAGAGATAGCATCCGAATTTAATACAAAAGGCACAATGCCGACTTAAGTACAAGAGGACTGACACTGTAACTTTCTATGATTTGAACCTCTCCTGTGAGTCCAGTTTTAGATTCCGATGCTTCACTTCAGGGTTACTGTATACCTTGGACCTTCTTATTGACGATGAAATGCAAATATTGCATCCGAATTTAATACAAAAGGCACAATGCCGACTTAAGTACAAGTGGACTGACACTCTAACTTCCTATGATTTGAACCTCTCCGGTGTGTCCAGTTTTAGATTCCGATGCTTCACTTCAGGTTTACTGTATCCCTTGGACCTTCTTATTAACGATGAAACACAGAAATTGCACCCGAATTTAATACAAAATGCACAATGCCGACGTAAGTACAAGAGGACTGACACTCTAACTTTCTATGATTTAAACCTCTCCTGTGAGTTGAGTTTTAGATTTCGATGCTTCACTTCAGGTTTACTGTAAACATTGGACCTTCTTATTGACGATGAAGCACAGAAATTGCATCCGAATTTAATACAAAAGGCACAATGCCGACTTAAGTACAAGAGGACTGACACTATAACTTTCTGTGATTTAAACCGCTCCTGTGAGACCAGTTTTACATCCGATGCTTCACTTCAGGTATACTGTATACCTTGGACCTTCTTATAGACGATGAAACACAGAAATTGCATCCAAATTTAATACAAAAGGCACAACACAGTCTAAAAAACAATAAAGCCCCAGGTGAAGACTCCATAGTACCAGAAATCCTAAAAATAATGGATACCAACCTCCCACAAGTTTTGGAACATATGTTTAAGAAGATCTGGGACGAAGAAAGAATTCCTGAAGACTGGCAGTGTGCCCTGATACACCCACTACACGAAAAGCGGGATAAGATGAATGTTAATAATTATAGAGGGATCTCGCAACTACCAGTAGGATACAAAATTTTGTCAAGGAAATTACTTCAAATCGTGGAGCCAGTTCTGGATAAAAAAATAGGTGAATATCAAGCAGGTTTTAGACAAGGTAGATCCTGTGTTGAACAAATATTTAACCTGAAAACACTAATTCGTTACAGAATCTCAAGAGGCCAGAGATTTGCAATAGTATTTGTAGATTTCAAAAAAGTATACGACTCGGTAGATAGAGAAACATTACTGAAAGTATTGGAAGAATTTGGGGTCGATAAGAAAACAATTCAAATTATCAAACAGACGCTAACAAACAGTAAGGCCAAAGTTAAATTTATGGGTGAAATTTCAAGGAAGTTCGAAATTAAAACAGGTGTTAGACAAGGTGATGGTTTATCCCCAATCCTCTTCAACTGCGTACTGGAAAAGATATTGAGAATATGGAAAGAAGAACTCAAAGGCACCAAGAATGACATCAGAATTGGAACAAAAAAAGAAAAAATAGAAGTGGACTGTTTAGCTTTTGCAGACGATCTGGCAATAGTTACAGAAAACGAAGAAATAGCTCAGAACTACCTGGAGAAACTACAAGAAGTTTCGGCCAGAGCTGGACTGCAGATTTCATTTGAAAAAAACCGTGTATATGTCTAATCATAGAAATAACAAGAAAAATCTTATTACTAAATACGGCAATATTAAGAGAGTAGAAAAATTTAAGTATTTAGGTGAAATAATTCAAGTGAATGGTTTAGACAAGAGTGCAAACCAGGCGAGAGCAAGGAAAATGGAATTTGCTTTTCAAAAAACCAAAGACATATATAACAAAAAAAAAACATTTCGATTCAAGCTAAATTAAGACATTATAAAACTGTCATTAGACCAGAATGCCTGTATGCATTGGAGTGCCTAACTCTTAACAAAAAGGGGGAAATAGAAAACATGGAAAAGAAAGAAAGGAAAATTTTGAGAAAAATATTAGGACCGAGAAAGATTGGAGAAGAGTACAAGCTAAAGAGTAATAAGGAAATATACAAAACTATTGAGAAAGTGAGTGAGGCAATGCGTAAACGCAGACTAACGTTTTATGGTCACCTGTCGAGGATGGATGGAAACAGACTAACAAGAAAAGCGTTTGAACATAGTAACAGGAACGAAAAAACCAACAATAAATGGATACAGATGGTGAAAAAGGATTTGGCCTATTTTAATGTCACCCGTGAGTCAATCAGGGACAGGGAAAAGTTTAGACAAATAGTGAACGAAATTAAGTGTTTTCCAGAAGAAACGAAACTAAAGAATAATAACAGGAAGTGGTCGGAAGAGCGGAGGAGGAACCACTCGAAAATAAAGAGGAAATATTGGGAAGAGAGAAAAAAAGATCAAAAAGCAGGGCAAGTGAATTGTTGAACGTGGTCCAAAGATGGCCGAAATCGAAAGAAGAAGAAGAAGAAAAGGCACAATGCCGACTTAAGTACATGAGGACTGACACTCCAAATTTCTATGATTTAACCGCTCCTGTGAGTCCAGTTTTAGATTCCGATGCTTTCTCTTCAGGTTTTCTGTATACCTTGGACCTTCGTATTCACGATGAAGCACAGAAATAGCATCCGAATTTAATACAAAAGGCACAATGCCGACTTAAGTACAAGAGGATAGACACACTAACTTTATATGACTTAAACCTCTCCTGTGAATCCAGTTTTAAATTCCGATGCTTCACTTCAGGTTTACTGTATACCTTGGACCTTCTTATTGACGATGAAACACAGAAATTGCATCCGAATTTAACACAAAAGGCACAATGCCGACTTAAGTACAAGATTACTGACACTCTAACTTTCTATGATTTGAACCTCTCCTGTGAGTTGAGTTTTAGATTTCGATGCTTCACTTCAGGTTTACTGTAAACATTATACCTTCTTATTGACGATGAAACACAGAAATTGCATCCGAATTTAATACAAAAAGCACAATGCCGATTTAAGTACAAGAGGACTGGACAACTAACTTTCTATGATTTAACCGCCCCTGTGGTTCCAGTTTTAGATTCCGATGCTTTTTCTTCAGGTTTTCGTATTCCTTGGACCTTGTTATTGACGATGAAGCACAGAAATAGCATCCGAATTTAATACAAACTGCACAATACCGACTTAAGTACAAGAGGACTGACACTCTAACTTTCTATGATTTGGACCTCTCCTGTGAGTCCAGTTTTAGATTCCGATGCTTCATTTCAGGTTTACTGTGTCCCTTGGAAATTCTTATTGACGATGAAATACAGAAATTGCATCCGAATGTAATACAAAAGGCACAATGCTGACTTAAGTACAAGAGGACTGACACTCTAAATTTATATGATTTGAACCTCTCCTGTGAGTCCAGTTTTAGATTCCGATGCTTCACCTCAGGTTTACTGTATCCCTTGGACCTTCTTATTGACGATGTAACACAGAAATTGCATCCGAATTTAATACAAATGGCACAATGCCGACTTAAGTACAAGAGGACTGACACTCTAACTATCTATGATTTGAACCTCTCCTTTGAGTCCAGTTTTAGATTCCGATGCTGCACTTCAGGTTTACTGTATCCCTTGGACCTTCTTATTAACGATGAAACACAGAAATTACATCCGAATTTAATACAAAAGGCAAAATGCCGACTTAAGTACAAGAGGACTGACACTCTAACTTTCTATGATTTAACCGCTCCTGTGAGTCCAGTTTTAGATTCCGATGCTTTCTCTTCAGGTTTTCTGTATACCTTGAACCTTCTTATTGACGATGTAGCACAGAAATTGCATCCGAATTTAATACAAAAGGCACAATGCCGACTTAAGTACAAGAGGACTGACACTCTAACGTTCTATGATTTCAACCTCTCCTGTGAGTATAGTTTCAGATTCCGATGCTTCGCTTCAGGTTTACTGTATCCCTTGGACCTTCTTATTGACGATGAAACACAGAAATTGCATCCGAATTTAATACAAAAGGCAGAATGCCGACTTAAGTACAAGAGGACTGACACTCTAATTTTCTATGAATTGAACCTCTCCTGTGAGTTCAGTTTTAGTTTCCGATGCCTCACTTCAGGTGTACTGTATACCTTGGACCTTCTCATTGACGATGAGACACAGAAATTGCATCCGAATTTAATACAAAAGGCACAATGGCGACTTAAGTACAAGAGGACTGACACTCTAACATTCTATGATTTGAAACTCTCCTGTGAGTCCAGTTTTAGATCCGATGCTTCACTTCAGGTTTACTGTATCCCTTAGACCATCTTATTGACGATGAACCACAGAAATTGCATCCGAATTTAATACAAAATGCACAATGCCGACTTAAGTACAAGAGGACTGACACTCTATCTTTCTATGATTTGAACCTCTCTTGTGAGTCCAATTTTAGATTCCGATGCTTCACTTCAGGTTTACTGTATACCTTGGACCTTCTTATTGACGATGAAATACAGAAATTGCATCCGAATTGAATACAAAAGGCACAATGCCGACTTAAGTACAACAGGACTGACACTCTAACTTTCTATGATTTGAACCTCTCTTGTGCGTCCAATTTTAGATTCCGATGCTTCACTTCAGGTTTACTGTATACCTTGGACCGTCTTATTGACGATGAAGCATAGAAATTGCATCCAAATTTAATACAAATGGCACAATGCCGACTTAAGTACAAGAGGACTGACGCTGTAACTTTCTAAGATTTGGACCTCTCCTGTGAGTCCAGTTTTATATTCCGATGTTTCATTTCAGGTTTAATATGTCCCTTGGACCTTCTTATTGATGATGAAATACAGAAATTGCATCCGAATGTAATACAAAAGGTACAATGCCGACTTAGGTACAAGAGGACTGACACTCTAACTTTCTATGATTCGAACCTCTCCTGTGAGTCCAGTTTTAGATTCCGATGCTTCACTTCAGGTTTACTGTATACCTTGGACCTTCTTATTGACGATGAAACATAGAAATTGCATCCGAATTTAACACAAAAGGCACAATGCCGACTTAAGTAGAAGATTACTGACACTCTAACTTTCTATGATTTGAACCTCTCCTGTGAGTTGAGTTTTAGATTTCGATGCTTCACTTCAGGTTTACTGTAAACATTATACCTTCTTATTGACGATGAAGCACAGATATTGCATCCGAATTTAATACAAAAGGCACAATGCCGTCTTAAGTACAAGAGGACTGACACTCTAACTTTCTATGATTTAAACCTCTCCTATGTGACCTGTTTTATATTCCGATGCTTCACTTCAGGTTTATTGTATACCTTGGACCTTGTTATTGACGATGAAGCACAGAAATAGCATCCGAATTTAATACAAAAGGCACAATGCCGACTTAAGTACAAGAGGACTGACACTCTAATTTTCTATGAATTGAACCTCTCCTGTGAGTTCAGTTTTAGTTACCGATGCCTCACTTCAGGTGTACTGTATACCTTGGACCTTCTCATTGACGATGAAACACAGAAATTGCATCCGAATTTAATACAAAAGGCACAATGGCGACTTAAGTACAAGAGGACTGACACTCTAACATTCTATGATTTGAACCTCTCCTGTGAGTCCAGTTTTAGATCCGATGCTTCACTTCAGGTTTACTGTATCCCTTAGACCATCTTATTGACGATGAACCACAGAAATTGCATCCGAATTTAATACAAAATGCACAATGCCGACTTAAGTACAAGAGGACTGACACTCTAACATTCTATGATTTGAACCTCTCCTGTGAGTCCAGTTTTAGATCCGATGCTTCACTTCAGGTTTACTGTATCCCTTAGACCATCTTATTGACGATGAACCACAGAAATTGCATCCGAATTTAATACAAAATGCACAATGCCGACTTAAGTACAAGAGGACTGACACTCTATCTTTCTATGATTTGAACCTCTCTTGTGAGTCCAATTTTAGATTGCGATGCTTCACTTCAGGTTTACTGTATACTTTGGACCTTCTTATTGACGATGAAGCACAGAAATTGCATCCAAATTTAATACAAATGGCACAATGCCGACGTAAGTACAAGAGGACTGACGCTGTAACTTTCTATGATTTGGACCTCTCCTGTGAGTCCAGTTTTATATTCCGATGTTTCATTTCAGGTTTACTGTGTCATTTGGACCTTCTTATTGATGATGAAACACAGAAATTGCATCCGAATGTAATACAAAAGGTACAATGCTGACTTAAGTACAACAGGACTGACACTCGATCTTTCTATGATTTGAACCTCTCTTGTGAGTCCAATTTTAGATTCCGATGCTTCACTTCAGGTTTACTGTATACCTTGGACCTTCTTATTGACGATGAAGCACAGAAATTGCATCCAAATTTAATACAAATGGCACAATGCCGACTTAAGTACAATAGGACTGACGCTGTAACTTTCTATGATTTGGACCTCTCCTGTGAGTCCAGTTTTATATTCCGATGTTTCATTTCAGGTTTACTGTGTCCCTTGGACCTTCTTATTAATGATGAAATACAGAAATTGCATCCGAATGTAATACAAAAGGTACAATGCCGACTTAAGTACAAGAGGCCTGACACTCTAACTTTCTATGATTCGAACCTCTCCTGTGAGTCCAGTTTTAGATTCCGATGCTTCACTTCAGGTTTACTGTATACCTTGGACCTTCTTATTGACGATGAAACATAGAAATTGCATCCGAATTTAACACAAAAGGCACAATGCCGACTTAAGTACAAGATTACTGACACTCTAACTTTCTATGATTTGAACCTCACCTGTGAGTTGAGTTTTAGATTTCGATGCTTCACTTCAGGTTTACTGTAAACATTATACCTTCTTATTGACGATGAAACACAGATATTGCATCCGAATTTAATACAAAAGGCACAATGCCGATGTAAGTACAAGAGGACTGACACTCTAACTTTCTATGGTTTAACCGCCCCTGTGATTCCAGTTTTAGATTCCGATGCTTTTTCTTCAAGTTTTCGTATACCTTGGACCTTGTTATTGACGATGAAGCACAGAAATAGCATCCGAATTTAATACAAAAGGCACAATGCCGACTTAAGTACAAGAGGACTGACACTGTAGTTTTCTATGATTTGAACCTCTCCTGTGAGCCCAGTTTTAGATTCCGATGCTTCACTTCAGGGTTACTGTATACCTTGGACCTTCTTATTGACGATGAAATGCAGATATTGCATCCGAATTTAATACAAAAGGCACAATGCCGACTTAAGTACAAGTGGACTGACACTCTAACTTTCTATGATTTGAACCTCTCCGGTGTGTCCAGTTTTAGATTCCGATGCTTCACTTCAGGTTTACTGTATCCCTTGGACCTTCCTATTGACGATGAAACACGGAAATTGCATACGAATTTAATACAAAAGGCACAATGCCGACTTAAGTACAAGAGGACTGACACTCTAACTTACTATGATATGAACCTCTTCTGTGAGTCCAGTTTTAGATTCCGATGTTTCACTTCAGGTTTACTGTATCCCTTGGACCTTCTTATTAACGATGAAACACAGAAATTGCACCCGAATTTAATACAAAATGCACAATGCCGACTTAAGTACAAGAGGACTGACACTCTAACTTTCTATGATTTAAACCTCTCCTGTGAGTTGAGTTTTAGATTTCGATGCTTCACTTCAGGTTTACTGTAAACATTGGACCTTCTTATTGACGATGAAGCACAGAAATTGCATCCGAATTTAATACAAAAGGCACAATGCCGACTTAAGTACAAGAGGACTGTCACTATAACTTTCTGTGATTTAAACCGCTCCTGTGAGACCAGTTTTACATCCGATGCTTCACTTCAGGTATACTGTATACCTTGGACCTTCTTATAGACGATGAAACACAGAAATTGCATCCAAATTTAATACAAAAGGCACAACACAGTCTAAAAAACAATAAAGCCCCAGGTGAAGACTCCATAGTACCAGAAATCCTAAAAATAATGGATACCAACCTCCCACAAGTTTTGGAACATATGTTTAAGAAGATCTGGGACGAAGAAAGAATTCCTGAAGACTGGCAGTGTGCCCTGATACACCCACTACACGAAAAGCGGGATAAGATGAATGTTAATAATTATAGAGGGATCTCGCAACTACCAGTAGGATACAAAATTTTGTCAAGGAAATTACTTCAAATCGTGGAGCCAGTTCTGGATAAAAAAATAGGTGAATATCAAGCAGGTTTTAGACAAGGTAGATCCTGTGTTGAACAAATATTTAACCTGAAAACACTAATTCGTTACAGAATCTCAAGAGGCCAGAGATTTGCAATAGTATTTGTAGATTTCAAAAAAGTATACGACTCGGTAGATAGAGAAACATTACTGAAAGTATTGGAAGAATTTGGGGTCGATAAGAAAACAATTCAAATTATCAAACAGACGCTAACAAACAGTAAGGCCAAAGTTAAATTTATGGGTGAAATTTCAAGGAAGTTCGAAATTAAAACAGGTGTTAGACAAGGTGATGGTTTATCCCCAATCCTCTTCAACTGCGTACTGGAAAAGATATTGAGAATATGGAAAGAAGAACTCAAAGGCACCAAGAATGACATCAGAATTGGAACAAAAAAAGAAAAAATAGAAGTGGACTGTTTAGCTTTTGCAGACGATCTGGCAATAGTTACAGAAAACGAAGAAATAGCTAAGAACTACCTGGAGAAACTACAAGAAGTTTCGGCCAGAGCTGGACTGCAGATTTCATTTGAAAAAACCGTGTATATGTCTAATCATAGAAATAACAAGAAAAATCTTATTACTAAATACGGCAATATTAAGAGAGTAGAAAAATTTAAGTATTTAGGTGAAATAATTCAAGTGAATGGTTTAGACAAGAGTGCAAACCAGGCGAGAGCAAGGAAAATGGAATTTGCTTTTCAAAAAACCAAAGACATATATAACAAAAAAAAAAACATTTCGATTCAAGCTAAATTAAGACATTATAAAACTGTCATTAGACCAGAATGCCTGTATGCATTGGAGTGCCTAACTCTTAACAAAAAGGGGGAAATAGAAAACATGGAAAAGAAAGAAAGGAAAATTTTGAGAAAAATATTAGGACCGAGAAAGATTGGAGAAGAGTACAAGCTAAAGAGTAATAAGGAAATATACAAAACTATTGAGAAAGTGAGTGAGGCAATGCGTAAACGCAGACTAACGTTTTATGGTCACCTGTCGAGGATGGATGGAAACAGACTAACAAGAAAAGCGTTTGAACATAGTAACAGGAACGAAAAAACCAACAATAAATGGATACAGATGGTGAAAAAGGATTTGGCCCATTTTAATGTCACCCGTGAGTCAATCAGGGACAGGGAAAAGTTTAGACAAATAGTGAACGAAATTAAGTGTTTTCCAGAAGAAACGAAACTAAAGAATAATAACAGGAAGTGGTCGGAAGAGCGGAGGAGGAACCACTCGAAAATGAAGAGGAAATATTGGGAAGAGAGAAAAAAAGATCAAAAAGCAGGGCAAGTGAATTGTTGAACGTGGTCCAAAGATGGCCGAAATCGAAAGAAGAAGAAGAAGAAAAGGCACAATGCCGACTTAAGTACATGAGGACTGACAATCCAAATTTCTATGATTTAACCGCTCCTGTGAGTCCAGTTTTAGTTTCCGATGCTTTCTCTTCAGGTTTTCTGTATACCTTGGACCTTCGTATTCACGATGAAGCACAGAAATAGCATCCGAATTTAATACAAAAGGCACAATGCCGACTTAAGTACAAGAGGATAGACACACTAACTTTATATGACTTAAACCTCTCCTGTGAATCCAGTTTTAAATTCCGATGCTTCACTTCAGGTTTACTGTATACCTTGGACCTTCTTATTGACGATGAAACACAGAAATTGCATCCGAATTTAACACAAAAGGCACAATGCCGACTTAAGTACAAGATTACTGACACTCTAACTTTCTATGATTTGAACCTCTCCTGTGAGTTGAGTTTTAGATTTCGATGCTTCACTTCAGGTTTACTGTAAACATTATACCTTCTTATTGACGATGAAACACAGAAATTGCATCCGAATTTAATACAAAAAGCACAATGCCGATTTAAGTACAAGAGGACTGGACAACTAACTTTCTATGACCTAACCGCCCCTGTGATTCCAGTTTTAGATTCCGATGCTTTTTCTTCAGGTTTTCGTATTCCTTGGACCTTGTTATTGACGATGAAGCACAGAAATAGCATCCGAATTTAATACAAACTGCACAATACCGACTTAAGTACAAGAGGACTGACACTCTAACTTTCTATGATTTGGACCTCTCCTGTGAGTCCAGTTTTAGATTCCGATGCTTCATTTCAGGTTTACTGTGTCCCTTGGAAATTCTTATTGACGATGAAATACAGAAATTGCATCCGAATGTAATACAAAAGGCACAATGCTGACTTAAGTACAAGAGGACTGACACTCTAACTTTATATGATTTGAACCTCTCCTGTGAGTCCAGTTTTAGATTCCGATGCTTCACCTCAGGTTTACTGTATCCCTTGGACCTTCTTATTGACGATGTAACACAGAAATTGCATCCGAATTTAATACAAATGGCACAATGCCGACTTAAGTACAAGAGGACTGACACTCTAACTATCTATGATTTGAACCTCTCCTTTGAGTCCAGTTTTAGATTCCGATGCTGCACTTCAGGTTTACTGTATCCCTTGGACCTTCTTATTAACGATGAAACACAGAAATTACATCCGAATTTAATACAAAAGGCAAAATGCCGACTTAAGTACAAGAGGACTGACACTCTAACTTTCTATGATTTAACCGCTCCTGTGAGTCCAGTTTTAGATTCCGATGCTTTCTCTTCAGGTTTTCTGTATACCTTGAACCTTCTTATTGACGATGTAGCACAGAAATTGCATCCGAATTTAATACAAAAGGCACAATGCCGACTTAAGTACAAGTGGACTGACACTCTAACGTTCTATGATTTCAACCTCTCCTGTGAGTATAGTTTCAGATTCCGATGCTTCGCTTCAGGTTTACTGTATCCCTTGGACCTTCTTATTGACGATGAAACACAGAAATTGCATCCGAATTTAATACAAAAGGCAGAATGCCGACTTAAGTACAAGAGGACTGACACTCTAATTTTCTATGAATTGAACCTCTCCTGTGAGTTCAGTTTTAGTTTCCGATGCCTCACTTCAGGTGTACTGTATACCTTGGACCTTCTCATTGACGATGAAACACAGAAATTGCATCCGAATTTAATACAAAAGGCACAATGGCGACTTAAGTACAAGAGGACTGACACTCCAACATTCTATGATTTGAACCTCTCCTGTGAGTCCAGTTTTAGATCCGATGCTTCACTTCAGGTTTACTGTATCCCTTAGACCATCTTATTGACGATGAACCACAGAAATTGCATCCGAATTTAATACAAAATGCACAATGCCGACTTAAGTACAAGAGGACTGACACTCTATCTTTCTATTATTTGAACCTCTCTTGTGAGTCCAATTTTAGATTCCGATGCTTCTCTTCAGGTTTACTGTATACCTTGGACCTTCTTATTGACGATGAAATACAGAAATTGCATCCGAATTGAATACAAAAAGCACAATGCCGACTTAAGTACAACAGGACTGACACTCTAACTTTCTATGATTTGAACCTCTCTTGTGAGTCCAATTATAGATTCCGATGCTTCACATCAGGTTTACTGTATACCTTGGACCTTCTTATTGACGATGAAGCACAGAAATTGCATCCAAATCTAATACAAATGGCACAATGCCGACTTAAGTACAAGAGGACTGACGCTGTAACTTTCTAAGATTTGGACCTCTCCTGTGAGTCCAGTTTTATATTCCGATGTTTCATTTCAGGTTTAATGTGTCCCTTGGACCTTCTTATTGATGATGAAATACAGAAATTGCATCCGAATGTAATACAAAAGGTACAATGCCGACTTAGGTACAAGAGGACTGACACTCTAACTTTCTATGATTCGAACCTCTCCTGTGAGTCCAGTTTTAGATTCCGATGCTTCACTTCAGGTTTACTGTATACCTTGGACCTTCTTATTGACGATGAAACATAGAAATTGCATCCGAATTTAACACAAAAGGCACAATGCCGACTTAAGTACAAGATTACTGACACTCTAACTTTCTATGATTTGAACCTCTCCTGTGAGTTGAGTTTTAGATTTCGATGCTTCACTTCAGGTTTACTGTAAACATTATACCTTCTTATTGACGATGAAACACAGATATTGCATCCGAATTTAATACAAAAGGCACAATGCCGTCTTAAGTACAAGAGGACTGACACTCTAACTTTCTATGATTTAAACCTCTCCTATGTGACCAGTTTTAGATTCCGATGCTTCACTTCAGGTTTATTGTATACCTTGGACCTTGTTATTGACGATGAAGCACAGAAATAGCATCCGAATTTAATACAAAAGGCACAATGCCGACATAAGTACAAGAGGACTGACACTGTAAGTTTCTATGATTTGAACCTCTCCTTTGAGTCCAGTTTTGGATTCCGATGCTGCACTTCAGGTTTACTGTATCCCTTGGACCTTCTTATTAACGATGAAACACAGAAATTACATCCGAATTTAATACAAAAGGCAAAATGCCGACTTAAGTACAAGAGGACTGACACTCTAACTTTCTATGATTTAACCGCTCCTGTGAGTCCAGTTTTAGATTCCGATGCTTTCTCTTCAGGTTTTCTGTATACCTTGGACCTTCTTATTGACGATGTAGTACAGAAATTGCATCCGAATTTAATACAAAAGGCACAATGCCGACTTAAGTACAAGAGGACTGACACTCTAACGTTCTATGATTTCAACCTCTCCTGTGAGTATAGTTTCAGATTCCGATGCTTCACTTCAGGTTTACTGTATCCCTTGGACCTTCTTTTTGACGATGAAACACAGAAATTGCATCCGAATTTAATACAAAAGGCAGAATGCCGACTTAAGTACAAGAGGACTGACACTCTAATTTTCTATGAATTGAACCTCTCCTGTGAGTTCAGTTTTAGTTTCCGATGCCTCACTTCAGGTGTACTGTATACCTTGGACCTTCTCATTGACGATGAAACACAGAAATTGCATCCGAATTTAATACAAAAGGCACAATGGCGACTTAGGTACAAGAGGACTGACACTCTAACATTCTATGATTTGAACCTCTCCTGTGAGTCCAGTTTTAGATCCGATGCTTCACTTCAGGTTTACTGTATCCCTTAGACCATCTTATTGACGATGAACCACAGAAATTGCATCCGAATTTAATACAAAATGCACAATGCCGACTTAAGTACAAGAGGACTGACACTCTATCTTTCTATGATTTGAACCTCTCTTGTGAGTCCTATTTTAGATCCTGATGATTCACTTCAGGTTTACTGTATACCTTGGAAATTCTTATTGACTATGAAATACAGAAATTGCATCCGAATTGAATACAAAAGGCACAATGCCGACCTAAGTACAACAGGACTGACACTCTAACTTTCTATGATTTGAACATCTCTTGTGAGTCCAATTTTAGATTCCGATGCTTCACTTCAGGTTTACTGTATCCCTCGGACCTTCTTATTGACGATGAAGCACAGAAATTGCATCCGAATATAATACAAAAGGCACAATGCCGACTTAACTACAAGAGGACAGAAACTCTAAATTTCTATGATTTAACCGCTCCTGTGAGCCCAGTTTTAGATTCCGATGCTTTCTCTTCAGGTTTTCTGTATACCGTGGACCTTCTTATTGACGATGAATTACAGAAATTGCATCCGAATGTAATACAAAAGGTACAATGCCGACTTAAGTACAAGAGGACAGACACTCTAACTTTCTATGATTTGAACCTCTCCTGTGAGTCCAGTTTTAGATTCCGATGCTTCACTTCAGGTTTACTGTATACCTTGGACCTTCTTATTGACGATGAAACACAGAAATTGCATTCGAGTTTAATACAAAAGGCAGAATGCCGACTTAAGTACAAGAGGACTAACACTCTAAATTTCCATGAATTGAACCTCTCCTGTGAGTTCAGTTTTAGATTCCGATGCCTCACTTCAGGTTTACTGTATACCTTGGACCTTCTCATTGACGATGAAACACAGAAATTGCATCCGAATTTAATACAAATGGCACAATGCCGACTTAAGTACAACAGGACTGACACTCTAACATTCTATGATTTGAACCTCTACTGTGAGTCCAGTGTTAGATCCGATGCTTCACTTCAGGTTTACTGTATCCCTTAGACCATCTTATTGACGATGAACCACAGAAATTGCATCCGAATTTAATACAAAATGCACAATGCCGACTTAAGTACAAGAGGACTGACACTCTAACTTTCTATGATTTGAACCTCTCTTGTGATTCCAGTTTTAGATTCCGATGCTTCACTTCAGGTTTACTGTATACCTTGGACCTTCTTATTGACGATGAAATACAGAAATTGCATCCGAATTGAATACAAAAGGCACAATGCCGACTTAAGTACAAGAGGACTGACACTGTAACTCTCTATGATTTGGACCTCTCCTGTGAGTCCAGTTTTAGATTCCGATGCTTCATTTCAGGTTTACTGTGTCCCTTGGACCTTCTTATTGACGATGAAATATAGAAATTGCATCCGAATGTAATACAAAAGGTACAATGCCGACTTAAGTACAAGAGGGCTGACACTCTAACTTTCTATGATTTGAACCTCTCCTGTGAGTCCAGTTTTAGATTCCGATGCTTCACTTCAGGTTTACTGTATCCCTCGGACCTTCTTATTGACGATGAAACACAGAAATTGCATCCGAATTTTATACAAAAGACACAATGCCGACTTAAGTACAAGAGGACAGCCACTCTAACTTTCTATGATTTAAACCTCTCCTGTGAGTCCAGTTTTAGATTCCGATGCTTCACCTCAGGTTTACTGTATCCCTTGGACCTTCTTATTGACGATGAAACACAGAAATTGCATCCGAATTTAATACAAAAGGCACAATGCCGACTTAAGTGCAAGAGGACTGACACTCTAACTATCTATGATTTGAACCTCTCCTTTGAGTCCAGTTTTAGATTCCGATGCTGCACTTCAGGTTTACTGTATCCCTTGGACCTTCTTATTGACGATGAAACACAGAAATTACATCCGAATTTAATACAAAAGGCAAAATGCCGACTTAAGTACAAGAGGACTGACACTCTAACTTCCTATGATTTAACCGCTCCTGTGAGTCCAGTTTTAGATTCCGATGTTTTCTCTTCAGGTTTTCTGTATACCTTGGATCTTCTTATTGACGATGTAGCACAGAAATTGCATCCAAATTTAATACAAAGGCACAATGCCGACTTAAGTACAGGAGGACAGACACTCAAACTTTCTATGATTTAAACCTCTCCTGTGAATCCAGTTTTAAATTCCGATGCTTCACTTCAGGTTTGCTGTATACCTTGGACATTCTTATTGACGTTGAAACACAGAAACTGCTTCCGTATTTGATACAATAGGTACAATGCCGACTTAAGTACAAGAGGACTGACACTCTAACGTTCTATCATTTTAACCTCTCCTGTGAGTATAGTTTTAGATTACGATGCTTCACTTCTGGTTTACTGTATCCCTTGGACCTTCTTATTGACGATGAAACACAGAAATTGCATCCGAATTTAATACAAAAGGCAGAATGCCGACTCAAGTACAAGAGGACTGACACTCTAAATTTCTATGAATTGAACCTCTCCTGTGAGTTCAGTTTTAGATTCCGATGCCTCACTTAAGGTTTACTGTATACTTTGGACCTTCTCATTGACGATGAAACACAGAAATTGCATCCGAATTTAATACAAATGGCACAATGGCGACTTAAGTACAAGAGGACTGACACTCTAACATTCTATGATTTGAACCTCTCCTGTGAGTCCAGTTTTAGATCCGATGCTTCACTTCAGGTTTACTGTATCCCTTAGACCATCTTATTGACGATGAACCACAGAAATTGCATCCGAATTTAATACAAAATGCACAATGCCGACTTAAGTACAAGAGGACTGACACTCTAACTTTCTATGGTTTGAACCTCTCTTGTGAGTCCAGTTTTAGATTCCGATGCTTCACTTCAGGTTTACTGTATACCTTGGACCTTCTTATTGACGATGAAATAAAGAAATTGCATCCGAATTGAATACAAAAGGCACAATGCCGACTTAAGTACAAGAGGACTGACACTCTAACTTTCTATGATTTGAACATCTCCTGTGAGTCCAATTTTAGATTCCGATGCTTCACTTCAGGTTTACTGTATCCCTCGGACCTTCTTATTGACGATGAAACACAGAAATTGCATCCAAATATAATACAAAAGGCACAATGCCGACTTAAGTACAAGAGGACTGAAACTCTAAATTTCTATGATTTAACCGCTCCTGTGAGCCCAGTTTTAGATTCCGATGCTTTCTCTTCAGGTTTTCTGTATACCGTGGACCTTCTTATTGACGATGGAACACAGAAATTGCATCCAAATTTAATACAAATGGCACAATGCCGACTTAAGGACAAGAGGACTGACACTCTAACTTTCTATAATTTGAACCTCTCCTGTGAGTTGAGTTTTAGATTTCGATGCTTCACTTCATGTTTACTGTGAACTTTGGACCTTCTTATTGACGATGAAACACAGAAATTGCATCCGAATATAATACAAAAGGCACAATGCCGACTTAACTACAAGAGGACAGAAACTCTAACTTTCTATGATTTGAACTTCTCCTGTGAGTCCAGTTTTAGATTCCGATGCTTCAATTCAGGTTTACTGTATCCCTCGGACCTTCTTATTGACGACGAAACACAGAAATTGCATCCGAATTTTAGATAAAAGGCACAATGCCGACTTAAGCACAAGAGGACAGCCACTGTAACTTTCTATGATTTAAACCTCTCCTGTGAGTCCAATTTTAGATTCCGATGCTTCACCTCAGGTTTACTGTATCCCTTGGACCTTCTTATTGACTATGAAACACAGAAATTGCATCCGAATTTAATACAAAAGGCACAATGCCGACTTAAGTACAAGAGGACTGACACTCTAACTATCTATGACTTGAACCTCTCCTTTGAGTCCAGTTTTAGATTCCGATGCTGCACTTCAGGTTTACTGTATCCCTTGGACCTTCTTATTGACGATGGAACACAGAAATTACATCCGAATTTAATACAAAAGGCAAAATGCCGACTTAAGTACAGGAGGACAGACACTCTAACTTTCTACGATTTAAACCTCTCCTGTGCATCCAGTTTTAAATTCCCATGGTTCACTTCAGGTTTGCTGTATCCCTTGGACCTTCTTATTGACGATGAAACACAGAAATTGCATCCGAATTTAATACAAAAGGCAGAATGCCGACTTAAGTACAAGAGGACTGACACTCTAAATTTCTATGAATTGAACCTCTCCTGTGAGTTCAGTTTTAGATTCCGGTGCCTCACTTCAGGTTTACTGTATACCTTGGAGCTTCTCATTGACGATGAAACACAGATATTGCATCCGTATTTAATACAAATGGCACAATGCCGACTTAAGTACAACAGGACTGACACTCTAACATTCTATGATTTAAACCTCTCCTGTGAGTCCAGTGTTAGATCCGATGCTTCACTTCAGGTTTACTGTATCCCTTAGACCATCTTATTGGCGATGAACCACAGAAATTGCATCCGAATTTAATACAAAATGCACAATGCCGACTTAAGTACAAGAGGACTGACACTCTAGCTTTCTATGATTTGAACCTCTCTTGTGATTCCAGTTTTAGATTCCGATGCTTCACTTCAGGTTTACTGTATACCTTGGACCTTCGTATTGACGATGAAATACAGAAATTGCATCCGAATTGAATACAAAAGGCACAATGCCGACTTAAGTACAAGAGGACTGACACTCTAACGTTCTATCATTTGAACCTCTCCTGTGAGTATAGTATTAGATTCCGATGCTTCACTTCAGGTTTACTGTATCCCTTGGACCTTCTTATTGACGATGAAACACAGAAATTGCATCCGAATTTAATACAAAAGGCAGAATGCCGACTTAAGTACAAGAGGACTGACACTCTAAATTTCTATGAATTGAACCTCTCCTGTGAGTTCAGTTTTAGATTCCGGTGCCTCACTTCAGGTTTACTGTATACCTTGGAGCTTCTCATTGACGATGAAACACAGATATTGCATCCGTATTTAATACAAATGGCACAATGCCGACTTAAGTACAACAGGACTGACACTCTAACATTCTATGATTTAAACCTCTCCTGTGAGTCCAGTGTTAGATCCGATGCTTCACTTCAGGTTTACTGTATCCCTTAGACCATCTTATTGGCGATGAACCACAGAAATTGCATCCGAATTTAATACAAAATGCACAATGCCGACTTAAGTACAAGAGGACTGACACTCTAGCTTTCTATGATTTGAACCTCTCTTGTGATTCCAGTTTTAGATTCCGATGCTTCACTTCAGGTTTACTGTATACCTTGGACCTTCGTATTGACGATGAAATACAGAAATTGCATCCGAATTGAATACAAAAGGCACAATGCCGACTTAAGTACAAGAGGACTGACACTCTAACTTTCTATGATTTGAACCACTCTTGTGAGTCCAATTTTAGATTCCGATGCTTCACTTCAGGTTTACTGTATACCTTGGACCTTCTTATTGACGATGAAATACAGAAATTGCATCCGAATTGAAATCAAAAGGCACAATGCCGACTTAAGTACAACAGGACTGACACTCTAACTTTCTATGATTTGAACATCTCCTGTGAGTCCAATTTTAGATTCCGATGCTTCACTTCAGGTTTACTGTATCCCTCGGACCCTCTTATTGACGATGAAACACAGAAATTACATCCGAATTTAATAGAAAAGGCAAAATGCCGACTTAAGTACAAGAGGACTGACACTCTAACTTCCTATGATTTAACCGCTCCTGTGAGTCCAGTTTTAGATTCCGATGTTTTCTCTTCAGGTTTTCTGTATACCTTGGACCTTCTTATTGACGATGTAGCACAGAAATTGCATCCGAATTTAATACAAAGGCACAATGCCGACTTAAGTACAGGAGGACAGACACTCTAACTTTCTATGATTTAAACCTCTCCTGTGAATCCAGTTTTAAATTCCGATGCTTCACTTCAGGTTTGCTGTATACCTTGGACATTCTTATTGATGATGAAACACAGAAACTGCATCCGAATTTAATACAATAGGTACAATGCCGACTTAAGTACAAGAGGACTGACACTCTAACGTTCTATCAGTTTAACCTCTCCTGTGAGTATAGTTTTAGATTCCGATGCTTCACTTCAGGTTTACTGTATCCCTTGGACCTTCTTATTGACGATGAAACACAGAAATTGCATCCGAATTTATTACAAAAGTACAAGAGGACTGACACTCTAAATTTCTATGAATTGAACCTCTCCTGTGAGTTCAGTTTTAGATTCCGATGCCTCACTTAAGGTTTACTGTATATCTTGGACCTTCGCATTGACGATGAAACACAGAAATTGCATCCGAATGTAATAGAAAAGATACAATACCGACTTATGTACAAGAGGACTGACACTCTAACTTTCTATGATTTGAACCTCTCCTGTGAGTCCAGTTTTAGATTCCGATGCTTCAATTCAGGTTTACTGTATCCCTCGGACCTTCTTATTGACGACGAAACACAGAAATTGCATCCGAATTTTAGATAAAAGGCACAATGCCGACTTAAGCACAAGAGGACAGCCACTGTAACTTTCTATGATTTAAACCTCTCCTGTGAGTCCAATTTTAGATTCCGATGCTTCACCTCAGATTTACTGCATCCCTTGGACCTTCTTATTGACTATGAAACACAGAAATTGCATCCGAATTTAATACAAAAGGCACAATGCCGACTTAAGTACAAGAGGACTGACACTCTAACTATCTATGACTTGAACCTCTCCTTTGAGTCCAGTTTTAGATTCCGATGCTACACTTCAGGTTTACTGTATCCCTTGGACCTTCTTATTGACGATGGAACACAGAAATTACATCCGAATTTAATACAAAAGGCAAAATGCCGACTTAAGTACAGGAGGACAGACACTCTAACTTTCTACGATTTAAACCTCTCCTGTGCATCCAGTTTTAAATTCCGATGCTTCACTTCAGGTTTGCTGTATACCATGGACATTCTTATTGACGATGAAACACAGAAACTGCATCCGAATTTAATACAAAAGGTACAATGCCGACTTAAGTACAAGAGGACTGACACTCTAACGTTCTATGATTTGAACCTCTCCTGTGAGTATAGTCTTAGATTCCGATGCTTCACTTCAGGTTTACTGTATACTGTGGACCTTCTTATTGACGATAAAATACAGAAATTGCATCCGAATTGAATACAAAAGGCACAATGCCGGCTTAAGTACAAGAGGACTGACACTCTAACTTTCTATGATTTGAACCTCTCTTGTGAGTCCAATTTTAGATTCCGATGCTTCACTTCAGGTTTACTGTATACCTTGGACCTTCTTATTGACGATGAAATACAGAAATTGCATCCGAATTGAATACAAAAGGCACAATGCCGACTTAAGTACAACAGGACTGACACTCTAACTTTCTATGATTTGAACATCTCCTGTGAGTCCAATTTTAGATTCCGATGCTTCACTTCAGGTTTACTGTATCCCTCGGACCCTCTTATTGACGATGAAACACAGAAATTGCATCCGAATATAATACAAAAGGCACAATGCCGACTTAAGTACAAGAGGACTGAAACCCTAAATTTCTATGATTTAACCGCTCCTGTGAGCCCAGTTTTAGATTCCGATGCTTTCTCTTCAGGTTTTCTGTATACCGTGGACCTTCTTATTGACGATGAAACACAGACATTGCACCCAAATTTAATACAAATGGCACAATGCCGACCTAAGTACAAGAGGACTGACACTGTAACTTTCTTTGATTTGGACCTCTCCTGTGAGTCCAGTTTTAGATTCCGATGCTTCATTTCAGGTTTACTGTGTCCCTTGGACCTTCTTATTGACGATGAAATACAGAAATTGCATCCGAATGTAATACAAAATGTACAATGCCGACTTAAGTACAAGAGGGCTGACACTCTAACTTTCTATGATTTGAACCTCTCCTGTGAGTCCAGTTTTAGATTCCGATGCTTCACTTCAGGTTTACTGTATACCTTGGACCTTCTTATTGACGATGAAATACAGAAATTGCATCCGAATTGAATACAAAAGGCACAATGCCGACTTAAGTACAACAGGACTGACACTCTAAATTTCTATGAATTGAACCTCTCCTTTGAGTCCAGTTTTAGATTCCGATGCTGCACTTCAGGTTCACTGTATCCCTTGGACCTTCTTATTGACGATGGAACACAGAAATTACATCCGAATTTAATACAAAAGGCCAAATGCCGACTTAAGTACAGGAGGACAGACACTATAACTTTCTACGATTTAAACCTCTCCTGTGCATCCAGTTTTAAATTCCGATGCTTCACTTCAGGTTTGCTGTATACCATGAACATTCTTATTGACGATGAAACACAGAAACTGCATCCGAATTTAATACAAAAGGTACAATGCCGACTTAAGTACAAGAGGACTGACACTCTAACGTTCTATGACTTGAACCTCTCCTGTGAGTATAGTTTTAGATTCCGATGCTTCACTTCAGGTTTACTGTATCCCTTGGACCTTCTTATTGACGATGAAACACAGAAATTGCATCCGAATTTAATACTAAAGGCAGAATGCCGACTTAAGTACAAGAGGACTGACACTCTAAATTTCTATGAATTGAACCTTTCCTGTGCGTTCAGTTTTAGATTCCGATGCCTCACTTCAGGTTTACTGTATACCTTGGACCTTCTCATTGACGATGAAACACAGATATTGCATCCGAATTTAATACAAATGGCACAATGCCGACTTAAGTACAACAGGACTGACACTCTAACATTCTATGATTTGAACCTCTCCTGTGAGTCCAGTGTTAGATCCGATGCTTCACTTCAGGTTTACTGTATCCCTTGGACCATCTTATTGACGATGAACCACAGAAATTGCATCCGAATTTAATACAAAATGCACAATGCCGACTTAAGTACAAGAGGACTGACACTCTAACTTTCTATGATTTGAACCTCTCTTGTGATTCCAGTTTTAGATTCCGATGCTTCACTTCAGGTTTACTGTATACCTTGGACCTTCTTATTGTCGATGAAATACAGAAATTGCATCCGAATTGAATACAAAAGGCACAATGCCGACTTAAGTACAAGAGGACTGACACTCTAACTTTCTATGATTTGAACCTCTCTTGTGAGTCCAATTTTAGTTTCCGATGCTTCACTTCAGGTTTACTGTATACCTTGGACCTTCTTATTGACGATGAAATACAGAAATTGCATCCGAATTGAATACAAAAGGCACAATGCCGACTTAAGTACAACAGGACTGACAATCTAACTTTCTATGATTTGAACATCTCCTGTGAGTCCAATTTTAGATTCCGATGCTTCACTTCAGGTTTACTGTATCCCTCGGACCCTCTTATTGACGATGAAACACAGAAATTGCATCCGAATATAATACAAAAGGCACAATGCCGACTTAAGTACAAGAGGACTGAAACTCTAAATTTCTATGATTTAACCGCTCCTGTGAGCCCAGTTTTAGATTCCGATGCTTTCTCTTCAGGTTTTCTGTATACCGTGGACCTTCTTATTGACGATGAAACACAGACATTGCACCCAACTTTAATACAAATGGCACAATGCCGACTTAAGTACAGGAGGACAGACACTCTAACTTTCTATGATTTAAACCTCTCCTGTGAATCCAGTTTTAAATTCCGATGCTTCACTTCAGGTTTGCTGTATACCTTGGACATTCTTATTGACGATGAAACACAGAAACTGCATCCGAATTTAATACAATAGGTACAATGCCAAATTAAGTACAAGAGGACTGACACTCTAACGTTCTATCATTTTAACCTCTCCTGTGAGTATAGTTTTAGATTCCGATGCTTCACTTCAGGTTTACTGTATCCCTTGGACCTTCTTATTGACGATGAAACACAGAAATTGCATCCGAATTTAATACAAATGGCAGAATGCCGACTCAAGTACAAGAGGACTAACACTCTAAATTTCTATGAATTGAACCTCTCCTGTGAGTTCAGTTTTAGATTCCGATGCCTCACTTAAGGTTTACTGTATACCTTGGACCTTCTCATTGACGATGAAACACAGAAATTGCATCCGAATTTAATACAAATGGCACAATGCCGACTTAAGTACAAGAGGACTGACACTCTAACATACTATGATTTGAACCTCTCCTGTGAGTCCAGTTTTAGATCCAATGCTTCACTTCAGTTTTACTGTATCCCTTAGACCATCTTATTGACGATGAAACACAGAAATTGCATCCGAATTTAATACAAAATGCACAATGCCGACTTAAGTACAAGAGGACTGACACTCTAACTTTCTATGGTTTGAACCTCTCTTGTGAGTCCAGTTTTAGATTCCGATGCTTCACTTCAGGTTTACTGTATACCTTGGACCTTCTTATTGACGATGAAATACAGAAATTGCATCCGAATTGAATACAAAAGGCACAATGCCGACTTAAGTACAATAGGACTGACACTCTAACTTTCTATGATTTGATCATCTCCTGTGAGTCCAATTTTAGATTCCGATGCTTAACTTCAGGTTTACTGTATCCCTCGGACCTTCTTATTGACGATGAAACACAGGAATTGCATCCAAATATAATACAAAAGGCACAATGCCGACTTAAGTACAAGAGGACTGAAACTCTAAATTTCCATGATTTAACCGCTCCTGTGAGCCCAGTTTTAGATTCCGATGCTTTCTCTTCAGGTTTTCTGTATACCGTGGACCTTCTTATTGACGATGAAACACAGAAATTGCATCCAAATTTAATACAAATGGCACAATGCCGACTTAAGGACAAGAGGACTGACACTCTAACTTTCTATAATTTGAACCTCTCCTGTGAGTTGAGTTTTAGATTTCGATGCTTCACTTCATGTTTACTGTAAACTTTGGACCTTCTTATTGACGATGAAACACAGAAATTGCATCCGAATTTAATACAAAAGGCACAATGCCGACTTAAGTACAAGAAGACTGACACTCTAACTTTCTATGATTTAAACCTCTCCTGTGAGACCAGTTTCAGATTCCAATGCTTCACTTCAGGTTTACTGAATACCTTGTACCTTCTTACTGAAGATGAAACATAGATTTTGCATCCGAATTTAATACAAAGGGCACAATGCCGACATAAGTACAAGAGGACTGAAACTCTAAATTTCTATGATTTAACAGCACCTGTGAGCCCAGTTTTAGATTCCGATGCTTTCTCTTCAGGTTTTCTGTATACCGTGGACCTTCTCATTGACGATGAAACACAGAAATTGCATCCGAATTTTATACAAAAGGCACAATGCCGACTTAAGTACAAGAGGACAGCCACTCTAACTTTCTATGATTTAAACCTCTCCTGTGAGTCCAGTTTTAGATTCCGATGCTTCACCTCAGGTTTACTGTTTCCCTTGGACCTTCTTATTGACGATGAAACACAGAAATTGCAACCGAATTTAATACAAAAGGCACAATGCCGACTTAAGGACAAGAGGACTGACACTCTAACTATCTACGATTTGAACCTCTCCTTTGAGTCCAGTTTTAGATTCCGATGCTGCACTTCAGATTTACTGTATCCCTTGGACCTTCTTATTGACGATGAAACACAGAAACTGCATCCGAATTTAATACAATAGGTACAATGCCGACTTAAGTACAAGAGGACTGACACACTAACGTTCTATCATTTTAACCTCTCCTGTGAGTATAGTTTTAGATTCCGATGCTTCACTTCAGGTTTACTGTATCCCTTGGACCTTCTTATTGACGATGAAACACAGAAATTGCATCTGAATTTAATACAAAAGGCAGAATGAAGACTCAAGTACAAGAGGACTGACACTTTAAATTTCTATGAATTGAACCTCTCCTGTGAGTTCAGTTTTAGATTCCGATGCTTCACTTAAGGTTTACTGTATACCTTGGACCTTCTCATTGACGATGAAACACAGAAATTGCACCCGAATTTAATACAAATGGCACAATGCCGACTTAAGTACAAGAGGACTGACACTCGAACATTCTATGATTTGAACCTCTCCTGTGAGTCCAGTTTTAGATCCGATGCTTCACTTCAGGTTTACTGTATCCCTTAGACCATCTTATTGACGATGAACCACAGAAATTGCATCCGAATTTAATACGAAAGGCACAATGCCGACCTAAGTACAAGAGGACTGACGCTGTAACTTTCTATGATTTGGACGTCTCCTGTGAGTCCAGTTTTAGATTCCGATGCTTCATTTCAGGTTTACTGTGTCCCTTGGACCTTCTTATTGACGATGAAATACAGAAATTGGATCCGAATGTAATACAAAAGGTACAGTGCCGACTTATGTACAAGAGGACTGACACTCTAACTTTCTATGATTTGAACCTCTCCTGTGAGTCCAGTTTTAGATTCCGATGCTTCAATTCAGGTTTACTGTATCCCTTGGACCTTCTTATTGACTATGAAACACAGAAATTGCATCCGAATTTAATACAAAAGGCACAATGCCGACTTAAGTACAAGAGGACTGACACTCTAACTATCTATGACTTGAACCTCTCCTTTGAGTCCAGTTTTAGATTCCGATGCTGCACTTCAGGTTCACTGTATCCCTTGGACCTTCTTATTGACGATGGAACACAGAAATTACATCCGAATTTAATACAAAAGGCAAAATGCCGACTTAAGTACAGGAGGACAGACACTCTAACTTTCTACGATTTAAACCTCTCCTGTGCATCCAGTTTTAAATTCCGATGCTTCACTTCAGGTTTGCTGTATACCATGGACATTCTTATTGACGATGAAACACAGAAACTGCATCCGAATTTAATACAAAAGGTACAATGCCGACTTAAGTACAAGAGGACTGACACTCTAACGTTCTATGATTTGAACCTCTCCTGTGAGTATAGTCTTAGATTCCGATGCTTCACTTCAGGTTTACTGTATACTGTGGACCTTCTTATTGACGATAAAATACAGAAATTGCATCCGAATTGAATACAAAAGGCACAATGCCGGCTTAAGTACAAGAGGACTGACACTCTAACTTTCTATGATTTGAACCTCTCTTGTGAGTCCAATTTTAGATTCCGATGCTTCACTTCAGGTTTACTGTATACCTTGGACCTTCTTATTGACGATGAAATACAGAAATTGCATCCGAATTGAATACAAAAGGCACAATGCCGACTTAAGTACAACAGGACTGACACTCTAACTTTCTATGATTTGAACATCTCCTGTGAGTCCAATTTTAGATTCCGATGCTTCACTTCAGGTTTACTGTATCCCTCGGACCCTCTTATTGACGATGAAACACAGAAATTGCATCCGAATATAATACAAAAGGCACAATGCCGACTTAAGTACAAGAGGACTGAAACCCTAAATTTCTATGATTTAACCGCTCCTGTGAGCCCAGTTTTAGATTCCGATGCTTTCTCTTCAGGTTTTCTGTATACCGTGGACCTTCTTATTGACGATGAAACACAGACATTGCACCCAAATTTAATACAAATGGCACAATGCCGACCTAAGTACAAGAGGACTGACACTGTAACTTTCTTTGATTTGGACCTCTCCTGTGAGTCCAGTTTTAGATTCCGATGCTTCATTTCAGGTTTACTGTGTCCCTTGGACCTTCTTATTGACGATGAAATACAGAAATTGCATCCGAATGTAATACAAAATGTACAATGCCGACTTAAGTACAAGAGGGCTGACACTCTAACTTTCTATGATTTGAACCTCTCCTGTGAGTCCAGTTTTAGATTCCGATGCTTCACTTCAGGTTTACTGTATACCTTGGACCTTCTTATTGACGATGAAATACAGAAATTGCATCCGAATTGAATACAAAAGGCACAATGCCGACTTAAGTACAACAGGATTGACACTCTAAATTTCTATGAAATGAACCTCTCCTTTGAGTCCAGTTTTAGATTCCGATGCTGCACTTCAGGTTCACTGTATCCCTTGGACCTTCTTATTGACGATGGAACACAGAAATTACATCCGAATTTAATACAAAAGGCCAAATGCCGACTTGAGTACAGGAGGACAGACACTATAACTTTCTACGATTTAAACCTCTCCTGTGCATCCAGTTTTAAATTCCGATGCTTCACTTCAGGTTTGCTGTATACCATGAACATTCTTATTGACGATGAAACACAGAAACTGCATCCGAATTTAATACAAAAGGTACAATGCCGACTTAAGTACAAGAGGACTGACACTCTAACGTTCTATGACTTGAACCTCTCCTGTGAGTATAGTTTTAGATTCCGATGCTTCACTTCAGGTTTACTGTATCCCTTGGACCTTCTTATTGACGATGAAACACAGAAATTGCATCCGAATTTAATACTAAAGGCAGAATGCCGACTTAAGTACAAGAGGACTGACACTCTAAATTTCTATGAATTGAACCTTTCCTGTGCGTTCAGTTTTAGATTCCGATGCCTCACTTCAGGTTTACTGTATACCTTGGACCTTCTCATTGACGATGAAACACAGATATTGCATCCGAATTTAATACAAATGGCACAATGCCGACTTAAGTACAACAGGACTGACACTCTAACATTCTATGATTTGAACCTCTCCTGTGAGTCCAGTGTTAGATCCGATGCTTCACTTCAGGTTTACTGTATCCCTTGGACCATCTTATTGACGATGAACCACAGAAATTGCATCCGAATTTAATACAAAATGCACAATGCCGACTTAAGTACAAGAGGACTGACACTCTAACTTTCTATGATTTGAACCTCTCTTGTGATTCCAGTTTTAGATTCCGATGCTTCACTTCAGGTTTACTGTATACCTTGGACCTTCTTATTGTCGATGAAATACAGAAATTGCATCCGAATTGAATACAAAAGGCACAATGCCGACTTAAGTACAAGAGGACTGACACTCTAACTTTCTATGATTTGAACCTCTCTTGTGAGTCCAATTTTAGTTTCCGATGCTTCACTTCAGGTTTACTGTATACCTTGGACCTTCTTATTGACGATGAAATACAGAAATTGCATCCGAATTGAATACAAAAGGCACAATGCCGACTTAAGTACAACAGGACTGACAATCTAACTTTCTATGATTTGAACATCTCCTGTGAGTCCAATTTTAGATTCCGATGCTTCACTTCAGGTTTACTGTATCCCTCGGACCCTCTTATTGACGATGAAACACAGAAATTGCATCCGAATATAATACAAAAGGCACAATGCCGACTTAAGTACAAGAGGACTGAAACTCTAAATTTCTATGATTTAACCGCTCCTGTGAGCCCAGTTTTAGATTCCGATGCTTTCTCTTCAGGTTTTCTGTATACCGTGGACCTTCTTATTGACGATGAAACACAGACATTGCACCCAACTTTAATACAAATGGCACAATGCCGACTTAAGTACAAGACGACTGACACTCTAATTTTCTATGATTTGAACCTCTCCTGTGAGTCCAGTTTTAGATTCCGATGCTTCATTTCAGGTTTACTGTGTCCCTTGGACCTTCTTATTGACGATGAGATACAGAAATTGCATCCGAATGTAATACAAAATGTACAATGCCGACTTAAGTACAAGAGGGCTGACACTCTAACTTTCTATGATTTGAACCTCTCCTGTGAGTCCAGTTTCAGATTCCGATGCTTCACTTCAGGTTTAGTGTATCCCTCGGACCTTCTTATTGACGATGAAACACAGAAATTGCATCCGAATTTTATACAAAAGGCACAATGCCGACTTAAGTACAAGAGGACAAACACTCTAACTTTCTATGATTTAAACCTCTCCTGTGAGTCCAGTTTTAGATTCCGATGCTTCACCTCAGGTTTACTGTATCCCTTGGACCTTCTTATTGACGATGAATCACAGAAATTGCATCCGAATTTAATACAAAAGGCACAATGCCGACTTAAGTACAAGAGGACTGACACTCAAACTATCTATGATTTGAACCTCTCCTTTGAGTCCAGTTTTAGATTCCGATGCTGCACTTCAGGTTTACTATATCCCTTGGACCTTCTTATCGACGATGAAACACAGAAATTACATCCGAATTTAATACAAAAGGCAAAATGCCGACTTAAGTACAAGAGGACTGACACTCTAACTTCCTATGATTTAACCGCTCCTGTGAGTCCAGTTTTAGATTCCGATGTTTTCTCTTCAGGGTTTCTGTATACCTTGGACCTTCTTATTGGCGATGTAGCACAGAAATTGCATCCGAATTTAATACAAAGGCACAATGCCGACTTAAGTACAGGAGGACAGACACTCTAACTTTCTATGATTTAAACCTCTCCTGTGAGTATAGTTTCAGATTCCGATGCTTCGCTTCAGGTTTACTGTATCCCTTGGACCTTCTTATTGACGATGAAACACAGAAACTGCATCCGAATTTAATACAATAGGTACAATGCCGACTTAAGTACAAGAGGACTGACACACTAACGTTCTATCATTTTAACCTCTCCTGTGAGTATAGTTTTAGATTCCGATGCTTCACTTCAGGTTTACTGTATCCCTTGGACCTTCTTATTGACGATGAAACACAGAAATTGCATCTGAATTTAATACAAAAGGCAGAATGAAGACTCAAGTACAAGAGGACTGACACTTTAAATTTCTATGAATTGAACCTCTCCTGTGAGTTCAGTTTTAGATTCCGATGCTTCACTTAAGGTTTACTGTATACCTTGGACCTTCTCATTGACGATGAAACACAGAAATTGCACCCGAATTTAATACAAATGGCACAATGCCGACTTAAGTACAAGAGGACTGACACTCGAACATTCTATGATTTGAACCTCTCCTGTGAGTCCAGTTTTAGATCCGATGCTTCACTTCAGGTTTACTGTATCCCTTAGACCATCTTATTGACGATGAACCACAGAAATTGCATCCGAATTTAATACGAAAGGCACAATGCCGACCTAAGTACAAGAGGACTGACGCTGTAACTTTCTATGATTTGGACGTCTCCTGTGAGTCCAGTTTTAGATTCCGATGCTTCATTTCAGGTTTACTGTGTCCCTTGGACCTTCTTATTGACGATGAAATACAGAAATTGGATCCGAATGTAATACAAAAGGTACAGTGCCGACTTATGTACAAGAGGACTGACACTCTAACTTTCTATGATTTGAACCTCTCCTGTGAGTCCAGTTTTAGATTCCGATGCTTCAATTCAGGTTTACTGTATCCCTTGGACCTTCTTATTGACTATGAAACACAGAAATTGCATCCGAATTTAATACAAAAGGCACAATGCCGACTTAAGTACAAGAGGACTGACACTCTAACTATCTATGACTTGAACCTCTCCTTTGAGTCCAGTTTTAGATTCCGATGCTGCACTTCAGGTTCACTGTATCCCTTGGACCTTCTTATTGACGATGGAACACAGAAATTACATCCGAATTTAATACAAAAGGCAAAATGCCGACTTAAGTACAGGAGGACAGACACTCTAACTTTCTACGATTTAAACCTCTCCTGTGCATCCAGTTTTAAATTCCGATGCTTCACTTCAGGTTTGCTGTATACCATGGACATTCTTATTGACGATGAAACACAGAAACTGCATCCGAATTTAATACAAAAGGTACAATGCCGACTTAAGTACAAGAGGACTGACACTCTAACGTTCTATGATTTGAACCTCTCCTGTGAGTATAGTCTTAGATTCCGATGCTTCACTTCAGGTTTACTGTATACTGTGGACCTTCTTATTGACGATAAAATACAGAAATTGCATCCGAATTGAATACAAAAGGCACAATGCCGGCTTAAGTACAAGAGGACTGACACTCTAACTTTCTATGATTTGAACCTCTCTTGTGAGTCCAATTTTAGATTCCGATGCTTCACTTCAGGTTTACTGTATACCTTGGACCTTCTTATTGACGATGAAATACAGAAATTGCATCCGAATTGAATACAAAAGGCACAATGCCGACTTAAGTACAACAGGACTGACACTCTAACTTTCTATGATTTGAACATCTCCTGTGAGTCCAATTTTAGATTCCGATGCTTCACTTCAGGTTTACTGTATCCCTCGGACCCTCTTATTGACGATGAAACACAGAAATTGCATCCGAATATAATACAAAAGGCACAATGCCGACTTAAGTACAAGAGGACTGAAACCCTAAATTTCTATGATTTAACCGCTCCTGTGAGCCCAGTTTTAGATTCCGATGCTTTCTCTTCAGGTTTTCTGTATACCGTGGACCTTCTTATTGACGATGAAACACAGACATTGCACCCAAATTTAATACAAATGGCACAATGCCGACCTAAGTACAAGAGGACTGACACTGTAACTTTCTTTGATTTGGACCTCTCCTGTGAGTCCAGTTTTAGATTCCGATGCTTCATTTCAGGTTTACTGTGTCCCTTGGACCTTCTTATTGACGATGAAATACAGAAATTGCATCCGAATGTAATACAAAATGTACAATGCCGACTTAAGTACAAGAGGGCTGACACTCTAACTTTCTATGATTTGAACCTCTCCTGTGAGTCCAGTTTTAGATTCCGATGCTTCACTTCAGGTTTACTGTATACCTTGGACCTTCTTATTGACGATGAAATACAGAAATTGCATCCGAATTGAATACAAAAGGCACAATGCCGACTTAAGTACAACAGGACTGACACTCTAAATTTCTATGAAATGAACCTCTCCTTTGAGTCCAGTTTTAGATTCCGATGCTGCACTTCAGGTTCACTGTATCCCTTGGACCTTCTTATTGACGATGGAACACAGAAATTACATCCGAATTTAATACAAAAGGCCAAATGCCGACTTGAGTACAGGAGGACAGACACTATAACTTTCTACGATTTAAACCTCTCCTGTGCATCCAGTTTTAAATTCCGATGCTTCACTTCAGGTTTGCTGTATACCATGAACATTCTTATTGACGATGAAACACAGAAACTGCATCCGAATTTAATACAAAAGGTACAATGCCGACTTAAGTACAAGAGGACTGACACTCTAACGTTCTATGACTTGAACCTCTCCTGTGAGTATAGTTTTAGATTCCGATGCTTCACTTCAGGTTTACTGTATCCCTTGGACCTTCTTATTGACGATGAAACACAGAAATTGCATCCGAATTTAATACTAAAGGCAGAATGCCGACTTAAGTACAAGAGGACTGACACTCTAAATTTCTATGAATTGAACCTTTCCTGTGCGTTCAGTTTTAGATTCCGATGCCTCACTTCAGGTTTACTGTATACCTTGGACCTTCTCATTGACGATGAAACACAGATATTGCATCCGAATTTAATACAAATGGCACAATGCCGACTTAAGTACAACAGGACTGACACTCTAACATTCTATGATTTGAACCTCTCCTGTGAGTCCAGTGTTAGATCCGATGCTTCACTTCAGGTTTACTGTATCCCTTGGACCATCTTATTGACGATGAACCACAGAAATTGCATCCGAATTTAATACAAAATGCACAATGCCGACTTAAGTACAAGAGGACTGACACTCTAACTTTCTATGATTTGAACCTCTCTTGTGATTCCAGTTTTAGATTCCGATGCTTCACTTCAGGTTTACTGTATACCTTGGACCTTCTTATTGTCGATGAAATACAGAAATTGCATCCGAATTGAATACAAAAGGCACAATGCCGACTTAAGTACAAGAGGACTGACACTCTAACTTTCTATGATTTGAACCTCTCTTGTGAGTCCAATTTTAGTTTCCGATGCTTCACTTCAGGTTTACTGTATACCTTGGACCTTCTTATTGACGATGAAATACAGAAATTGCATCCGAATTGAATACAAAAGGCACAATGCCGACTTAAGTACAACAGGACTGACAATCTAACTTTCTATGATTTGAACATCTCCTGTGAGTCCAATTTTAGATTCCGATGCTTCACTTCAGGTTTACTGTATCCCTCGGACCCTCTTATTGACGATGAAACACAGAAATTGCATCCGAATATAATACAAAAGGCACAATGCCGACTTAAGTACAAGAGGACTGAAACTCTAAATTTCTATGATTTAACCGCTCCTGTGAGCCCAGTTTTAGATTCCGATGCTTTCTCTTCAGGTTTTCTGTATACCGTGGACCTTCTTATTGACGATGAAACACAGACATTGCACCCAACTTTAATACAAATGGCACAATGCCGACTTAAGTACAAGACGACTGACACTCTAATTTTCTATGATTTGAACCTCTCCTGTGAGTCCAGTTTTAGATTCCGATGCTTCATTTCAGGTTTACTGTGTCCCTTGGACCTTCTTATTGACGATGAGATACAGAAATTGCATCCGAATGTAATACAAAATGTACAATGCCGACTTAAGTACAAGAGGGCTGACACTCTAACTTTCTATGATTTGAACCTCTCCTGTGAGTCCAGTTTCAGATTCCGATGCTTCACTTCAGGTTTAGTGTATCCCTCGGACCTTCTTATTGACGATGAAACACAGAAATTGCATCCGAATTTTATACAAAAGGCACAATGCCGACTTAAGTACAAGAGGACAAACACTCTAACTTTCTATGATTTAAACCTCTCCTGTGAGTCCAGTTTTAGATTCCGATGCTTCACCTCAGGTTTACTGTATCCCTTGGACCTTCTTATTGACGATGAATCACAGAAATTGCATCCGAATTTAATACAAAAGGCACAATGCCGACTTAAGTACAAGAGGACTGACACTCAAACTATCTATGATTTGAACCTCTCCTTTGAGTCCAGTTTTAGATTCCGATGCTGCACTTCAGGTTTACTATATCCCTTGGACCTTCTTATCGACGATGAAACACAGAAATTACATCCGAATTTAATACAAAAGGCAAAATGCCGACTTAAGTACAAGAGGACTGACACTCTAACTTCCTATGATTTAACCGCTCCTGTGAGTCCAGTTTTAGATTCCGATGTTTTCTCTTCAGGGTTTCTGTATACCTTGGACCTTCTTATTGGCGATGTAGCACAGAAATTGCATCCGAATTTAATACAAAGGCACAATGCCGACTTAAGTACAGGAGGACAGACACTCTAACTTTCTATGATTTAAACCTCTCCTCTGAATCCAGTTTTAAATTCCGATGCTTCACTTCAGGTTTGCTGTATACCTTGGACATTCTTATTGACGATGAAACACAGAAACTGCATCCGAATTTAATACAATAGGTACAATGCCAAATTAAGTACAAGAGGACTGACACTCTAACGTTCTATCATTTTAACCTCTCCTGTGAGTATAGTTTTAGATTCCGATGCTTCACTTCAGGTTTACTGTATCCCTTGGACCTTCTTATTGACGATGAAACACAGAAATTGCATCCGAATTTAATACAAATGGCAGAATGCCGACTCAAGTACAAGAGGACTAACACTCTAAATTTCTATGAATTGAACCTCTCCTGTGAGTTCAGTTTTAGATTCCGATGCCTCACTTAAGGTTTACTGTATACCTTGGACCTTCTCATTGACGATGAAACACAGAAATTGCATCCGAATTTAATACAAATGGCACAATGCCGACTTAAGTACAAGAGGACTGACACTCTAACATACTATGATTTGAACCTCTCCTGTGAGTCCAGTTTTAGATCCAATGCTTCACTTCAGTTTTACTGTATCCCTTAGACCATCTTATTGACGATGAAACACAGAAATTGCATCCGAATTTAATACAAAATGCACAATGCCGACTTAAGTACAAGAGGACTGAGACTCTAACTTTCTATGGTTTGAACCTCTCTTGTGAGTCCAGTTTTAGATTCCGATGCTTCACTTCAGGTTTACTGTATACCTTGGACCTTCTTATTGACGATGAAATACAGAAATTGCATCCGAATTGAATACAAAAGGCACAATGCCGACTTAAGTACAATAGGACTGACACTCTAACTTTCTATGATTTGATCATCTCCTGTGAGTCCAATTTTAGATTCCGATGCTTAACTTCAGGTTTACTGTATCCCTCGGACCTTCTTATTGACGATGAAACACAGGAATTGCATCCAAATATAATACAAAAGGCACAATGCCGACTTAAGTACAAGAGGACTGAAACTCTAAATTTCCATGATTTAACCGCTCCTGTGAGCCCAGTTTTAGATTCCGATGCTTTCTCTTCAGGTTTTCTGTATACCGTGGACCTTCTTATTGACGATGAAACACAGAAATTGCATCCAAATTTAATACAAATGGCACAATGCCGACTTAAGGACAAGAGGACTGACACTCTAACTTTCTATAATTTGAACCTCTCCTGTGAGTTGAGTTTTAGATTTCGATGCTTCACTTCATGTTTACTGTAAACTTTGGACCTTCTTATTGACGATGAAACACAGAAATTGCATCCGAATTTAATACAAAAGGCACAATGCCGACTTAAGTACAAGAAGACTGACACTCTAACTTTCTATGATTTAAACCTCTCCTGTGAGACCAGTTTCAGATTCCAATGCTTCACTTCAGGTTTACTGAATACCTTGTACCTTCTTACTGAAGATGAAACATAGATTTTGCATCCGAATTTAATACAAAGGGCACAATGCCGACATAAGTACAAGAGGACTGAAACTCTAAATTTCTATGATTTAACAGCACCTGTGAGCCCAGTTTTAGATTCCGATGCTTTCTCTTCAGGTTTTCTGTATACCGTGGACCTTCTCATTGACGATGAAACACAGAAATTGCATCCGAATTTTATACAAAAGGCACAATGCCGACTTAAGTACAAGAGGACAGCCACTCTAACTTTCTATGATTTAAACCTCTCCTGTGAGTCCAGTTTTAGATTCCGATGCTTCACCTCAGGTTTACTGTTTCCCTTGGACCTTCTTATTGACGATGAAACACAGAAATTGCAACCGAATTTAATACAAAAGGCACAATGCCGACTTAAGGACAAGAGGACTGACACTCTAACTATCTACGATTTGAACCTCTCCTTTGAGTCCAGTTTTAGATTCCGATGCTGCACTTCAGGTTTACTGTATCCCTTGGACCTTCTTATTGACGATGAAACACAGAAACTGCATCCGAATTTAATACAATAGGTACAATGCCGACTTAAGTACAAGAGGACTGACACTCTAACGTTCTATCATTTTAACCTCTCCTGTGAGTATAGTTTTAGATTCCGATGCTTCACTTCAGGTTTACTGTATCCCTTGGACCTTCTTATTGACGATGAAACACAGAAATTGCATCTGAATTTAATACAAAAGGCAGAATGAAGACTCAAGTACAAGAGGACTGACACTTTAAATTTCTATGAATTGAACCTCTCCTGTGAGTTCAGTTTTAGATTCCGATGCTTCACTTAAGGTTTACTGTATACCTTGGACCTTCTCATTGACGATGAAACACAGAAATTGCACCCGAATTTAATACAAATGGCACAATGCCGACTTAAGTACAAGAGGACTGACACTCGAACATTCTATGATTTGAACCTCTCCTGTGAGTCCAGTTTTAGATTCCGATGCTTCATTTCAGGTTTACTGTGTCCCTTGGACCTTCTTATTGACGATGAAATACAGAAATTGGATCCGAATGTAATACAAAAGGTACAGTGCCGACTTATGTACAAGAGGACTGACACTCTAACTTTCTATGATTTGAACCTCTCCTGTGAGTCCAGTTTTAGATTCCGATGCTTCAATTCAGGTTTACTGTATCCCTTGGACCTTCTTATTGACTATGAAACACAGAAATTGCATCCGAATTTAATACAAAAGGCACAATGCCGACTTAAGTACAAGAGGACTGACACTCTAACTATCTATGACTTGAACCTCTCCTTTGAGTCCAGTTTTAGATTCCGATGCTGCACTTCAGGTTCACTGTATCCCTTGGACCTTCTTATTGACGATGGAACACAGAAATTACATCCGAATTTAATACAAAATGCACAATGCCGACTTAAGTACAAGAGGACTGACACTCTAACTTTCTATGATTTGAACCTCTCTTGTGATTCCAGTTTTAGATTCCGATGCTTCACTTCAGGTTTACTGTATACCTTGGACCTTCTTATTGTCGATGAAATACAGAAATTGCATCCGAATTGAATACAAAAGGCACAATGCCGACTTAAGTACAAGAGGACTGACACTCTAACTTTCTATGATTTGAACCTCTCTTGTGAGTCCAATTTTAGATTCCGATGCTTCACTTCAGGTTTACTGTATACCTTGGACCTTCTTATTGACGATGAAATACAGAAATTGCATCCGAATTGAATACAAAAGGCACAATGCCGACTTAAGTACAACAGGACTGACACTCTAACTTTCTATGATTTGAACATCTCCTGTGAGTCCAATTTTAGATTCCGATGCTTCACCTCAGGTTTACTGTATCCCTCGGAGCCTCTTATTGACGATGAAACACAGAAATTGCATCCGAATATAATACAAAAGGCACAATGCCGACTTAAGTACAAGAGGACTGAAACTCTAAATTTCTATGATTTAACCGCTCCTGTGAGCCCAGTTTTAGATTCCGATGCTTTCTCTTCAGGTTTTCTGTATACCGTGGACCTTCTTATTGACGATGAAACACAGACATTGCACCCAACTTTAATACAAATGGCACAATGCCGACTTAAGTACAAGACGACTGACACTCTAATTTTCTATGATTTGAACCTCTCCTGTGAGTCCAGTTTTAGATTCCGATGCTTCATTTCAGGTTTACTGTGTCCCTTGGACCTTCTTATTGACGATGAGATACAGAAATTGCATCCGAATGTAATACAAAATGTACAATGCCGACTTAAGTACAAGAGGGCTGACACTCTAACTTTCTATGATTTGAACCTCTCCTGTGAGTCCAGTTTTAGATTCCGATGCTTCACTTCAGGTTTACTGTATCCCTTGGACCTTCTTATTGACGATGAAACACAGAAATTGCATCCGAATTTAATACAAAAGGCACAATGCCGACTTACGTACAAGAAGACTGACACTCTAACTTTCTATGATTTAAACCTCTCCTGTGAGACCAGTTTCAGATTCCAATGCTTCACTTCAGGTTTTCTGAATACCTTGTACCTTCTTACTGAAGATGAAACATAGATTTTGCATCCGAATTTAATACAAAGGGCACAATGCCGACATAAGTACAAGAGGACTGAATCTCTAAATTTCTATGATTTAACAGCACCTGTGAGCCCAGTTTTAGATTCCGATGCTTTCTCTTCAGGTTTTCTGTATACCGTGGACCTTCTTATTGACGATGAAACACAGAAATTGCATCCGAATTTTATACAAAAGGCACAATGCCGACTTAAGTACAAGAGGACAGCCACTCTAACTTTCTATGATTTAAACCTCTCCTGTGAGTCCAGTTTTAGATTCCGATGCTTCACCTCAGGTTTACTGTATCCCTTGGACCTTCTTATTGACGATGAAACACAGAAATTGCAACCGAATTTAATACAAAAGGCACAATGCAGACTTAAGTACAAGACGACTGACACTCTAACTATCTACGATTTGAACCTCTCCGTTGAGTCCAGTTTTAGATTCCGATGCTGCACTTCAGGTTTACTGTATCCCTTGGACCTTCTTATTGACGATGAAACACAGAAATTAGATCCGAATTTAATACAAAAGGCAAAATGCCGACTTAAGTACAAGAGGACTGACACTCTAACTTCCTATGATTTAACCGCTCCTGTGAGTCCAGTTTTAGATTCCGATGCTTTCTCTTCAGGTTTTCTGTATACCTTGGACCTTCTTATTGACGATGTAGCACAGAAATTATATCCGAAGTTAATGCAAAAGGCACAATGCCGACTTAAGTACAGGAGGACAGACACTCTAACTTACTATGATTTAAACCTCTCCTGTGAATCCAGTTTTAAATTCCGATGCTTCACTTCAGGTTTGCTGTATACCTTGGACATTCTTATTGACGATGAAACACAGAAACTGCATCCGAATTTAATACAAAAGGTACAATGCCGACCTAAGTACAAGAGGACTGACACTCTAACGTTCTATCATTTGAACCTCTCCTGTGAGTATAGTTTTAGATTCCGATGCTTCACTTCAGGTTTACTGTATCCCTTAGACCATCTTATTGACGATGAACCACAGAAATTGCATCCGAATTTAATACAAAATGCACAATGCCGACTTAAGTGCAAGAGGACTGACACTCTAACTTTCTATGATTTGAACCTCTCTTGTGATTCCAGTTTTAGATTCCGATGCTTCACTTCAGGTTTACTGTATACCTTGGACCTTCTTATTGACGATGAAATACAGAAATTGCATCCGAATTGATTACAAAAGGCACAATGCCGACTTAAGTACAAGAGGACTGAAACTCTAAATTTCTATGATTTAACCGCTCCTGTGAGCCCAGTTTTAGATTCCGATGCTTTCTCTTCAGGTTTTCTGTATACCGTGGACCTTCTTATTGACGATGAAACACAGAAATTGCACCCAAATTTAATACAAATGGCACAATGCCGACTTAAGTACAAGAGGACTGACACTGTAACTTTCTATGATTTGGACCTCTCCTGTGAGTCCAGTTTTAGATTCCGATGCTTCATTTCAGGTTTACTGTGTCCCTTGGACCTTCGTATTGACGATGAAATACAGAAATTGCATCCGAATGTAATACAAAAGGTACAATGCCGACTTAAGTACAAAAGGGCTGACACTCTAACTTTCTATGATTTGAACCTCTCCTGTGGGTCCAGTTTTAGATTCCGATGCTTCACTTCAGGTTTACTGTATCCCTCGGACCTTCTTATTGATGATGAAACACAGAAATTGCATCCGAATTTTTAACAAAAGGCACAATGCCGACTTAAGTACAGGAGGACAGCCACTCTAACTTTCTATGATTTAAACCTCTCCTGTGAGTCCAGTTTTAGATTCCGATGCTTCACCTCAGGTTTACTGTATCCCTTGGACCTTCTTATTGACGATGAAACACAGAAATTGCATCCGAATTGAATACAAAAGGCACAATGCTAAATTAAGTTCAAGAGGACTGACACTCCAACTTTCTATGATTTGAACATCTCCTGTGAGTCCAATTTTAGATTCCGATGCTTCACTTCAGGTTTACTGTATCCCTCGGACCTTCTTATTGACGATGAAACACAGAAATTGCATCCATATATAATACAAAAGGGACAATGCCGACTTAAGTACAAGAGGGCTGACACTCTAACTTTCTATGATTTGAACCTCTCCTGTGAGTCCAGTTTTAGATTCCGATGCTTCACTTCAGGTTTACTCTATCCCTCGGACCTTCTTATTGACGATGGAACACAGAAATTGCATCCGAATTTTATACGAAAGGCACAATGCCGACTTAAGTACAAGAGGACAGCCACTCTAACTTTCTATGTTTTAAACCTCTCCTGTGAGTCCAGTTTTAGATTTCGATGCTCCACCTCAGGTTTACTGTATCCCTTGGACCTTCTTATTGACGATGAAACACAGAAATTGCATCCGAATTTAATACAAAAGGCACAATGCCGACTTAAGTACAAGAGGACTGACACTCTAACTATCTATTATTTGAACCTCTCCTTTGAGTCCAGTTTTAGATTCCGATGTTGCACTTCAGGTGTACTGTATCCCTTGGACCTTCTTATTGACGATGAAACGCAGAAATTACATCCGAATTTAATACAAAAGGCAAAATGCCGACTTAAGTACAAGAGGACTGACACTCTAACGTCCTATGATTTAACCGCTCCTGTGAGTCCAGTTTTAGATTCCGATGCTTTCTCTTCAGGTTTTCTGTATACCTTGGACTTTCTTATTGACGATGTAGCACAGAAATTGCATCCGAATTTAATACAAAAGGCACAATGCCGACTTAAGTACAGGAGGACAGACACTCTAACTTTCTATGATTTAAACCTCTCCTGTGAATCCCGTTTTAAATTCCGATGCTTCACTTCAGGTTTGCTGTATACCTTGGACATTCTTATTGACGATGAGACACAGAAACTGCATCCGAATTTAATACAAAAGGTACAATGCCGACTTAAGTACAAGAGGACTGACACTCGAACGTTCTATCATTTGAACCTCTCCTGTGAGTATAGTTTTAGATTCCGATGCTTCACTTCAGGTTTACTCTATCCCTTGGACCTTCTTATTGACGATGAAACACAGAAATTGCATCCGAATTTATTACAAAAGGCAGAATGCCGACTCAAGTACAAGAAGACTGACACTCTAAATTTCTATGAATTGAATTTCTCCTGTGAGTTCAGTTTTAGATTCCGATGCCTCACTTCAGGTTTACTGTATACCTTGGACCTTCTTGTTGACGATGAAAGACAGAAATTGCATCCGAATTTAATACAAAAGGCACAATGCCGACTTAAGTACAAGGGGAGTGACACTCTAACATTCTATGATTTGAACCTCTCCTTTGAGTCCAGTTTTAGATTCCGATGCTTCACTTCAGGTTTACTGTATCCCTCGGACCTTCTTATTGACGATGAAACACAGAAATTGCATTCGAATTTAATACAAACGGCACAATGCCGACTTAAGTACAAGTGGACTGACACTCTAACTTTCTATGATTTGAACCTGTTCTGTGAGTCCACTTTTAGATTCCGATGCTTCACTTCAGGTTTAATGTATCTTTTGGACCTTCTTATTGACGATGGAACACAGAAATTGCATCCGAATTTAATACAAAAGGCACAATGCCGACTTAAGTACAAGAGGACTGACACTCTAACTTTCTATGATTTGAACCTCTCCTGTGAGAACAGTTTTAGATTCCGCTGCTTCACTTCAGGTTAACTGTATCCCTTGGACCTTCTTATTGACGATGAAACACAGAAATTGCATTAGAATTTAATACAAAAGGCACAATGCCTACTTAAGTACATGAGGACTGACACTCTAAATTTCTATGATTTGAACCTCTCCTTTGAGTCCAGTTTTAGATTACGATGCTGCACTTCAGGTTTACTGTATCCCTTGGAGCTTCTTATTGACGATGAAACACAGAAATTGATTCCGAAATCAATACAAAAGGCACAATGAAGACTTAAGTACAAGAGGACAGACACTCTAACTTTCTATGATTTGAACCTCTCCTGTGAGTCCAGTTTTAGATTCCGATGCTTCATTTCAGGTTTACTGTATCCCTTGGACCTTCTAATTGACGATGAAACACAGAAATTCCATCCGAATTTAACTCAAAAGGCACAATGCCGACTTAAGTACAAGAGGACCGACACTCTAACTCTCTATGATTTGAACCTCTCCTGAGAGTCCAGTTTTAAATTCCGATGCGTCACTTCAGGTTTACTGTATACCTTGGACCTTTATATTGACGACGAAATACAGCAATTTTATACGAATTTAATACAAAAGGCACAATGCCGACTTAAGTACAAAGGGACAGACACTCTAACTTTCTATGATTTGAACCTCTCCTGTGAGTCCAGTTTTAGATTCCGAAGCTTCGCTTCAGGTTTACTGTATCCCTTGGACCTTCGTATTGACGATGAATCACAGAAATTGCATCCGTTTTTAATACAAAAGGCACAATGCCGATTTAAGTACAAGAAGACTGAAACTCTAACTTTCTATGATTTTAACCTCTCCTGTGAGTCCAGTTTTAGATTCCGATGCTTCACTTCAGGTTTACTGTATCCCTTGGACCTTCTTATTGACGATGAAACGCAGAAATTGCATCCGAATGTAATACAAAACGCACAATGTTGACTTAAATACAAGAGGACTGACACCCTAACTTTCTATGATTTGAACCTCTCCTGTGAGTCCAGTTTTAGATTCCGATGCTTCACTTCAGGTTTACTGTATACCTTGGACCTTCTTATTGACGATGAAATACAGAAATTGCATCCGAATTTAATACAAAAGGCACAATGCCGACTTAAGTACAAGTTGACTGACACTCTAACTTTCTATGATTTGAACCTTTCCTGTGTGTCCAGTTTTAGATTCCAATGCTTCACTTCAGGTTTACTGTATCCCTTGGACCTTCCTATTGACGATGAAACACGGAAATTGCATCCGAATTTAATACAAAAGGCACAATGCCGACTTAAGTACAAGACGACTGACACTCTAACTTACTATGATATGAACCTCTCCTATGAGTCCAGTTTTAGATTCCGATGTTTCACTTCAGGTTTACTGTATCCCTTGGACCTTCTTGTTGACGATGAAAGACAGAAATTGCATCCGAATTTAATACAATAGGCACAATGTTGACATAAGTACAAGAGGACTGACACTATAACTTTCTATGATTTGAACCTCTCTTGTGAGTCCAGTTTTAGATTCCGATGCTTCACTTCAGGTTTACTGTTTACCTTGGACCTTCTTATTGACGATGAAATACATAAATTGCATCCGAATTGAATACAAAAGGCACAATGCCGACTTAAGTACAAGAGGACTGACACTCTAACATTCTATGATTTGAACATCTCCTGTGAGTCCAATTTTAGATTCCGATGCTTCACTTCAGGTTTACTGTATCCCTCGGACCTTCTCATTGACGATGAAACACAGAAATTGCATCCAAATATAATACAAAAGGCACAATGCCGACTTAAGTACAAGAAGACTGACACTCTAACTTTCTATGATTTAAACCTCTCCTGTGAGACCAGTTTCAGATTCCAATGCTTCACTTCAGGTTTACTGAATACCTTGTACCTTCTTACTGAAGATGAAACATAGATTTTGCATCCGAATTTAATACAAAGGGCACAATGCCGACATAAGTACAAGAGGACTGAAACTCTAAATTTCTATGATTTAACAGCACCTGTGAGCCCAGTTTTAGATTCCGATGCTTTCTCTTCAGGTTTGCTGTATACCGTGGACCTTCTTATTGACGATGAAGCACAGAAATTGCATCCGAATTTAATACAAAAGGCACAATGCCGACTTAAGTACAAGGATAGTGACACTCTAACATTCTATGATTTGAACCTCTCCTTTGAGTCCAGTTTTAGATTCCGATGCTTCACTTCAGGTTTACTGTAACCCTCGGACCTTCTTATTGACGATGAAACACAGAAATTGCATTCGAATTTAATACAAACGGCACAATGCCGACTTAAGTACAAGTGGACTGACACTCTAACTTTCTATGATTTGAACCTGTCCTGTGAGTCCAGTTTTAGATTCCGATGCTTCACTTCAGGTTTAATGTATCTTTTGGACCTTCTTATTGACGATGGAACACAGAAATTGCATCCGAATTTAATACAAAAGGCACAATGCCGACTTCAGTACAAGAGGACTGACACTCTAACTTTCTATGATTTGAACCTCTCCTGTGAGTACAGTTTTAGATTCCGATGCTTCACTTCAGGTTTACTGTATCCCTTGGACCTTCTTATTGACGATGAAACACAGAAATTGCATTAGAATTTAATACAAAAGGCACAATGCCTACTTAAGTACATGAGGACTGACACTTTAAATTTCTATGATTTGAACCTGTCCTTTGAGTCCAGTTTTAGATTACGATGCTCCACTTCAGGTTTACTGTATCCCTTGGAGCTTCTTATTGACGATAAAACTCAGAAATTGCTTCCGAAATCAGTACAAAAGGCACAATGAAGACTTAAGTACAAGCGGACAGACACTCTAACTTTCTATGATATGAACCTCTCCTGTGAGTCCAGTTTTAGATTCCGATGCTTCATTTCAGGTTTACTGTATCCCTTCAACCTTCTAATTGTCGATGAAACACAGAAATTCCATCCGAATTTAACACAAAATGCACAATGCCGCCTTAAGTACAAGAGGACCGACACTCTAACTCTCTGTGATTTGAACCATTCCTGAGAGTCCGGTTTTAAATTCCGATGCGTCACTTCTGGTTTACTGTATACCTTGGACCTTCTTATTGACGACGAAATACAGAAATTTTATACGAATTTAATACAGAAGGCACAATGCCGACTTAAGTACAAGGGGACAGACACTCTAACTTTCTATGATTTGAACCTCTCCTGTGAGTCCAGTTTTAGATTCCGATGCTTCACTTCAGGTTTACTGTATCCCTTGGACCTTCTTATTGACGATGAAACGCAGAAATTGCATCCGAATGTAATACAAAACGCACAATGTTGACTTAAATACAAGAGGACTGACACCCTAACTTTCTATGATTTGAACCTCTCCTGTGAGTCCAGTTTTAGATTCCGATGCTTCACTTCAGGTATACTGTATACCTTGGACCTTCTTATTGACGATGAAATACAGGAATTGCATCCGAATTGAATACAAAAGGCACAATGCCGACTTAAGTACAAGTGGACTGACACTCCAACTTTCTATGATTTGAACCTTTCCTGTGTGTCCAGTTTTAGATTCCGATGCTTCACTTCAGGTTTACTGTATCTCATGGACCTTCTTGTTGACGATCAAACACAGAAATTGCATCCGAATTTAATACAATAGGCACAATGCTGACATAAGTACAAGAGAACTGACACTCTAACTTTCTATGATTTTAACCTCTAGTGTGAGTCAGTTTTAAATTCCGATGCTTCACTTCAGGTTTACTGTAAACATTGCACCTTCTTATTGAGGATGAAACACAGAATTTGCATCCGAATTGAATACAAAAGGTACAATGCCGACTTAAGTACAAGAGGACTGACACTAAAACTCTCTGTGATTTAAACCTCTCCTGTGAGACCAGTTTTACATCCGATGCTTCACTTCAGGTTTACTGTATACCTTGGACTTTCTTATAGACGATGAAACACAGAAATTGCATCCAAATTTAATACAAAATGCACAATGCCGACTTAAGTACAAGAGGACTGACACTCTAATATTATATGACTTGAACCTTTCCTGTGAGTCCAGTCTTAGATCCGATGTTTCACTTCAGGTTTACTGTATTCCTTGGACAATCTTACTGACGATGAAACACAGAAATTGCATCCGAATTTAATACAAAAGGCACAATGCCGACTTAAATACAAGAGGACTGACGCCCTAACTTTCTGTGATTTGAACCTCTCCTGTGAGTCCAGTTTTAGATTCTGATGCTTCACTTCAGGTTTACTGTATATCTTGGACCTTCTTATTGACGATGAAATATAGAAATTGCATCCGAATTCAATACAAAAGGCACAATGATGACTTAAGTACAAGAGGACTGACACTCTAACTTTCTATGATTTGAACCTCTCCTGTGAGTTTACTGTAAACATTATACCTTCTTATTGACGATGAAACACAGAAATTGCATCCGAATTTAATACAAAAGGCACAATGCCGATTTAAGTACAAGATAACTGGCACTCTAACTTTCAATGAATAAACCCCCCCTGTGAGTCCAGTTATGGATTCCGATGCTTTTTCTCCAGGTTTTCGTATACCTTGGACCTTGTTACTAACGATGAAGCACAGAAATAGCATCCGAATATAATACAAAAGGCACAATGCCGACTTAAGTACAAGAGGACTGACACTGTAACTTTCTATGATTTGAATTTCTCCTGTGTGTCCAGTTTTAGATTCCGATGCTTCATTTCAGGTTTACTGTGTCCCTTGGACATTCTTATTGACGACGAAATACAGAAATTGCATCCGAATGTAACACAAAAGGCACAATGCCGACTTAAGTACAAGAGGACTGACACTCTAACTTTCTATAATTTGAACCTCTCCCGTGAGTCCAGATTTAGATTCCGATGCTTCATTTCAGGTTTACTGTATCCCTTGGACCTTCTTATTGACGATGAAACACAGAAATTGCATCCGAAATCAATACAAAAGGCACAATGAAGACTTAAGTACAAGAGGACAGACACTCTAACTTTCTATGATTTGAACCACTCCTGTGAGTCCAGTTTTAGATTCTGATGCTACACTTCAGGTTTATTGTATACCTTGGACCTTCTTATTGACGATGAAGTGTAGAAATTGCATCCGAATTCAATACAAAATTCACAATGCCGACTTAAGTACAAGAGGACTGACACTCTAACTTTCTATGATTTGAACCTCTCCTGTGAGTTTACTGTAAACATTATACCTTCTTATTGACGATGAAACACAGAAATTGCATCCGAATTTAATACAAAAGGCACAATGCCGACTTAAGTACAAGAGGACTGACACTCTAACTTTCTATGATTTAAACCTCTCCTGTGAGACCAGTTTTAGATTCCGATGCTTCACTTCAGGTTTACTGTATACCTTGGACCCTCTTATTGACGATGAAACATAGAAAATGCATCCGAATTTAATACAAAAAGCACAATGCTGATTTAAGTACAAGAGGACTGGCACTCTAACTTTCTATGAATAAACCCCCCCTGTGAGTCCAGTTATGGATTCCGATGCTTTTTCTCCAGGTTTTCGTATACCTTGGACCTTGTTACTGACGATGAAGCACAGAAATAGCATCTGAATTTAATACAAAAGGCACAATGCCGACTCAAGTACAAGAGGACTGACACTGTAACTTTCTATGATTTGAATTTCTCCTGTGTGTCCAGTTTTAGATTCCGATGCTTCATTTCAGGTTTACTGTGTCCCTTGGACATTCTTATTGACGACGAAATACAGAAATTGCATCCGAATGTAACACAAAAGGCACAATGCCGACTTAAGTACAAGAGGACTGACACTCTAACTTTCTATAATTTGAACCTCTCCTGTGAGTCCAGATTTAGATTCCGATGCTTCATTTCAGGTTTACTGTATCCCTTGGACCTTCTTATTGACGATGAAGCACAGAAATTGCATTCGAATTTAATACAAAGGGCACAACGCCGACTTAAGTATAAGAGGACTGACACTCTAACTATCTATGATTTGAACCTCTCCTTTGAGTCCAGTTTTAGATTCCGATGCTTCACTTCAGGTTTAATGTATCTTTTGGTCCTTCTTATTAACGATGGAACACAGAAATTGCATCCGAATTTAATACAAAAGGCACAATGCCGACTTAAGTACAAGAGGACTGACACTCTAACTTTCTATGATTTGAACCTCTCCTTTGAGTCCAGTTATAGATTACGATGCTGCACTTCAGGTTTACTGTATCCCTTGGAGCTTCTTATTGACGACGAATCACAGAAATTGCATCCGAAATCAATACAAAAGGCACAATGAAGACTTAAGTACAAGAGGACAGACACTCTAACTTTCAATGATTTGAACCTCTCCTGTGAGTCCAGTTTTAGATTCCGATGCTTCATTTCAGGTTTACTGTATCCCTTGGACCTTCTACTTGACGATGAAACACAGAAATTCCATCCGAATTTAACACAAAAGGCACAATGCCGACTTAAGTACAAGAGGACTGACACTCTAATATTATATGACTTGAACCTTTCCTGTGAGTCCAGTTTTAGATCCGATGCTTCACTTCAGGTTTACTGTATCCCTTGGACCATCTTACTGACGATGAAACATAGAAATTGCATCCGAATTTAATACAAAAGGCACAATGCCGACTTAAATACAACAGGACTGACGCTCTATCTTTCTATGATTTGAACCTCTCCTGTGAGTCCAGTTTTAGATTCTGATGCTACACTTCAGGTTTACTGTATACCTTGGACCTTCTTATTGACGATGAAGTATAGAAATTGCATCCGAAATCAATACAAAAGGCACAATGCCGACTTAAGTGCAAGAGGACTGACACTCTAACTTTCTATGATTTGAACCTCTCCTGTGAGTTTACTGTAAACATTATACCTTCTTATTGACGATGAAACACAGAAATTGCATCCGAATTTAATACAAAAGGCACAATGCCGACTTAAGTACAAGAGGACTGACACTCTAACTTTCTATGATTTAAACCTCTCCTGTGAGACCAGTTTTAGATTCCGATGCTTCACTTCAGGTTTACTGTATACCTTGGACCCTCTTATTGACGATGAAACATAGAAAATGCATCCGAATTTAATACAAAAAGCACAATGCTGATTTAAGTACAAGAGGACTGGCACTCTAACTTTCTATGAGTAAACCCCCCCTGTGAGTCCAGTTATGGATTCCGATGCTTTTTCTCCAGGTTTTCGTATACCTTGGACCTTGTTACTGACGATGAAGCACAGAAATAGCATCTGAATTTAATACAAAAGGCACAATGCCGACTTAAGTACAAGAGGACTGACACTGTAACTTTCTATGATTTGAACCTCTCCTGTGTGTCCAGTTTTAGATTCCGATGCTTCATTTCAGGTTTACTGTGTCCCTTGGACATTCTTATTGACGATGAAATACAGAAATTGCATCCGAATGTAATACAAAAGGCACAATGCCGACTTAAGTACAAGAGGACTGACACTCTAACTTTCTATGATTTGAAACTCTCCTGTGAGTCCAGATTTAGATTCCGATGCTTCATTTCAGGTTTACTGTATCCCTTGGACCTTCTTATTGACGATGAAACACAGAAATTACATCCGAATTTAATGCAAAAGGCACACTGCCGACTTAAGTACAAGAGGACTGACACTCTAACTTTCTATGATTTGAACCTCACCTGTGAGTCCAGTTTTACATTCAGATGCTTCATGACAGGTTAACTGTGTCCCTTGGACCTTCTAATTGACGATGAAACACTGAAATTGCATTCGAATTTCATACGAAAGGCACAATGCTGACTTAAGTACAAGAGGACTGACACTCTAACTTTCTAAGATTTGAACCTCTCCTGTGAGTCCAGTTTTGGATTCCGATGCTTCACTTCAGGTTTACTGTATCGCTTGGACATTCTTACGGACGATGAACCACAGAAATTGCATCCGAATTTAATACAAAAGGCACAATGCCGTCTTAAGTAGAAGAGGACTGACACTCTAACTCTCTATAACTTGAAACACTCCTGTGAGTCCAGTTTTAGATTCCGATGCTTCACTTTAGGTTTACTGTATACCTTGGACCTTCTTATTGATGATGAAATACACAAATTGCATCCGAATGTAATACAAAAGGCACAATGCCGACTTAAATACAAGAGGACTGACACTCTAACTTTATATGATTTGAACCTCTCCTGTGAGTCCCGTTTTAGATTTCGATACTTCACTTCAGGTTTACTGTATCGCTTGGACATTCTTACGGACGATGAAACACAGAAATTGCATCCGAATTTAATACAAAAGGCACAATGCCGGCATAAATACAAGAGGACTGACACTCTAACTTTCTATGATTTGAACCTCTCCTGTGAGTGCAGTCTTAGATTCCGATGCTTCTCTTCAGGTTTACTGTATCCCTTGGACCTTCTTATTGACGATGAAACGCAGAAATTGCATCCGAATTTAATACAAAACGCACAATGCCGACTTAAGTACTAGAGGACTGACACCCTAACTTTCTATGATTTGAACCTCTCCTGTGAGTCCAGTTTTAGATTCCGATGCTTCACTTCAGGTTTACTCTATACCTTGGACCTTCTTATTGACGATGAAATACAGAAATTGCATCCCAATTTTATACAAAAGGCACAATGCCGATTGAAGTACAAGTGGACTGACACTCTAACTTTCTATGATTTGAACCTCTCCTGTGTGTACAGTTTTCGATTCCGATGCTTCACTTCAGGTTTACTGTATCCCTTGGACCTTCCTATTGACGATGAAACACGGAAATTGCATCCGAATTTAATACAAAAGGCACAATGCCGACTTAAGTACAAGAGGACTGACACTCTAACTTACTATGATATGAACCTCTGCTGTGAGTCCAGTTTTAGATTCCGATGTTTCACTTCAGGTTTACTGTATCCCTTGGACCTTCTTATTGACGATGAAACACAGAAATTGCATCCGAATTTAACACAATAGGCACAATGCTGACTTAAGTACAAGAGGACTGACATTCTAACTTGCTATGATTAGAACCTCTCCTGTGAGTCCAGTTTTAGATTCCGATGCTTCACTTCTGGTTTACTGTATCCCTTGGACCTTCTTATTGACGATGAAACACAGAAAATGCATCCGAATTTAATATAAAAGTCACAACGCCGACTAAAGTACAAGAAGACTGACACCATAACTTTCTATGATTTGAACCTCTCCTGTGAGTCAGTTTTAGATTCCGATGCTTCACTTCAGAATTACTGTATCCCTTGGACCTTCTTATTAACGATGAAACACAGAAATTGCATCCGAATTTAATACAAAAAGCACAATGCTGATTTAAGTACAAGAGGACTGGCACTCTAACTTTCTATGAGTAAACCCCCCCTGTGAGTCCAGTTATGGATTCCGATGCTTTTTCTCCAGGTTTTCGTATACCTTGGACCTTGTTACTGACGATGAAGCACAGAAATAGCATCTGAATTTAATACAAAAGGCACAATGCCGACTTAAGTACAAGAGGACTGACACTGTAACTTTCTATGATTTGAACTTCTCCTGTGTGTCCAGTTTTAGATTCCGATGCTTCATTTCAGGTTTACTGTGTCCCTTGGACATTCTTATTGACGATGAAATACAGAAATTGCATCCGAATGTAATACAAAAGGCACAATGCCGACTTAAGTACAAGAGGACTGACACTCTAACTTTCTATGATTTGAAACTCTCCTGTGAGTCCAGATTTAGATTCCGATGCTTCATTTCAGGTTTACTGTATCCCTTGGACCTTCTTATTGACGATGAAACACAGAAATTACATCCGAATTTAATGCAAAAGGCACACTGCCGACTTAAGTACAAGAGGACTGACACTCTAACTTTCTATGATTTGAACCTCACCTGTGAGTCCAGTTTTACATTCAGATGCTTCATGACAGGTTAACTGTGTCCCTTGGACCTTCTAATTGACGATGAAACACTGAAATTGCATTCGAATTTCATACGAAAGGCACAATGCTGACTTAAGTACAAGAGGACTGACACTCTAACTTTCTAAGATTTGAACCTCTCCTGTGAGTCCAGTTTTGGATTCCGATGCTTCACTTCAGGTTTACTGTATCGCTTGGACATTCTTACGGACGATGAACCACAGAAATTGCATCCGAATTTAATACAAAAGGCACAATGCCGTCTTAAGTAGAAGAGGACTGACACTCTAACTCTCTATAACTTGAAACACTCCTGTGAGTCCAGTTTTAGATTCCGATGCTTCACTTTAGGTTTACTGTATACCTTGGACCTTCTTATTGATGATGAAATACACAAATTGCATCCGAATGTAATACAAAAGGCACAATGCCGACTTAAATACAAGAGGACTGACACTCTAACTTTATATGATTTGAACCTCTCCTGTGAGTCCCGTTTTAGATTTCGATACTTCACTTCAGGTTTACTGTATCGCTTGGACTTTCTTACGGACGATGAAACACAGAAATTGCATCCGAATTTAATACAAAAGGCACAATGCCGGCATAAATACAAGAGGACTGACACTCTAACTTTCTATGATTTGAACCTCTCCTGTGAGTGCAGTCTTAGATTCCGATGCTTCTCTTCAGGTTTACTGTATCCCTTGGACCTTCTTATTGACGATGAAACGCAGAAATTGCATCCGAATGTAATACAAAACGCACAATGCCGACTTAAGTACTAGAGGACTGACACCCTAACTTTCTATGATTTGAACCTCTCCTGTGAGTCCAGTTTTAGATTCCGATGCTTCACTTCAGGTTTACTCTATACCTTGGACCTTCTTATTGACGATGAAATACAGAAATTGCATCCCAATTTTATACAAAAGGCACAATGCCGACTGAAGTACAAGTGGACTGACACTCTAACTTTCTATGATTTGAACCTCTCCTGTGTGTACAGTTATCGATTCCGATGCTTCACTTCAGGTTTACTGTATCCCTTGGACCTTCCTATTGACGATGAAACACGGAAATTGCATCCGAATTTAATACAAAAGGCACAATGCCGACTTAAGTACAAGAGGACTGACACTCTAACTTACTATGATATGAACCTCTGCTGTGAGTCCAGTTTTAGATTCCGATGTTTCACTTCAGGTTTACTGTATCCCTTGGACCTTCTTATTGACGATGAAACACAGAAATTGCATCCGAATTTAACACAATAGGCACAATGCTGACTTAAGTACAAGAGGACTGACATTCTAACTTGCTATGATTAGAACCTCTCCTGTGAGTCCAGTTTTAGATTCCGATGCTTCACTTCTGGTTTACTGTATCCCTTGGACCTTCTTATTGACGATGAAACACAGAAATTGCATCCGAATTTAATACAAAAGTCACAACGCCGACTAAAGTACAAGAAGACTGACACCATAACTTTCTATGATTTGAACCTCTCCTGTGAGTCAGTTTTAGATTCCGATGCTTCACTTCAGAATTACTGTATCCCTTGGACCTTCTTATTAACGATGAAACACAGAAATTGCATCCGAATTTAATACAAAATGCACAATGCCGACTTAAGTACAATAGGACTGACACTCTAACTTTATATGATTTAAACCTCTCCTGTCAGTTGAGTTTTAGATTTCGATGCTTCACTTCAGGTTTACTGTAAACATTGTACCTTCTTATTGTCGATGAAACACAGAAATTGCATCCGAATTTATTACAAAATGCACAATGCCGACTTAAGTACAAGAGGACTGACACTATAACTTTCTGTGATTTAAACCTCTCCTGTGAGACCAGTTTTACATCCGATGCTTCACTTCAGGTTTACTGTATACCTTGGACCTTGTATTAGACGATGAAACACAGAAAATGCATCCAAATTTAATACAAAAGGCACAATGCCGACTTAACTACAAGAGAACTGACACTCCAAATTTATATGATTTAACCGCTCCTGTGAGTCCAGTTTTAGATTCCGATGCTTTCTCTTCAGGTTTTCTGTATACCTTGGGCCTTCTTATTCACGATGAAGCACAGAAATTGCATCCGAATTTAATGCAAATTGCACAATGCCGACTTATGTACAAGAGGACTAACGCTCTAACTTTCTATGATTTGAACCTCTCCTGTGAGTCCAGTTTAAGACTCCGATGCTTCACTTCAGGTTTACTGTATACCTTAGACCTTCTTATTGACGATGAAACACAGAAATTACATCCGAATTTAACACAAAAGGCACAATGCCGACATAAGTACAAGAGGACTGACACTCCAGTATTATATGATTTGAACCTTTCCTGTGAGTCCAGTTTCAGGTCCGATGCTTCACTTCAGGTTTACTGTATCCCTTGGACCATCTTACTGACGATGAAACACAGATTTTGCATCCGAATTTAATACAAAAGGCACAATGCCGACTTATGTACAAGAGGACTGACGCTCTAACTTTCTATGATTTGAACCTCTCCTGTGAGTCCAGTTTAAGACTCCGATGCTTCACTTCAGGTTTACTGTATACCTTAGACCTTCTTATTGACGATGAAATATAGAAATTGCATCCGAATTGAATACAAAAGGCACAATGCCGACTTAAGTACAAGAGGACTGACACTCTAACTTTTTATGATTTGAACCTCTCCTGTGAGTTGGGTTTTAGATTTCGATGCTTCACTTCAGGTTTACTGTAAACACTATACCTTCTTATTGACGATGAAACACAGAAATTGCATCCGAATTTAATACAAAAGGAACAATGCCGACTTAAGTACAAGAGGACTGACACTATAGCTTTCTATGATTTAAACCTCTCCTGTGAGACCAGTTTCAGATTCCGATGCTTCACTTCAGGTTTACTGTATACCTTGGACCTTCTTATTGACGATGAAACATAGAAATTGCATCCGAATTTAATACAAAAGGCACAATGCCGATTTAAGTACAAGGGGACTGGCTCTGTAACTTTCTTTGAATAAACAACCCCTGTGAGTCCAGTTTTAGATTCCGATGCTTTTTCTTCAGGTTTTCGTATACCTTGGACCTTTTTATTGACGATGAAGCACAGAAATTGCATCAGAATTTAATACAAAAGACACAAGCCGACTTAAGTACAAGAGGACTGACACTGTAACTTTCTATGATTTGAACCTCTCCTGTAAGTCCAGTTTTAGATTCCGATGCTTCATTTCAGGTTTACTGTGTCCCTTGGACCTTCTTATTGACGATGAAATACAGAAATTGCATCCGAATGTAATACAAAAGTCACAATGCCGACTTAAGTACAAGAGGACTGACACTCTAACTTTCTATGATTTGAACCTCTCCTGTGAGTGCAGTTTTACATTCCGATGCTTCACTTCAGGTTTACTGTATCTTTCGAACCTTCTTATTGACGACGAAACACAGAAATTGCATCCGAATTTCATACAAAAGGCACAAGGCCGACTTACGTACAAGAGGACTGACACTCTAACTATCTTTGATTTGAACCTCTCCTTTGAGTCCAGTTTTAGATTCCGATGCTGCACTTCAGGTTTACTGTATCCCTTGGACTTCCTTATTGACGATGAAACACTGAAATTACATCCGAATTTAATACAAAAGGCACAATGCCGTCTTAAGTACAAGAGGACTGACACTCTAACACTCTATGACTTGAAACTCTCCTGTGAGTCCAGTTTTAGATTCCGATGCTTCACTTCAGGTTTACTGTATACCTTGGACCTTCTTATTGACGATGAAACACAGAAATTGCATCCGAATTTAATTCAAAAGGCACAATGCCGACTTAAGTACAAGGGGACAGACACTCTAACTTTCTATGATTTAAACCTCTCCTGTGAGTCCAGTTTTAGATTCCGATGCTTCATTTCAGGTTTACTGTATACCGTGGACCTTCGTATTGACGATGAAATTACAGAAATTGCATCCGAATTTATTTTAAAAGGCACAATGCCGACTTAAGTACAGGTGGTCTGACACTCTAACTTGCTATGATTAGAACCTCCCCTGTGAGTCCAGTTTTAGATTCCGATGCTTCACTTCTGGTTTACTGTATCCCTTGGACCTTCTTATTGACGATGAAACACAGAAATTGCATCCGAATTTAATACAAAAGGCACAACGCCGACTTAAGTACAAGAGGACTGACACCCTATATTTCTATGATTTGAACCTCTCCTGTGAGTCAGTTTTAGATTCCGATGCTTCACTTCAGAATTACTGTATCCCTTGGACCTTCTTATTAACGATGAAACACAGAAATTGCATCCGAATTTCATACAAAATGCACAATGCCGACTTAAGTACAAGAGGACTGACACTCCAAATCTCTATGATTTAACCGCTCCTGTGAGTCCAGTTTTAGATTCCGATGCTTTCTCTTCAGGTTTTCTGTATACCTTGGACCTCCGTATTCACGATGAAGCACAGAAATTGCATCCGAATGTAATACAAAATTCACATTGCCGACTTAACTACAAGAGGACAGACACACTAACTTTCTATGACTTAAACCTCTCCTGTGAATCCAGTTTTAAATTCCGATGCTTCACTTCAGGTTATCTGTATACCTTGGACCTTCTTATTGACGATGAAACACAGAAATTGCATCCGAATTTAACACAAAAGGCACAATGCTGACTTAAGTACAAGCGGACTGACACTCCAATATTATATGATTTGAACCTTTCCTGTGAGTCCAGTATTAGATCCGATGCTTCACTTCAGGTTTACTGTATCCCTTGGTCCATCTTACTGACGATGAAACACAGATATTGCATCCGAATTTAATACAAAAGGCACAATGCCGACTTAAGTACAAGAGGACTGACGCTCTAACTTTCTATGATTTGAACCTCTCCTGTGAGTCCAGTTTAAGATTCCGATGCTTCACTTCAGGTTTACTGTATACCTTGGACTTTCTTATTGACGATGAAATATAGAAATTGCATCCGAATTCAATACAAAAGGCACAATGCCGACTTAAGTACAAGAGGACTGACACTCTTACTTTCTATGATTTGAACCTCTCCTGTGAGTTGGGTTCTAGATTTCGATGCCTCACTTCAGGTTTACTGTAAACACTATACCTTCTTATTGACGATGAAACACAGAAATTGCATCCGAATTTAATACAAAAGGCACAATTCCGACTTAAGTACAAGAGGACTACACTCACACTTTCTATGATTTAAACCTCTCCTGTGAGACCAGTTTCAGATTCCGATGCTCCACTTCAGGTTTACTGTATACCTTGGACCTTCTTATTGACGATGAAACATAGAAATTGCATCCGAATTTAATACAAAAGGCACAATGCCGACTTAAGTACAAGGGGACAGACACTCTAACTTTCTATGATTTGAACCTCTCCTGTGAGTCCAGTTTTAGATTCCGATGCTTTTTCTTCAGGTTTTCGTATACCTTGGACCTTTTTATTGACGATGAAGCACAGAAATAGCATCTGAATTTAATACACAAGGCACAATGCCGACCTAAGTACAAGAGGACTGACACTGTAACTTTATATGATTTGAACCTCTCCTGTGAGTCCAGTTTTAGATTTCGATACTTCACTTTATGTTTACTGTATCGCTTGGACATTCTTACGGACGATGAAACACAGAAATTGCATCCGAATTTAATACAAAAGGAACAATGCCGGCTTAAGTACAAGAGGACTGACACTCTAACTTTTTCTATGATTTGAACCTCACCTGTGAGTCCAGTTTTACATTCAGATGCTTCATGACAGGTTAACTGTGTCCCTTGGACCTTCTAATTGACGATGAAACACTGAAATTGCATTCGAATTTCATACGAAAGGCACAATGCTGACTTAAGTACAAGAGGACTGACACTCTAACTTTCTAAGATTTGAACCTCTCCTGTGAGTCCAGTTTTGGATTCCGATGCTTCACTTCAGGTTTACTGTATCGCTTGGACATTCTTACGGACGATGAACCACAGAAATTGCATCCGAATTTAATACAAAAGGCACAATGCCGTCTTAAGTAGAAGAGGACTGACACTCTAACTCTCTATAACTTGAAACACTCCTGTGAGTCCAGTTTTAGATTCCGATGCTTCACTTTAGGTTTACTGTATACCTTGGACCTTCTTATTGATGATGAAATACACAAATTGCATCCGAATGTAATACAAAAGGCACAATGCCGACTTAAATACAAGAGGACTGACACTCTAACTTTATATGATTTGAACCTCTCCTGTGAGTCCCGTTTTAGATTTCGATACTTCACTTCAGGTTTACTGTATCGCTTGGACATTCTTACGGACGATGAAACACAGAAATTGCATCCGAATTTAATACAAAAGGCACAATGCCGGCATAAATACAAGAGGACTGACACTCTAACTTTCTATGATTTGAACCTCTCCTGTGAGTGCAGTCTTAGATTCCGATGCTTCTCTTCAGGTTTACTGTATCCCTTGGACCTTCTTATTGACGATGAAACGCAGAAATTGCATCCGAATTTAATACAAAACGCACAATGCCGACTTAAGTACTAGAGGACTGACACCCTAACTTTCTATGATTTGAACCTCTCCTGTGAGTCCAGTTTTAGATTCCGATGCTTCACTTCAGGTTTACTCTATACCTTGGACCTTCTTATTGACGATGAAATACAGAAATTGCATCCCAACTTTATACAAAAGGCACAATGCCGACTGAAGTACAAGTGGACTGACACTCTAACTTTCTATGATTTGAACCTCTCCTGTGTGTACAGTTTTCGATTCCGATGCTTCACTTCAGGTTTACTGTATCCCTTGGACCTTCCTATTGACGATGAAACACGGAAATTGCATCCGAATTTAATACAAAAGGCACAATGCCGACTTAAGTACAAGAGGACTGACACTCTAACTTTCTATGATATGAACCTCTGCTGTGAGTCCAGTTTTAGATTCCGATGTTTCACTTCAGGTTTACTGTATCCCTTGGACCTTCTTATTGACGATGAAACACAGAAATTGCATCCGAATTTAACACAATAGGCACAATGCTGACTTAAGTACAAGAGGACTGACATTCTAACTTGCTATGATTACAACCTCTCCTGTGAGTCCAGTTTTAGATTCCGATGCTTCACTTCTGGTTTACTGTATCCCTTGGACCTTCTTATTGACGATGAAACACAGAAATTGCATCCGAATTTAATACAAAAGTCACAACGCCGACTAAAGTACAAGAAGACTGACACCATAACTTTCTATGATTTGAACCTCTCCTGTGAGTCAGTTTTAGATTCCGATGCTTCACTTCAGAATTACTGTATCCCTTGGACCTTCTTATTAACGATGAAACACAGAAATTGCATCCGAATTTAATACAAAATGCACAATGCCGACTTAAGTACAATAGGACTGACACTCTAACTTTATATGATTTAAACCTCTCCTGTCAGTTGAGTTTTAGATTTCGATGCTTCACTTCAGGTTTACTGTAAACATTGTACCTTCTTATTGTCGATGAAACACAGAAATTGCATCCGAATTTAATACAAAATGCACAATGCTGACTTAAGTACAAGAGGACTGACACTATAACTTTCTGTGATTTAAACCTCTCCTGTGAGACCAGTTTTACATCCGATGCTTCACTTCAGGTTTACTGTATACCTTGGACCTTGTATTAGACGATGAAACACAGAAAATGCATCCAAATTTAATACAAAAGGCACAATGCCGACTTAACTACAAGAGAACTGACACTCCAAATTTATATGATTTAACCGCTCCTGTGAGTCCAGTTTTAGATTCCGATGCTTTCTCTTCAGGTTTTCTGTATACCTTGGACCTTCTTATTCACGATGAAGCACAGAAATTGCATCCGAATTTAATGCAAATTGCACAATGCCGACTTATGTACAAGAGGACTGACGCTCTAACTTTCTATGATTTGAACCTCTCCTGTGAGTCCAGTTTAAGACTCCGATGCTTCACTTCAGGTTTACTGTATACCTTAGACCTTCTTATTGACGATGAAACACAGAAATTACATCCGAATTTAACACAAAAGGCACAATGCCGACATAAGTACAAGAGGACTGACACTCCAGTATTATATGATTTGAACCTTTCCTGTGAGTCCAGTTTCAGGTCCGATGCTTCACTTCAGGTTTACTGTATCCCTTGGACCATCTTACTGACGATGAAACACAGATATTGCATCCGAATTTAATACAAAAGGCACAATGCCGACTTATGTACAAGAGGACTGACGCTCTAACTTTCTATGATTTGAACCTCTCCTGTGAGTCCAGTTTAAGACTCCGATGCTTCACTTCAGGTTTACTGTGTACCTTAGACCTTCTTATTGACGATGAAATATAGAAATTGCATCCGAATTGAATACAAAAGGCACAATGCCGACTTAAGTACAAGAGGACTGACACTCTAACTTTTTATGATTTGAACCTCTCCTGTGAGTTGGGTTTTAGATTTCGATGCTTCACTTCAGGTTTACTGTAAACACTATACCTTCTTATTGACGATGAAACACAGAAATTGCATCCGAATTTAATACAAAAGGAACAATGCCGACTTAAGTACAAGAGGACTGACACCCTAACTTTCTATGATTTGAACCTCTCCTGTGAGTCCAGTTTTAGATTCCGATGCTTCACTTCAGGTTTACTCTATACCTTGGACCTTCTTATTGACGATGAAATACAGAAATTGCATCCCAATTTTATACAAAAGGCACAATGCCGACTGAAGTACAAGTGGACTGACACTCTAACTTTCTATGATTTGAACCTCTCCTGTGTGTACAGTTTTCGATTCCGATGCTTCACTTCAGGTTTACTGTATCCCTTGGACCTTCCTATTGACGATGAAACACGGAAATTGCATCCGAATTTAATACAAAAGGCACAATGCCGACTTAAGTACAAGAGGACTGACACTCTAACTTACTATGATATGAACCTCTGCTGTGAGTCCAGTTTTAGATTCCGATGTTTCACTTCAGGTTTACTGTATCCCTTGGACCTTCTTATTGACGATGAAACACAGAAATTGCATCCGAATTTAACACAATAGGCACAATGCTGACTTAAGTACAAGAGGACTGACATTCTAACTTGCTATGATTACAACCTCTCCTGTGAGTCCAGTTTTAGATTCCGATGCTTCACTTCTGGTTTACTGTATCCCTTGGACCTTCTTATTGACGATGAAACACAGAAATTGCATCCGAATTTAATACAAAAGTCACAACGCCGACTAAAGTACAAGAAGACTGACACCATAACTTTCTATGATTTGAACCTCTCCTGTGAGTCAGTTTTAGATTCCGATGCTTCACTTCAGAATTACTGTATCCCTTGGACCTTCTTATTAACGATGAAACACAGAAATTGCATCCGAATTTAATACAAAATGCACAATGCCGACTTATGTACAATAGGACTGACACTCTAACTTTATATGATTTAAACCTCTCCTGTCAGTTGAGTTTTAGATTTCGATGCTTCACTTCAGGTTTACTGTAAACATTGTACCTTCTTATTGTCGATGAAACACAGAAATTGCATCCGAATTTAATACAAAATGCACAATGCTGACTTAAGTACAAGAGGACTGACACTATAACTTTCTGTGATTTAAACCTCTCCTGTGAGACCAGTTTTACATCCGATGCTTCACTTCAGGTTTACTGTATACCTTGGACCTTGTATTAGACGATGAAACACAGAAAATGCATCCAAATTTAATACAAAAGGCACAATGCCGACTTAACTACAAGAGAACTGACACTCCAAATTTATATGATTTAACCGCTCCTGTGAGTCCAGTTTTAGATTCCGATGCTTTCTCTTCAGGTTTTCTGTATACCTTGGACCTTCTTATTCACGATGAAGCACAGAAATTGCATCCGAATTTAATGCAAATTGCACAATGCCGACTTATGTACAAGAGGACTGACGCTCTAACTTTCTATGATTTGAACCTCTCCTGTGAGTCCAGTTTAAGACTCCGATGCTTCACTTCAGGTTTACTGTATACCTTAGACCTTCTTATTGACGATGAAACACAGAAATTACATCCGAATTTAACACAAAAGGCACAATGCCGACATAAGTACAAGAGGACTGACACTCCAGTATTATATGATTTGAACCTTTCCTGTGAGTCCAGTTTCAGGTCCGATGCTTCACTTCAGGTTTACTGTATCCCTTGGACCATCTTACTGACGATGAAACACAGATATTGCATCCGAATTTAATACAAAAGGCACAATGCCGACTTATGTACAAGAGGACTGACGCTCTAACTTTCTATGATTTGAACCTCTCCTGTGAGTCCAGTTTAAGACTCCGATGCTTCACTTCAGGTTTACTGTGTACCTTAGACCTTCTTATTGACGATGAAATATAGAAATTGCATCCGAATTGAATACAAAAGGCACAATGCCGACTTAAGTACAAGAGGACTGACACTCTAACTTTTTATGATTTGAACCTCTCCTGTGAGTTGGGTTTTAGATTTCGATGCTTCACTTCAGGTTTACTGTAAACACTATACCTTCTTATTGACGATGAAACACAGAAATTGCATCCGAATTTAATACAAAAGGAACAATGCCGACTTAAGTACAAGAGGACTGACACTATAGCTTTCTATGATTTAAACCTCTCCTGTGAGACCAGTTTCAGATTCCGATGCTTCACTTCAGGTTTACTGTATACCTTGGACCTTCTTATTGACGATGAAACATAGAAATTGCATCCGAATTTAATACAAAAGGCACAATGCCGATTTAAGTACAAGGGGACTGGCTCTGTAACTTTCTTTGAATAAACAACCCCTGTGAGTCCAGTTTTAGATTCCGATGCTTTTTCTTCAGGTTTTCGTATACCTTGGACCTTTTTATTGACGATGAAGCACAGAAATTGCATCAGAATTTAATACAAAAGACACAAGCCGACTTAAGTACAAGAGGACTGACACTGTAACTTTCTATGATTTGAACCTCTCCTGTAAGTCCAGTTTTAGATTCCGATGCTTCATTTCAGGTTTACTGTGTCCCTTGGACCTACTTATTGACGATGAAATACAGAAATTGCATCCGAATGTAATACAAAAGTCACAATGCCGACTTAAGTACAAGAGGACTGACACTCTAACTTTCTATGATTTGAACCTCTCCTGTGAGTGCAGTTTTACATTCCGATGCTTCACTTCAGGTTTACTGTATCTTTCGAACCTTCTTATTGACGATGAAACACAGAAATTGCATCCGAATTTCATACAAAAGGCACAAGGCCGACTTAAGTACAAGAGGACTGACACTCTAACTATCTTTGATTTGAACCTCTCCTTTGAGTCCAGTTTTAGATTCCGATGCTGCACTTCAGGTTTACTGTATCCCTTGGACTTCCTTATTGACGATGAAACACAGAAATTACATCCGAATTTAATACAAAAGGCACAATGCCGTCTTAAGTACAAGAGGACTGACACTCTAACACTCTATGACTTGAAACTCTCCTGTGAGTCCAGTTTTAGATTCCGATGCTTCACTTCAGGTTTACTGTATACCTTGGACCTTCTTATTGACGATGAAACACAGAAATTGCATCCGAATTTAATTCAAAAGGCACAATGCCGACTTAAGTACAAGGGGACAGACACTCTAACTTTCTATGATTTAAACCTCTCCTGTGAAACCAGTTTTAAATTCTGACGCTTCACTTCAGGTTTGCTGTATACCTTGGACATTCTTATTGAGGACGAAACACAGAACTGCATCCGAATTTAATACAAAAGTTACAATGCCGACTTAAGTACAAGAGGACTGACACTCTAACGTTGTATGATTTGAGCCTCTCCTGTGAGTATAGTTTTAGATTCCGATGCTTCACTTCAGGTTTACTGTATCCCTTGGATCTTCTTATTGACGATGAAACACAGATATTGCATCCGAATTTAATACAAAAGGCAGAATGCCGAATTAAGTACAAGAGGACTGACACTCTAATTTTCTATGAATTGAACCTCTCCTGTGAGTTCAGTTTTAGATTCCGATGCCTCACTTCAGGTTTACTGTATACCCTGGACCTTCTTATTGACGATGAAACACAGAAATTGCATCCGAATTTAATACAAAAGGCACAATGCCGACTTAAGTACAAGAGGACTGACACTATAACATTCTATGATTTGAACCTCTCCTGTGAGTCCAGTTTTAGATCCGATGCTTCACTTCAGGTTTACTGTATCCCTTGGATCATCTTATTAACGATGAACCACAGAAATTGCATCCGAATTTAATACAAAATGCACAATGACGACTTAAGTACAAGAGGACTGACACTCTAACTTTCTATGATTTGAACCTCTCTTGTGAGTCCAGTTGTAGATTCCGTTGCTTCACTTCTGGTTTACTGTATACCTTTGACCTTCTTATTGACGATGAAATACAGAAATTGCATCCGAACTGAATACAAAAGGCACAATGCCGACTTAAGTACAAGAGGTCTGACACACTAACTTTCTATGATTTGAACATCTCCTGTGAGTCCAATTTTAGATTCCGATGCTTCACTTCAGGTTTACTGTATCCCTCGGACCTTCTTATTGACGATGAAACACAGAAATTGCATCCGAATATAATACAAAAGCCACAATGCCGACTTAAGTACAAGTGGACTGACACTCTAACTTTCTATGATTTGAACCTGTCCTGTGAGACCAGTTTCAGATTCCGATGCTTCACTTCAGGTTTAATGTATCTTTTAGACCTTGTTATTGACGATGGAACACAGAAATTGCATCCGAATTTAATACAAAAGGCACAATGCCAACTTAAGTACAAGAGGACTGACACTCTAACTTTATATGATTTGAACCTCTCCTGTGAGTCCAGTTTTAGATTTCGATACTTCACTTCAGGTTTACTGTATACCTTGGACCTTCTTATTGACGATGAAACATAGAAATTGCATCCGAATTTAATACAAAAGGCACAATGCCGACTTAAGTACAAGGGGACAGACACTCTAACTTTCTATGATTTGAACCTCTCCTGTGAGTCCAGTTTTAGATTCCGATGCTTTTTCTTCACGTTTTCGTATACCTTGGACCTTTTTATTGACGATGAAGCACAGAAATAGCATCCAAATCTAATACAAAAGGCACAATGCCGACTTAAGTACAAGAGGACTGACACTGTAACTTTCTATGATTTGAACCTCTCCTGTGAGTTCAGTTTTAGATTCCGATGCTTCATTTCAGGTTTACTGTGTCCCTTGGACCTTCTTATTGACGATGAAATACAGAAATTGCATCCGAATGTAATACAAAAGGCACAATGCCGACTTAAGTACAAGAGGACTGACACTCTAACTTTATATGATTTGAACCTCTCCTGTGAGTCCAGTTTTAGATTTCGATTCTTCACTTCAGGTTTACTGTATCGCTTGGACATTCTTACGGACGATGAAACACAGAAATTGCATCCGAATTTAATACAAAAGGCACAATGCCGGCTTAAGTACAAAAGGACTGACACTCTAACTTTCTATGATTTGAAGCTCTCCTGTGAGTGCAGTTTTAGATTCTGATGCTTCTCTTCAGGTTTACTGTATCCCTTGGACCTTCTAATTGACGATGAAACACAGATATTGCATTCGAATTTAATACAAAAGGCACAATGCCAACTTAAGTGCATGAGGACTGACACTCTAACTTTCTATGATTTGAACCTCTCCTGTGAGTTGAGTTTTAGATTTCGATGCTTCTTTTGAGGTTTACTGTATACATTATACCTTCTTATTGACGATGAAACACAGAAATTGCATCCGAATTTAATACAAAAGGCACAATGTCGACTTAAGTACAAGAGGACTGACACCCTAACTTTCCATAGTTAAACGCCCCTGTGAGTCCAGTTTTAGATTCCGATGCTTTCTCTTGAGGTTTTCTGTATACCATGGACATTTTTATTGACAATGAAGCACAGAAATTGCATCCGAATTTAATACAAAAGACACAATGCCGACATAAGTACAAGAGGACTGACACTCTAACTTTCTATGATTTGAACCTCTCCTGTGAGTCCAGTTTTAGATTCCGATGCTTCACTTCAGGTTTTTTGTATACCTTGGTCCTTCTTATTGACGATGAAACTCAGATATTGCATTCCGAATTTAATAAAAAAGGCACAATGCCGACATAAGTACAAGAGGACTGACTCTCTAACTTTCTATGATTTGAACCTCTCCTGTGAGTCCGGTTTTGGATTCCGATGCTTCACTTCAGGTTAACTGTATCCCTTGGCCCTTCTTATTGACGATGAAACACAGAAATTTCATACGATTTTAATACAAAAGGCAAAATGCCGACTTCAGTACATGAGGACTGACACTCTAACTTTCTATGATTTGAACGTCTCCTGTGAGTCCGGTTTTAGATTCCGATGCTTCACTTTAGGTTTACTGTATACCTCGGACCTTCTTATTGACGATGAAACACAGAAATTGCATCCGAATTTAATACAAAAGCACAATGCCGACTGAAGTACAAGAGGACTGACACTCTAACTTTCTATGATTTAACCGCTCCTGTGAGTCCAGTTTTAGATTCCAATGCTTTCTCTTCAGGTTTTCTTTATACCTTGGACCTTCTTATTGACGATGAAGCACAGAAATTGCATCCGAATTTAATACAAAAGGCACAATGCTGACTTAAGTACAAGAGGACAGACACTCTAACTTTCTATGATTTAAACCTCTCCTGTGAAACCAGTTTTAAATTCTGATGCTTCACTTCAGGTTTGCTGTATACCTTGGACATTCTTATTGAGGATGAAACACAGAACTGCATCCGAATTTAATACAAAAGTTACAATGCCGACTTAAGTACAAGAGGATTGACACTCTAACGTTGTATGATATGAGCCTCTCCTGTGAGTATAGTTTTAGATTCCGATGCTTCACTTCAGGTTTACTGTATCCCTTGGATCTTCTTATTGACGATGAAACACAGATATTGCATCCGAATTTAATACAAAAGGCAGAATGCCGAATTAAGTACAAGAGGACTGACACTCTAATCTTCTATGAATTGAACCTTTCCTGTGAGTTCAGTTTTAGATTCCGATGCCTCACTTCAGGTTTACTGTATACCCTGGACCCTCTTATTGACGATGTAGCACAGAAATTGCATCCGAATTTAATACAAAAGGCACAATGCCGACTTAAGTACAAGAGGACAGACACTCTAACTTTCTATGATTTAAACCTCTCCTGTGAAACCAGTTTTAAATTCTGATGCTTCACTTCAGGTTTGCTGTATACCTTGGACATTCTTATTGATGATGAAACACAGAACTGCATCCGAATTTAATACAAAAGTTACAATGCCGACTTAAGTACAAGAGGACTGACACTCTAACGTTGTATGATTTGAACCTTTAGTGTGAGTCCAGTTTTAGATCCGATGCTTCACTTCAGGTTTACTGTATCCCTTGGATCATCTTATTGACGATGAACCACAGAAATTGCATCCGAATTTAATACAAAATTCACAATGACGACTTAAGTAGAAGAGGACTGACCCTCTAACTTTCTATGATTTGAACCTCTCTGTTGTGAGTCCAGTTGTAGATTCCGATGCTTCACTTCAGGTTTACTGTATACCTTTGACCTTCTTATTGACGATGAAATACAGAAATTGCATCCGAACTCAATACAAAAGGCACAATGCTGACTTATGTACAAGAGGTCTGACACTCTAACTTTCTATGATTTGAACATCTCCTGTGAGTCCAATTTTAGATTCCGATGCTTCACTTCAGGTTTACTGTATCCCTCGGACCTTCTTATTGACGATGAAACACAGAAATTGCATCCGAATATAATACAAAAGCCACAATGCCGACTTAAGTACAAGTGGACTGACACTTTAACTTTCTATGATTTGAACCTGTCCTGTGAGACTAGTTTCAGATTCTGATGCTTCACTTCAGGTTTAATGTATCTTTTAGACCTTCTTATTGACGATGGAACACAGAAATTGCATCCGAATTTAATACAAAAGGCACAATGCCGACTTAAGTACAAGAGGACAGACACTCTAACTTTCTATGATTTGAACCTCTTTTGTGAGTCCAGTTTTAGATTCCGATGCTTCACTTCAGGTTTACTGTGTCTCTTGGACCTTCTTATTGACGATGAAACACAGAAATTGCATTAGAATTTAATACAAAATTCACAATACCGACTTAAGTACATAATGACTGACACCCTAACTTTCTATGATTTGAACCTCTCCTTTGAGTCCAGTTTTAGATTCCGATGCTGCACTTGAGGTTTACTGTATCCCTTGGAGCTTCTTATTGACGATGAAACACAGAAATTGCATCCGAATTTAATTCAAAAGGCACTATGCCGACTTAAGTACAAGGGGACAGACACTCTAACTTTCTATGATTTGAACTTCTCCTGTGAGTCCAGTTTTAGATTCCGATGCTTCACTTCAGGTTTTCTGTATACCTTGGTCCTTCTTATTGACGATGAAACTCAGAAATTGCATCCGAATTTAATAAAAAAGGCACAATGCCGACATAAGTACAAGAGGACTGACTCTCTAACTTTCTATGATTTGAACCTCTCCTGTGAGTCCGGTTTTGGATTCCGATGCTTCACTTCAGGTTAACTGTATCCCTTGGACCTTCTTATTGACGATGAAACACAGAAAATTCATACGAATTTAATACAAAAAGCAAAATGCCGACTTCAGTACATGAGGACTGACACTCTAACTTTCTATGATTTGAACCTCTCCTGTGAATCCAGTTTTAAATTCTGATGCTTCACTTCAGGTTTGCTGTATACCTTGGACATTCTTATTGAGGATGAAACACAGAACTGCATCCGAATTTAATACAAAAGTTACAATGCCGACTTAAGTACAAGAGGACTGACACTCTAACGTTCTATGATTTGAACCTCTCTTGTGAGTCCAGTTGTAGATTCCGATGTTTCCCTTCAGGTTTAGTGTATACCTTTGACCTTCTTATTGACGAAGAAATACAGAAATTGCATCCGAACTAAAGACAAAAGGCACAATGCCGACTTAAGTACAAGAGGTCTGACACTCTAACTTTCTATGATTTGAACATCTCCTGTGAGTCCAATTTTAGATTCCGATGCTTCACTTCAGGTTTACTGTATCCCTCGGACCTTCTTATTGACGATGAAACACAGAAATTGCATCCGAATACAATACAAAAGCCACAATGCCGACTTAAGTACAAGTGGACTGACACTCTAACTTTCTATGATTTGAACCTGTCCTGTGAGACCAGTTTCAGATTCCGATGCTTCAATTCAGGTTTAATGTATCTTTTAGACCTTCTTATTGACGATGAAACATAGAAATTGCATCCGTTTTTAATACAAAAGGCACAATGCCGACTTAAGTACAAGACGACTGAAAGTCTAACTTTCTATGATTTTAACCTCTCCTGTGAGTACAGTTTTAGATTCCGATACTTCACTTCAGGTTTTTCTGTATCCCTTGGACTCTCTTATTGACGATGAAACGCAGATATTGCATCCGAATTTAATACAAAACGCACTATGCCGACTTAAGTGCAAGAGGACTGACACCCTAACTTTCTATGATTTAAACCTCTCCTGTGAGTCCAGTTTTAGATTCCGTTGCTTCACTTCAGGTTTACTGTATACCTTGGACCTTCTTATTGACGATGAAATACAGAAATTGCATCCCAATTTTATACAAAAGGCACAATGCCGACTTAAGTGCAAGTGGACTGACACTCTAACTTTCTATGATTTGAACCTCTACTGTGTGTCCAGTTTTAGATTCCGATGCTTCACTTCAGGTTTACTGTATCTCTTGGACCTTCTTCATGACGATGTAGCACAGAAATTGCATCCGAATTTAATACAAAAGGCACAATGCCGACATAAGTACAAGAGGACAGACACACTAACTATCTATGACTTAAACCTCTCCTGTGAATCCAGTTTTCAAATCCGATGCTTCACTTCGGGTTTACTGTATACCTTGGACCTTCTTATTGACGATGAAACACAGAATTTGCATCCGAATTTAACACAAAAGGCACAATGCCGACTTAAGTACAAGAGGACTGACACTCTAACTTTCTATGATTTGAACCTCTCCTGTGAGTCCAGTTTTAGATTCCGATGCTTTTTCTTCAGGTTTTCGGATACCTTGGACCTTCTTATTGACGATGAAACATAGAAATTGCATCCGAATTTAATACATAAGGCACAATGCCGATTTAAGTACAAGAGGACCGGCACTTAAACTTTCTATGATTTAACCGCCCCTGTGAGTCCAGTTTTACATTCCGATGCTTCTTCTTCAGGTTTTCGTATACCTTGGACCTTGTTATTGACGATGAAGCACAGAAATAGCATCCGAATTTAATACAAAAGGCACAATGCCGACTTAAGTACAGGAGGACTGACACTGTAACTTTCTATGATTTGGACCTCTCCTGTGAGTCCAGTTTTAGATTCCGATGCTTCATTTCAGGTTTACTATGTCCCTTGGACCTTCTTATTGACGATGAAATACAGAAATTGCATCCGAATGTAATACAAAAGGCAGAATGCCGACTTAAGTACAAGAGGACTGACACTCTAACTTTCTATGATTTGAACCTCTCCTGTGAGTCCAGTTTTAGATTCCGATGCTTCACTTCAGGTTTACTGTATCCCTCGGACCTTCTTATTGACGATGAAACACAGAAATTGCATCCGACTTTTATACAAAAGGCACAATGGCGACTTAAGTACAAGAGGACAGCCACTCTAACTTTCTATGATTTAAACCTCTCCTGAGAGTCCAGTTTTAAATTCCGATGCTTCACTTCAGGTTTACTGTATACCTTGGACCTTCTTATTGACGACGAAATACTGAAATTGCTTTCGAATTTAATACAAAGGGCACAATGCCGCCTCAAGTACAAGAGGACTGACCCACTAACTTTCTAAGATTTGAACCTCTCCTGTGAGTCCAGTTTTAGATTCCGATGCTTCACTTCAGGTGTACTGTATCCCTTGGACCTTCTTATTGACGATGAAACACAGAAATTGCATCCGAATTTAATACAAAATGCACAATGCCGACTTAAGTACAAGTGGACTGACAATCTAACTTTCTATGATTGGACCTCTCCAGTGTGTCCAGTTTTAGATCCGATGGTTCACTTCAGGTTTACCGTATCCCTTGGACCTTCCTATTAACGATGAAACACGGAAAATGCATCCGAATTTAATACAAAAGACACAATGCCGACTTAAGTACAAGAGGACTGACACTATAACTTCCTGTGATTTAAACTCTCCTGTGAGACCAGTTTTACATCCGATGCTTCACTTAAGGTTTACTGTATACCTTGGACCTTCTTGTTGACGATGAAACACAGAAATTGCATCCGAATTTAATACAATAGGCACAATGCTGACTTAAGTACACGAGGACTGACACTCTAACTTTCTATGATTTGAACCTCACCTGTGAGTCCAGTTTTAGATTCCGATACTTCACTTCAGGTTTACTGTATACCTTGGACCTTCGTATTGACGATGAAATTACAGAAATTGCATCCGAATTTAATACAAAAGGCACAATGCCGACTTAAGTACAAGAGGTCTGACACTCTAACATTATATGATTTGAACCTTTCCTGTGAGTCCAGTTTTAGATTCCGATGCTTTCTCGTCAGGTTTTCTGTATACCTTGGACCTTCTTATTTACGATGAAGCACAGAAATTGCATCCGAATTTAATACAAAAGGCACAATGCCGACATAAATACAAGAGGACTGACGCTGTAACTTTCTATGATTTGAACCTCTCCAGTGAGTCCAGTTTTAGTTTACGATGCTTCACTTCAGGTTTACTCTATACCTTGGACCTTCTTACTGACGATGAAATATAGAAATTACATGCAAATTCAATACAAATGGCACAATGCCGACTTAAGTACAAGAGCACTGACACTCTAACTTTCAATGATTTGAGCCTCTCCTGTGAGTTGAGTTTTAGATTTCGATGCTTCACTTCAGGTTTACTGTAAACATTATACCTTCTTATTGACGATGAAACACAGAAATTGCATCCGAATTTAATACAAAAGGCACAATGTTGACTTAAACACTAGAGGACTGACACTCTAACTTTCTATGATTTGAACCTCTCCTGTGAGTCCAGTTTTAGATTCCGATGCTTCACCTCAGGTTTACTGTATCCCTTGGACCTTCTTATTGACGATGAAACACAGAAATTGCATCCGAATTCAATACAAAAGGCACAATGCCGACTTAAGTATAAGAGGACTGACACTCTAACTATCTATGATTTGAGCCTCTCTATTGAGTCCAGTTTTAGATTCCGATGCTGCACTTGAGGTTTACTGTGTCCCTTGGACCTTCTTATTGTCGGTGAAACACAGAAATTACATCCGAATTTAATGCAAAAGGCACAATGCCGACTTAAGTACAAGAGGACTGACACTCTAACTTTCTATGATTTGAATCTCACCTGTGAGTCCAGTTTTAGATTCAGATGCTTCATTACAGGTTAACTGTATCCCTTGGACCTTCTAATTGACGATGAAACACAGAAATTGCATTAGAATTTAATACAAAAGGCACAATGCCGACTTATGTACACGAGGACTGACACTCTAACTTTCTATGATTTGAACCTCTCCTGTGAGTCCAGTTTTAGATTCCGATACTTCACTTCAGGTTTACTGTATACCTTGGACCTTCGTATTGACGATGAAATTACAGTAATTGCATCCGAATTTAATACAAAAGGCACAATGCCGACTTAAGTACATGAGGTCTGACACTCTAACTTTCTATGATTTGAACCTCTCCTGTGAGTCAGTTATAGATTCCGATGCTTCACTTCAGAATTACTGTATCCCTTGGACCTTCTTATTAACGATGAAACACAGAAATTGCATCCGAATTTAACACAAAAGGCACAATGCCGACTTAAGTACAAGAGGACTGACACTCTAACATTATATGATTTGAACCTTTCCTGTGAGTCCAGTTTTAGATTCCGATGCTTTCTCGTCAGGTTTTCTGTATACCTTGGACCTTCTTATTTACGATGAAGCACAGAAATTGCATCCGAATTTAATACAAAAGGCACAATGCCGACTTAAGTACAAGAGGACAGACACACTAACTTTCTATGGCTTAAACCACTCCTGTGAATCCAGTTTTAAATTCCGATGCTTCACTTCAGGTTTACTGTATACCTTGGACCTTCTCATTGACGATGAAACACAGAAATTGCATCCGAATTTAACACAAAAGGCACAATGCCGACTTAAGTACAAGAGGACTGACACTCTAACATTATATGATTTGAACCTTTCCTGTGAGTCCAGTTTTAGATCCGATGCTTCACTTCAGGTTTACTGTATCCTTTGGACCATCTTACTGACGATGAAACACAGAAATTTCATCCGAATTTAATACAAAAGGCACAATGCCGACATAAGTACAAGAGGACTGACACTCTAACATTATATGATTTGAACCTTTCCTGTGAGTCCAGTTTTAGATTACGATGCTTCACTTCAGGTTTACTCTATACCTTGGACCTTCTTACTGACGATGAAATATAGAAATTACATGCGAATTCAATACAAATGGCACAATGCCGACTTAAGTACAAGAGCACTGACACTCTAACTTTCAATGATTTGAGCCTCTCCTGTGAGTTGAGTTTTAGATTTCGATGCTTCACTTCAGGTTTACTGTAAACATTATACCTTCTTATTGACGATGAAACACAGAAATTGCATCCGAATTCAATACAAAAGGCACAATGCCGACTTAAGTATAAGAGGACTGACACTCTAACTATCTATGATTTGAGCCTCTCCTTTGAGTCCAGTTTTAGATTCCGATGCTGCACTTGAGGTTTACTGTGTCCCTTGGACCTTCTTATTGACGGTGAAACACAGAAATTACATCCGAATTTAATGCAAAAGTCACAATGCCGACTTAAGTACAAGAGGACTGACACTCTAACTTTCTATGATTTGAATCTCACCTGTGAGTCCAGTTTTAGATTCAGATGCTTCATTACAGGTTAACTGTATCCCTTGGACCTTCTAATTGACGATGAAACACAGAAATTGCATTAGAATTTAATACAAAAGGCACAATGCCGACTTATGTACATGAGAACTGACACTCTAACTTTCTATGATTTGAACCTCTCCTTTGAGTCCAGTTTTAGATTCTGATGCTGCACTTCAGGTTTACTGTATCCTTTGGAGCTTCTTATTCACGATGAAACTCTGCAATTGCATCCGAATTCAATACAAAATTCACAATGCCGACATAAGTACAAGAGGAAAGACTCTCTAACTCTCTATGATTTGAACCTCTCCTGAGAGTCCAGTTTTAAATTCCGATGCTTCACTTCAGGTTAACTGTATACCTTGGACCTTCTTATATACGACGAAATACAGAAACTTTATCCGAATTTAATACAAAAGGCACAATGCCGACTTAAGTACAAGAGGACTGACAATCTAACTTTCTATGATTTGAACCTCTCCTGTGAGACTAACTTTGGTTTCCGATGCTTCACTTCAGGTTTACTGTTTCCCTTGGACATTCTTATTGACGATGAAACACAGAAATTGTATCCGAATTTAATACAAAATGCACAATGCTGACTTATGTACAAGTGGACTGACACTCTAACGTTCTATGATTTGAACCCCTCCTGTGTGTCCACTTTTAGATTCCGATGCTTCACTTCAGGTTTACCGTATCCCTTGGACCTTCCTATTAACGATGAAACACGGAAATTGCATCCGAATTTAATACAAAAGGCACAGTGCCGACTTATGTGCATGTGGACTGACACTCTAACTTTCAATGATTTAAACCTCTCCTTTGAGTCCAGTTTTAGATTCCGATGCTGCACTTCAGGTTTACTGTATCCCTAGGAGCTTGTTATTGACGATAAAACACAGCAATTGCATCCGAATTCAATACAAAAGGCACAATGCCGACATAAGTACAAGAGGACCGACACTCTAACTCTCTATGATTTGAACCCCTCCTGTGTGTCCACTTTTAGATTCCGATGCTTCACTTCAGGTTTACTGTATCCCTTGGACCTTCCTATTAACGATGAAACACGGAAATTGCATCCGAATTTAATACAAATGGCACAATGCCGACTTAAGTACAAGAGGACTGACACTCTAACTTACTATGATATGAACCTCTCCTGTGAGTCCAGTTTTAGATTCCGATGTTTCACTTCAGGTTTACTGTATCCCTTGGACTTTCTTGTTGACGATGAAACACAGAAATTGCATCCGAATTTAATACAATAGGCACAATGCTGACTTAAGTACACGAGGACTGACACTCTAACTTTCTATGATTTGAACCTCTCCTGTGAGTCCAGTTTTAGATTCCGATACTTCACTTCAGGTTTACTGTATACCTTGGACCTTCGTATTGACGATGAAATTACAGAAATTGCATCCGAATTTAATACAAAAGGCACAATGCCGACTTAAGTACATGAGGTCTGACACTCTAACTTTCTATGATTTGAACCTCTCCTGTGAGTCAGTTATAGATTCCGATGCTTCACTTCAGAATTACTGTATCCCTTGGACCTTCTTATTAACGATGAAACACAGAAATTGCATCCGAATTTAACACAAAAGGCACAATGCCGACTTAAGTACAAGAGGACTGACACTCTAACATTATATGATTTGAACCTTTCCTGTGAGTCCAGTTTTAGATTCCGATGCTTTCTCGTCAGGTTTTCTGTATACCTTGGACCTTCTTATTTACGATGAAGCACAGAAATTGCATCCGAATTTAATACAAAAGGCACAATGCCGACTTAAGTACAACAGGACAGACACACTAACTTTCTATGGCTTAAACCACTCCTGTGAATCCAGTTTTAAATTCCGATGCTTCACTTCAGGTTTACTGTATACCTTGGACCTTCTCATTGACGATGAAACACAGAAATTGCATCCGAATTTAACACAAAAGGCACAATGCCGACTTAAGTACAAGAGGACTGACACTCTAACATTATATGATTTGAACCTTTCCTGTGAGTCCAGTTTTAGATCCGATGCTTCACTTCAGGTTTACTGTATCCTTTGGACCATCTTACTGACGATGAAACACAGAAATTTCATCCGAATTTAATACAAAAGGCACAATGCCGACATAAGTACAAGAGGACTGACACTCTAACATTATATGATTTGAACCTTTCCTGTGAGTCCAGTTTTAGATTACGATGCTTCACTTCAGGTTTACTCTATACCTTGGACCTTCTTACTGACGATGAAATATAGAAATTACATGCGAATTCAATACAAATGGCACAATGCCGACTTAAGTACAAGAGCACTGACACTCTAACTTTCAATGATTTGAGCCTCTCCTGTGAGTTGAGTTTTAGATTTCGATGCTTCACTTCAGGTTTACTGTAAACATTATACCTTCTTATTGACGATGAAACACAGAAATTGCATCCGAATTCAATACAAAAGGCACAATGCCGACTTAAGTACAAGAGTACTGACACTCTAACTTTCTATGATTTGAATCTCACCTGTGAGTCCAGTTTTAGATTCAGATGCTTCATTACAGGTTAACTGTATCCCTTGGACCTTCTAATTGACGATGAAACACAGAAATTGCATTAGAATTTAATACAAAAGGCACAATGCCGACTTATGTACATGAGAACTGACACTCTAACTTTCTATGATTTGAACCTCTCCTTTGAGTCCAGTTTTAGATTCTGATGCTGCACTTCAGGTTTACTGTATCCTTTGGAGCTTCTTATTGACGATGAAACTCTGCAATTGCATCCGAATTCAATACAAAATTCACAATGCCGACATAAGTACAAGAGGAAAGACTCTCTAACTCTCTATGATTTGAACCTCTCCTGAGAGTCCAGTTTTAAATTCCGATGCTTCACTTCAGGTTAACTGTATACCTTGGACCTTCTTATATACGACGAAATACAGAAACTTTATCCGAATTTAATACAAAAGGCACAATGCCGACTTAAGTACAAGAGGACTGACAATCTAACTTTCTATGATTTGAACCTCTCCTGTGAGACTAACTTTGGTTTCCGATGCTTCACTTCAGGTTTACTGTTTCCCTTGGACATTCTTATTGACGATGAAACACAGAATTTTATCCGAATTTAATACAAAAGGCACAATGCAGACTTAAGTACAAGGGGACAGACACTCAAACTTTCTATGATTTGAACCTCTCCTGTGAGTCCAGTTTTAGATTCCGATGCTTCACTTCAGGTTTACTGTATCCCTTGGACCTTCTTATTGACGATGAAGCACAGAAATTGCATCCGTTTTTAATTCAAAAAGCACAAAGCCGACTTAAGTACAAGAGGACTGAAACTCTAATTCCCTATGATATTAACCTCTCCTGTGAGTCCAGTTTTAGAATCCGATGCATCACTTCAGGTTTACTGTGTGCCTTGGACCATCGTATTGACGATGAAACGCAGAAATTGCATCCGAATTTAATAGGAAACGCACAATGCCGACTTAAGTACAAGAGGACTGACACCCTAACTTTCTATGATTTGAACCTCTCCTGTGGGTCCAGTTTTAGATTATGATGATTCACTTCAGGTTTACTGCATCCCTTGGCCCTCCTTATTGACGATGAAACACAGAAATTGCAACCGAATTTAATACAAAATGCACAATGCCGACTTAAGTACAAGTAGACTGACACTCTAACTTTCTATGATTTGAACCTCTCCTGTGTGTCCAGTTTTAGATTCCGATGCTTCACTTCAGGTTTACTGTATCCCTTGGACCTTCGTATTAACGATGAAACACAGAAATTGCATCCGAAATTAATACAAGAGGCACAATGCCGGGTTAAGTACAAGAGGACTGACACACTAACTTTCTATGATTTGAACATCTCCTGTGAGTGCAGTTTTAGATTCCGATGCTTCTCTTCAGGTTTATTGTATCCCTTGGACCTTCTTATTGACGATGAAACGCAGAAATTGTATGCGAATTTTATACAAAAGTCACAATGCCGACATAAGTACTAGAGGACTGACACTCAAACTTTCTCTGATTTTAATCTCTCCTGTGAGTCCAGTTTTAGATTCCGATGCTTCACTTCAGGTTTACTGTATCCGTTGGACCTTCTTATTGACGATGAAACACAGAAATTGCATTAGAATTTAATACAAAAGGCACAATGCCGCCTTATGTACATGAGGACTGACACTCTAACTTTCTATGATTTGAACCTCTCCTATGAGTCCAGTAATAGATTCCGATGCTGCACTTCAGGTTTACTGTATCCCTTGGAGCTTCTTATTGACGATGAAACACAGCAATTGCATCCGAATTCAATACAAAATTCACAATGCCGACATAAGTACAAGAGGAAAGACACTCTAACTCTCTATGTGTTGAACCTCTCCTGAGAGTCCAGTTTTTAATTCCGATGCTTCACTTAAGGGTTACCTGTATACCTTGGACCTTCTTATTGACGACGAAATACAGAAACTTTATCCGTTTTTAATACAAAAGGCACAATGCCGACTTAAGTGCAAGAGGACTGACACTCCTACTTTCTATGATTTGAACCTCTCCTGTGAGACTAACTTTGGATTCCGATGCTTCACTTCAGGTTTACTGTTTCCCTTGGACATTCTTATTGACGATGAAACACAGAAATTGTATCCGAATTTAATACAAAATGCACAATGCCGACTTATGTACAAGTGGACTGACACTCTAACGTTCTATGATTTGAACCCCTCCTGTGTGTCCACTTTTAGATTCCGATGCTTCACTTCAGGTTTACTGTATCCCTTGGACCTTCCTATTAACGATGAAACACGGAAATTGCATCCGAATTTAATACAAAAGGCACAGTGCCGACTTATGTGCATGAGGACTGACACTCTAACTTTCTATGATTTAAACCTCTCCTTTGAGTCCAGTTTTAGATTCCGATGCTGCACTTCAGGTTTACTGTACCCCTAGGAGCTTGTTATTGACGATGAAACACAGCAATTGCATCCGAATTCAATACAAAAGGCACAATGCCGACATAAGTACAAGAGGACCGACACTCTAACTCTCTATGATTTGAACCCCTCCTGTGTGTCCACTTTTAGATTCCGATGCTTCACTTCAGGTTTACTGTATCCCTTGGACCTTCCTATTAACGATGAAACACGGAAATTGCATCCGAATTTAATACAAATGGCACAATGCCGACTTAAGTACAAGAGGACTGACACTCTAACTTACTATGATATGAGCCTCTCCTGTGAGTCCAGGTTTAGATTCCGATGTTTCACTTCAGGTTTACTGTATCCCTTGGACTTTCTTGTTGACGATGAAACACAGAAATTGCATCCGAATTTAATACAATAGGCACAATGCTGACTTAAGTACACGAGGACTGACACTCTAACTTTCTATGATTTGAACCTCTCCTGTGAGTCCAGTTTTAGATTCCGATACTTCACTTCAGGTTTACTGTATACCTTGGACCTTCGTATTGACGATGAAATTACAGAAATTGCATCCGAATTTAATACAAAAGGCACAATGCCGACTTAAGTACAAGAGGTCTGACACTCTAACTTTCTATGATTTGAACCTCTCCTGTGAGTCAGTTTTAGATCCCGATGCTTCACTTCAGAATTACTGTATCCCTTGGACCTTCTTATTAACGTTGAAACACAGAAATTGCATCCAAATATAATACAAAAAGCACAATGCCAACTTAAGTACAAGAGGACTGACACTATAACTATCTGTGATTTAAACCTCTCCTGTGAGACCAGTTTTACATCCGATGCTTCACTTCAGGTTTACTGTATACCTTGGACCTTCTTATAGACGATGAAACACAGAAATTGCATCCAAATTTAATACAAAAGGCCAAATGCCGACTTAAGTACAAGAGGACTGACACTCCAAATTTCTATGATTTAAACGCTTCTGTGAGTCCAGTTTTAGATTCCGATGCTTTCTCTTCAGGTTTTCTGTATACCTTGGATCTTTTTATTTACGATGAAGAACAGAAATTGCATCCGAATTTAATACAAAAGGCACAATGCCGACTTAAGTACAAGAGGACAGACACAGTAACTTTCTATGACTTAAACCACTCCTGTGAATCCAGTTCTAAATTCCGGTGCTTCACTTCAGGTTTACTGTATACCTTGGACCTTCTTATTGACGATGAAACACAGAAATTGCATCCAAATTTAACACAAAATGCACAATGCCGACTTAAGTACAAGAGGACTGACACTCTAATATTATATGATTTGAACCTTTCCTGTGAGTCCAGTTTTAGATCCGATGCTTCACTTCAGGTTTACTGTATCCCTTGGACCATCTTACTGACCAGGAAACACAGACATTGCATCCGAATTTAATACAAAAGGCACAATGCCGACATAAATACAAGAGGACTGACGCTCTAACTTTCTATGATTTGAACATCTCCTGTGAGTGCAGTGTTAGATTCCGATGCTTCACTTCAGGTTTATTGTATCCCTTGGACCTTCTTATTGACCATGTAACGCAGAAATTGCATGCGAATTTCATACAAAAGGCACAATGGCGACTTAAGTTCTAGAGGACTGACACTCAAACTTTCTATGATTTTAATCTCTCCTGTGAGTCCAGTTTCAGATTCCGATGCTTCACTTCAGGTTTACTGTATCTTTTGGACCTTCGTATTGACGATGGAACACAGAGATTGCATCCGAATTTTATACAAAAGGGCACAATGCCGACTTAGGTACAAGAGGACTGACACTCTAACATTCTATCATTTGAACCTCTCCTGCGAGTCCAGTGTTAGATTCCGATGCTTCACTACAGGTTTACTGTATCCCTTGGACATTCTTATTGACGATGAAACACAGAAATTGCATTAGAATTTAATACAAAAGGCACAGTGCCGATTTATGTGCATGAGGACTGACACTCTAACTTTCTATGATTTAAACCTCTCCTTTGAGTCCAGTTTTAGATTCCGATGCTGCACTTCAGGTTTACTGTATCCCTTGGAGCTTCTTATTGACGATGAAACACAGCAATTGCATCCGAATTCAATACAAAAGGCACAATGCCGACATAAGTACAAGAGGACCGACACTCTAACTCTCTATGATTTGAACCTCTCCTGAGAGTCCAGTTTTAAATTCCGATGCTTCACTTCAGGTTAACTGTATGCCTTGGACCTTCTTATTGGTGACGAAATACAGAAATTTTATCCGAATTTAATAAAAAAAGCACAATGCCGACTTAAGTACAAGAGGACTGACACTCTAACTTTCTATGATTTGAACCTCTCCTGTGAGACTAACTTTGGATTCCGATGCTTCACTTCAGGTTTACTGTTTCCCTTGGACATTCTTATTGACGATGAAACACAGAAATTGATTCCGAATTTAATACAAAAAGCACAATGCCGACATAAGTACAAGAGGACCGACACTCTAACTCTCTATGATTTGAACCTCTCCTGAGAGTCCAGTTTTAAATTCCGATGCTTCACTTCAGGTTAACTGTATACCTTGGACCTTCTTATTGACGACGAAATACAGAAATTTTATCCGAGATTAATACAAAAGGCACAATGCCGATTTAAGTACAAGGGGACAGACACTCTAACTTTCTATGATTTGATACTCTCCTGTGAGTCCCGTTTTAGATTCCGATGCTTCACTTCAGGTTCACTGTATACCTAGGACCTTCTTATTGACAATGAAATACAGAAATTGCATCCGAGTTTAATACAAAAGGCACAATGCCGACTTAAGTACAGGTGGACTGACACTCTAACTTACTACGATTTGAACCTCTCCTGTGTGTACAGTTTTAGATTCCGATTCTTCACTTCAGGTTTACTGTATCCCTTGGACCTTCCTATTGACGATGAAACACGGAAATTGCATCCGAATTTAATACAAAAGGCACAATGCCGACTTAAGTACAAGAGGACTGACATTCTAACTTACTATTATATGAACCTCTCCTGTGAGTCCAGTTTTAGATCCCGATGCTTCACTTCAGGTTCACTGTATACCTAGGACCTTCTTATTGACAATGAAATACAGAAATTGCATCCGAATTTAATACAATAGGCACAATGCTGACTTAAGTACAACAGGACTGACACTCTAACTGCCTATGATTTGAACCTCTCCTGTGAATCCAGTTTTAGATTCCTATACTTCACTTCAGGTTTACTGTATACCTTGGACCTTCGTATTGACGATGAAATTACAGAAATTGCATCCGAATTTAATACAAATGGCACGATGGAGACTTAAGTACAAAAGGACAGACACACTAACTTTCTATGATTTGAACCTCTCCTGTGAGTCAGTTTTAGATTCCGATGCTTCACTTCAGAATTACTGTATCCCTTGGACCTTCTTAGTAACGATGAAACACAGAAATTGCATCCGAATTTAATACAAAATGCACAATGCCGACTTAAGTACAAGAGGACTGACACTCTAACTTTCTATGATTTAAACCTCTCCTGTGAGTTGAGTTTTAGATTTCGATGCTTCACTTCAGGTTTACTGTAAACATTGGACCTTCTTATTGACGATGAAACACAGAAATTGCATCCGAATTTAATACAAAAGGCACAATGCTGACTTAAGTACAAGAGGACTGACACTATAACTTTCTGTGATTCAAACCTCTCCTGTGAGACCTGTTTTACATCCGATGCTTCACTTCAGGTTTACTGTATACCTTGGACCTTCTTATAGACTATGAAACACAGAAATTGCATCCAAATTTAATACAAAAGGCACAGTGCCGACTTAAGTACAAGAGGACTGACACTCCAAATTTCTATGATTTAACCGCTCCTGTGAGTCCAGTTTTAGATTCCGATGCTTTCTCTTCAGGTTTTCTGTATACCTTGGACCTTCTTATTCACGATGAAGCACTGAAATTGCATCCAAATTTAATACATAAGGCACAATGCCGACTTACGTACAAGAGGACAGACACACCAACTTTCTATGTCTTAAACCTCTCCTGTGAATCCAGTTTTAAATTCCGATGCTTCACTTCAGGTTTATTTTATACCTTGGACCTTCTTATTGACGATGAAACACAGACATTGCATCCGAATATAACACAAAAGGCACAATGCCGACTTAAGTACAAGAGGACTGACACTCCAATATTATATGATTTGAACCTTTCCTGTGAGTCCAGTTTTAGATCCAATGCCTCACTTCAGGTTTACTGTATCGCTTGGACCATCTTACTGACAATGACACACAGAAATTGCATCCGAATTTAATACAAAAGGCACAATGCCGACTTAAGTACAAGAGGACTTACGCTCTAACTTTCTATGATTTGAACCTCTCCTGTGAGTCCAGTTTAAGATTCCGATGCTTCACTTCAGGTTTACTGTATCCCTTGGAGCGTCTTATTGATGATGAAACACAGAAATTGCATCCGAATTCAATACAAATGGCACAATGCCGACTTAAGTACAAGAGGACTGACACTCTAACTTTCTATGATTTGAACCTCTCCTGTGAGAATAATTTTGGATTCCGATGCATCACTTCAGGTTTACTGTATCCCTTGGACATTCTTATTGACGATGAAACACAGAAATTGCATCCGAATTTAATACAAAAGGCACAATGCCGACATAAGTACAAGAGGACAGACACTCTAACTCTCTATGGATTGAACCTCTCCTGAGAGTCCAGTTTTAAATTCCGATGCATCACTTCAGGTTTACTGTATACCTTGGACCTTCTTATTGACGACGAAATACAGAAATTTTATCCGAATTTAATACAAAAGGCACAATGCGGACTTAAGTAAAGGGGACAGACACTCTAACTTTCTATGATTTGAACCTCTCCTTTGAGTCCAGTTTTAGATTCCTATGCTGCACTTCAGGTTTACTGTATCTCTTGGAGCTTCTTATTGACGATGAAACACAGAAATTGTATCCGAATTCAATACAAATGGCACAATGCAGACTTAAGTACAAGAGGACTGACACTCTAACTTTCTATGATTTGAACCTCTCCTGTGAGACTAATTTTGGATTCCGATGCTTCACTTCAGGTTTACTGTATCCCTTGGACCTTCTTATTGTCGATGAAACGCAGAAATTGCATTCGAATTTAATACAAAACGCACAATGCCGACTTAAGTACAAGAGGACTGACACCCTAACTTTCTATGGTTTGTACCTCTCCTGTGAGTCCAGTTTTAGATTCCGATGCTTCACTTCATGGTTACTGTAAACCTTGGACCTTCTTATTGACGATGAAATACAGAAATTGCATCCGAATTTAATACAAAAGGCACAATGCCGACTTAAGTACAAGTGGACTGACACTCTAACTTTCTATGATTTGAACCTCTCCTGTGTATACAGTTTTAGATTCCGATGCTTCACCTCAGGTTTACTGTATCCCTTGGACCTTCCTATTGACGATGAAACACGGAAATTGCATCCGAATTTATACAAAAGGCACAATGCCGACTTAAGTACAAGAGGACTGACACTCTAACTTCCTATGATATGAACCTCTCCTGTGAGTCCAGTTTTGGATTTCGATGTTTCACTTCAGGTTTACTGTATCCCTTGGACCTTCTTAATGACGATGAAACACAGAAATTGCATCCGAATTTAATACAAAAGGCACAATGCCGACTTAAGTACAAGAGGTCTGACACTCTAACTTTCTATGATTTGACCTCTCCTGTGAGTCAGTTTTAGATTCCGATGCTTCACTTCAGAATTACTGTATCCCTTGGACCTTCTTATTAACGATGAAACACAGAAATTGCATCCGAATTTAATACAAAATGCACAATGCCGACTTAAGTACAAGAGGACTGACACCCTAACTTTCTATGATGTAAACCTCTCCTGTGAGTTGAGTTTTAGATTTCGATGCTTCACTTCAGGTTTACTGTAAACGTTGGACCTTCTTATTAACGATGAAACACAGAAATTGCATCCAAATTTAATACAAAAAGCACAATGCCGACTTAAGTACAAGAGGACTGACACTATAACTATCTGTGATTTAAACCTCTCCTGTGAGACCAGTTCTACCTCCTATGCTTCCCTTCAGGTTTACTGTATACCTTGGACCTTCTTATAGACGATGAAACACAGAAATTGCATCCAAATTTAATACAAAAGGCACAATGCCGACTTAAGTTCAAGAGGACTGACACTCCAAATTTCGATGATTTAAACGCTCCTGTGAGTCCAGTTTTAGATTCCGATGCTTTCTCTTCAGGTTTTCTGTATACCTTGGACCTTCTTATTTACGATGAAACACAGAAATTGCATCCGAATTTAACACAAAAGGCACAATGCCGACTTAAGTACAAGAGGACAGACACACTAACTTTCTATGACTTAAACCACTCCTGTGAATCCAGTTCTAAATTCCGATGCTTCACTTCAGGTTTACTGTATACCTTGGAACTTCTTATTGACGATGAAACACAGAAATTGCATCCGAATTTAACACAAAAGGCACAATGCCGACTTAAGTACAAGAGGACTGACACTCTAATATTATATGATTTGAACCTTTCCTGTGAGTCCAGTTTTAGATCCGATGCTTCACTTCAGGTTTACTGTATCCCTTGGACATTCTTACTGAAGATGAATCACAGCAATTGCATCCTAATTTAATACAAAAGGCACAATGCCGACATAAATACAAGAGGACTGACGCTCTAACTTTCTATGATTTGAACCTCTCCTGTGAGTCCAGTTTTAGATTACGATGCTTCACTTCAGGTTTAGTCTATACCTTGGACCTTCTTACTGACGATGAAATATAGAAATTACATCCGAATTCAATACAAACGGCACAATGCCGTCATAAGTACAAGAGGACTGACACTCTAACATTCAATGATTTGAACCTCTCCTGTGAGTTGAGTTTTCGAATTCGATGCTTCACTTCAGTTTTACTGTAAACATTATACCTTCTTATTGACGATGAAACACAAAAATTACATCCGAATTTAATACAAGAGGCACAATGCCGACTTAAGTACAAGAGGACTGACACTCTAACTTTCTATGATTTGAACCTCTCCTGTGAGTCCAGTTTTAGATTCCGATGCTTCACCTCAGGTTTACTGTATCCCTTGGACCTTCTTATTGACGATGAAACACAGAAATTGCATCCGAATTCAATACATAAGGCACAATGCCGACTTAAGTATAAGAGGACTGACACTTTAACTATCTATGATTTGAACCTCTCCTTTGAGTCCAGTTTTAGATTCCGATGCTGCATTTGATTTTTTCTGTATCAATTGGACCTTCTAATTGACGATGAAACACTGAAATTGCATTCGAATTTAATACAAAAGGCACAATGCCGACTTAAGTACAAGAGGACTGACACTCTAACTTTCTAAGATTTGAACCTCTCCTGTGAGTCCAGTTTTGGATTCCGATGCTTCACTTCAGGTTTACTGTATCCCTTGGACATTCTTATTGACGATGAAACACCGAAATTGCATCTGAATTTAATACAAAAGGCACAATGCCGACTTAAGTACAAGAGGACTGACACTCTAACTCTCTATGACTTGAAACTCTCCTGTGAGTCCAGTTTTAGATTCTGATGCTTCTCTTCAGGTTTACTGTATACCTTGGACCTTCTTATTGACGTTGAAATACACAAATTGCATCCGAATTTAGTACAAAAGGCACAATGCCGACTTAAGTACAAGAGGACTGACACTCTAACTTTATATGATTTGAACCTCTCCTGTGAGTCCATTTTTAGATTTCGATACTTCACTTCAGGTTTACTGTATCGCTTGGACATTCTTACGGACGATTAAACACAGAAATTGCATTCGAAATTAATACAAGAGACACAATGCCGGCTTAAGTACAAGAGGACTGACACTCTAACTTTCTATGATTTGCACATCTCCTGTGAGTGCAGTGTTAGATTCCGATGCTTCACTTCAGGTTTATTGTATCCCTTGGACCTTCTTATTGACGATGTAACGCAGAAATTGCATGCGAATTTTATACAAAAGGCACAATGCCGACTTAAGTACTAGAGGACTGACACTCAAACTTTCTATGATTTTAATCTCTCCTGTGAGTCCAGTTTTAGATTCCGATGCTTCACTTCGGGTTTACTGTATCTTTTGGACCTTCGTATTGACGATGGAACACAGAGATAGCATCCGAATTTAATACAAAACGGCACAATGCCGACTTAAGTACAAGAGGACTGACACTCTAACTTTCTATCATTTGAACCTCTCCTGCGAGTCCAATGTTAGATTCCGATGCTTCACTTCAGGTTTACTGTATCCCTTGAACCTTCTTATTGACGATGAAACACAGAAATTGCATTAGAATTTAATACAAAAGGCACAATGCCGACTTATGTGCATGAGGAATGACACTCTAACTTTCTATGATTTAAACCTCTCCTTTGAGTCCAGTTTTAGATTCCGATGCTGCACTTCAGGTTTACTGTATCCCTTGGTGCTTCTTATTGACGATGAATTAGAGCAATTGCATCCGAATTCAATACAAAAGGCACAATGCCGACATAAGTACAAGAGGACCGACACTCTAACTCTCTATGATTTGAACCTCTCCTGAGAGTCCAGTTTTAAATTCCGATGCCTCACTTCAGGTTAACTGTATACCTTGGACCTTCTTATTGACGACGAAATACAGAAATTTTATCCGAATTTGATACAAAAGGCACAATGCCGACTTAAGTACAAGAGGACTGACACTCTGACTTTCTATGATTTGAACCTCTCCTGTGAGACTAACTTTGGATTCCGATGCTTCACTTCAGGTTTACTGTTTCCCTTGGACATTCTAATTGAGGATGAAACACAGAAATTGCATCCGAATTTAATACAAAAGGCACAATGCCGACATAAGTACAAGAGGACCGACACTCTAACCCTCTATGATTTGAACCTCTCCTGAGAGTCCAGTTTTAAATTCCGATGCTTCACCTCAGGTTAACTGTATACCTTGGAGCTTGTTATTGACGACGAAATTCAGAAATTTTATCCGAGTTTAATACAAAAGGCACAATGCCGACTTAAGTACAAGGGGACAGACACTCTAACTTTCTATGATTTGAACCTCTCCTGTGAGTCCAGTTTTAGATTCCGATGCTTCACTTCAGGTTTACTGTATCCCTTGGACCTTCTTATTGACGATGAAGCACGGAAATTGCATCCGTTTTTAATACAAAAGGCACAAAGCCGACTTAAGTACAAGAGGACTGAAACTCTAACTTTCTATGATATTAACCTCTCCTGTGAGTCCAGTTTTAGAATCCGATGCATCACTTCAGGTTTACTGTATCCCTTGGACCTTCGTATTGACGATGAAACGCAGAAATTGCATCCGAATTTAATACAAAACGCACAATGCCGACTTAAGTACAAGAGGACTGACACCCTAACTTTCTATGATTTGAACCTCTCCTGTGAGTCCAGGTTTAGATTCCGATGCTTCACTTCAAGTTTACTGTATACCTAGGACCTTCTTATTGACGATGAAATACAGAAATTGCATCCGAATTTAATACAAAAGGCACAATGCCGACTTAAGTACAAGTGGACTGACACTCTAACTTACTATGATTTGAACCTCTCCTGTGTGTACAGTTTTAGATTCCGATGCTTCACTTCAGGTTTACTGTATCCCTTGGACCTTCCTATTGACGATGAAACACGGAAATTGCATCCGAATTTAATACAAAAGGCACAATGCCGACTTAAGTACAAGATTACTGACACTCTAACTTACTATTATATGGACCTCTCCTGTGAGTCCAGTTTTAGATTCCGATGTTTCACTTCAGGTTTACTGTATCCCTTGGACCTTCTTATTGACGATGAAACACAGAAATTGCATCCGAATTTAATACAATAGGCACAATGCTGACTCAAGTACAACAGGACTGACACTCTAACTTTCTATGATTTGAACCTCTCCTGTGAATCCAGTTTTAGATTCCTATACTTCACTTCAGGTTTACTGTATACCTTGGGCCTTCGTATTGACGATGAAATTACAGAGGTTGCATCCGAATTTAATACAAAAGGCACAATGGAGACTTAAGTACAAGAGGACAGACACGCTAACTTTCCATGATTTGAACCCCTCCTGTTAGTCAGTTTTAGATTCCGATGCTTCACTTCAGAATTACTGTATCCCTTGGACCTCCATAGTAACGATGAAACACAGAAATTGCATCCGAATTTAATACAAAATGCACAATGCCGACTTAAGTACAAGAGGTCTGACACTCTAACTTTCTATGATTTAAACCTCTCCTGTGAGTTGAGTTTTAGATTTCGATGCTTCACTTCAGGTTTACTGAAAACATTGGACCTTCTTATTGACGATGAAACACAGAAATTGCATCCGAATTTAATACAAAAGGCACAATGCCGACTTAAGTACAAGAGGACTGACACTATAACTTTCTGTGATTCAAACCTCTCCTGTGAGACCTGTTTTACATCCGATGCTTCACTTCAGGTTTACTGTATACTCTTGGACCTTCTTATAGACTATGAAACACAGAAATTGCATCCAAATTTAATACAAAAGGGCACAATGCCGACTTATGTACATGAGGACTGACACTCCAAATTTCTATGATTTAAACCGCTCCTGTGAGTCCAGTTTTAGATTCCGATGCTTTCTCTTCAGGTTTTCTATATACCTTGGACCTTCTTATTCACGATGAAGCACAGAAATTGCATCCAAATGTAATACAAAAGGCACAATGCCGACTTAAGTACAAGAGGACAGACACACTAACTTTCTATGACTTTAAACCTCTCCTGTGAATCCAGTTTTGAATTCCGATGCTTCACTTCAGGTTTACTGTATACCTTGGACCTTCTTATTGACGATGAAACACAGAAATTGCATCCGAATTTAACACAAAAGGCACAATGCCGACTTAAGTACAAGAGGACTGACACTCCAATATTATATGATTTGAACCGTTTCCCGTGAGTCCAGTTTTTAGATCCAATGCCTCACATCAGGTTTACTGTATCCCTTGGACCATCTTACTGACGATGAAACACAGAAATTGAATCCGAATTTAATACAAAAGGCACAATGCCGACTTAAGTACAAGAGGACTTACGCTCTAACTTTTCTATGATTTGAACCTCTCCTGTGAGTCCAGTTTAAGATTCCGATGCTTCACTTCAGGTTTACTGTATCCCTTGGAGCTTCTTATTGATGATGAAACACAGAAATTGCATCCGAATTTAATACAAAAGGCACAATGCCGACATAAGTACAAGAGGACCGACACTCTAACCCTCTATGATTTGAACCTCTCCTGTGAGAATAATTTTGGATTCCGATGCTTCACTTCAGATTTACTGTATCCCTTGGACATTCTTATTGACGATGAAACACAGAAATTGCATCCGAATTTAATACAAAAGGGCACAATGCCGACATAAGTACAAGAGGACAGACACTCTAACTCTCTATGGGATTGAACCTCTCCTGAGAGTCCAGTTTTAAATTCCGATACATCACTACAGGTTTACTGTATACCCTTGGACCTTCTTATTGACGACGAAATACAGAAATTTTATCCGAATTTAATACAAAAAGGCACAATGCCGACTTAAGTAAAAGGGGACAGACACTCTAACTTTCTATGATTTGAACGCTCTCCTTTGAGTCCAGTTTTAGATTCCGATGCTGCACTTCAGGTTTACTGTATCCCTTGGAGCTTCTTACTGACGATGAAAACACAGAAATTGCATCCGAAATTCAATTACAAATGGCACAATGCCGACTTAAGTACAAGAGAGGACTGACACTCTAACTTTCTATGATTTGAACCTCTCCTGTGAGACTAATTTTTGGATTCCGATGCTTCACTTCAGGTTTACTGTATCCCTTGGACAATTCTTATTGACGATGATAACACAGAAATTGCATCCGAATTTAATACAAAAGGCACAATGCCGACATAAGTACAAGAGGACCGACACTTTAACTCTCCTATGATTTGAACCTCTCCTGAGAGTCCAGTTTTAAATTCCGATGCTTCACATCAGGTTTACTGTATTCCTTGGACCTTCTTATTAGACGACGAAATACAGAGATTTTATCCGAATTTAATACAAAAGGCACAATGCCGACTTAAGTACAAGGGGACAGACACTCTAACTTTCTATGATTTGAACCTCTTCTGTGAGTCCAGTTTTAGATTCCGATGCTTCACTTCAGGTTTACTGTATCCCTTGGACCTTCTTATTGACGATGAAACACAGAAATTGCATCCGTTTTTTAATACAAAAGGCACAAAGCCGACTTAAGTACAAGAGGACTGAAACTCTAACTTTCTTTGATTTTAACCTCTCCTGTGAGTCCAGTTTTAGAAATCCGATGCTTCACTTCAGGTTTACTGTATCCCTTGGACCTTCTTATTGACGCGATGAAACACAGAAATTGCATCCGAATTTAATACAAAACGCACAATGCCGACTTAAGTACAAGAGGACTGACACCCTAACTTTCTATGATTTGTACCTCTCCTGTGAGTCCAGTTTTAGATTCCGATGCTTCACTTCATGTTTACTGTATACCCTTGGACCTTCTTATTGACGATGAAATACAGAAATTGCATCCGAATTTAATACAAAAGGCACAATGCCGACTTAAGTACAAGGGGACAGACACTCTAACTTTCTATGATTTGAACCTCTCCTGTGTGTACAGTTTTCGATTCCGATGCTTCACCTCAGGTTTACTGTATCCCTTGGACCTTCCTATTGACGATGAAACACGGAAATTGCATCCGAATTTAATACAAAAGGCACAATGCCGACTTAAGTACAAGAGGACTGACACTCTAACTTACTATGATATGAACCTCTCCTGTGAGTCCAGTTTAAATTTCGATGTTTCACTTCAGGTTTTACTGTATCCCTTGGACCTTCTTAATGACGATGAAACACAGAAATTGCTTCCGAATTTAATACAAAAGGCACAATACCGGGCATAAGTACAAGAGGACTGACACTCTAACTTTCTATGATTTGAAAACTCTCCTGCGAGTCCAGTTTTAGATTCCGATGCTTCACTTCAGGTTTACTGTATCCCTTGGACCTTCTTATTGACGATGATACACAGAAATTGCATTAGAATTTAATACAAAAGGCACAATGCCGACTTATGTACATGAGGACTGACACTCTAACTTTCGATGATTTTGAACCTCTCCTGTGAGACTAACTTTGGATTCCGATGCTTCACTTCAGGTTTACTGTTTCCCTTGGACATTCTTATTGACGATGAAACACAGAAATTGCATCCGAATTTAATACAAAAGGCACACAATGCCGACATAAGTACAAGAGGACCGACACTCTAACTATCTACGATTTGAACCTCTCCTGAGAGTCCAGTTTCAATTCCGATGCTTCACTTTGGGTTAACTGTATACCTTGGACCTTCTTATTGACGGACGAAATACAAAAATTTTATCCGAATTTAATACAAAAAGGCACAATGCCGACTTAAGTACAAGGGGACAGACATTCTAACTTTCTATGATTTGAACCTCTCCTGTGAGTCCAGTTTTAGATTCCGATGCTTCACTTCAGGTTTACTGTATACCTTCGGACCTTCTTATTGACGATGAAATACAGAAATTGCATCCGAATTTAATACAAAAGGCACAATGCCGACTTAAGAACAAGTGGACTGACACTCTAACTTTCTATGATTTGAACTTCTCTTGTGTGTACAGATTTAGATTCCGATGCTTCACTTCAGGTTTTACTGTATCCCTTGGACGCTTCCTATTGACGATGAAAACACGGAAATTGCATCCGAATTTAATACAAAAGGCACAATGCCGACTTAAGTACAAGTGGACTGACACTCTAACTTACTATTATATGAAACCTCTCCTGTGAGTCCAGTTTTAGATTCCGATGTTTCACTTCAGGTTTACTGTATCCCTTGGACCTTCTTATTGACGATGAAACACAGAAATTGCATCCCGAATTTAATACAATAGGCACAATGCTGACTTAAGTACAACAGGACTGACACTCTAACTTTCTATGATTTTAACATCTCCTGTGAATCCAGTTTTAGATTCCCATACTTTCACTTCAGGTTTTTTCTGTATACCTTGGACCTTCGTATTGACGATGTGAAATTACAGAAATTGCATCCGAATTTAATACAAAAGGCACAATGGAGACTTAAGTACAAGAGGTCTGACACTCTAACTTGCTATGATTAGAACCTCTCCTGTGAGTCCAGTTTTAGATTCCGATGCTTCACTTCTGGTTTACAGTATCCCTTGGACATTCTTATTGACGATGATACACAGAAATTGCATACGAATTTAATACAAAAGGCACAACGCCGACTTAAGTACAAAGAGGACAGACACACAGACTTTCTATGATTTGAACCCTCTCCTGTGAGTCAGTTTTAGATTCCGATGCTTCACTTCAGAATTAGTGTATCCCTTGGACCTTCTTAGTAACGATGAAACACAGAAATTGCATCCGAATTTAATACAAAAAGGCACAATGCCGACTTAAGTACAAGAGGACTGACACTATAACTCTTCTGTGATTTAAACCTCTCCTGTGGGACATGTTTTACATCCGATGCTTCACTTCAGGTTAACTGTATACCTTGGATCTTCTTATAGACGATGAAACACAGAAATTGCATCCAAATTTAATACAAAAGGCACAATGCCGACTTAAGTACAAGAGGACTGACACTCCAAATTTCTATGATTTAACCGCTCCTGTGAGTCCAGTTTTAGATTCCGATGCTTTCTCTTCAGGTTTTCTGTATACCTTGGACCTTCTTATTCACGATGAAAGCACAGAAATTGCATCCGAATTTAATACAAAAGGCACAATGCCGACTTAAGTACAAGAGGACAGACACACTAAACTTTCTATGACTTAAACCTCTCCTGTGAATCCAGTTTTCTTAAATTCCGATGCTTCACTTCAGGTTACTGTATACCTTGGACCTTCTTGTTGACGATGAAACACAGAAATTGCATCCGAATTTAACACAAAGGCACAATGCCGACTTAAGTACAAGAGGACTGACACTCTAATATTATATGATTTGAACCTTTCCTGTGAGTCCAGATTTAGATCCAATGCTTCACTTCGGGTTTACTGTATCTCCTTGGACCATCTTACTGACGATGAAAACACAGAAATTGCAATCCGAATTTAATACAAAAGGCACAATGCCGACTTAAGTACAAGAGGGACTGACGCTCTAACATTCTATGATTTTAACCTCTCCTGTGAGTCCAGTTTAAGATTCCGATGCTTCACTTCAGGTTTACTGTATCCCTTGGAGCTTCATATTGGCGATGAAACACAGAAATTGGATCCGAATTCAATACAAATGGCACAATGCCGACTTAAGTACAAGAGGACTGACACTCTAACTTTCTATGATTTGAACCTCTCCAGTGAGACTAATTTTTGGATTCCGATGCTTCACTTCAGGTTTACTGTATCCCTTGGACATTCTTATTGACGATGAAACACAGAAATGCATCCGAATTTAACACAAAAGGCACAATGCCGACATAAGTACAAGAGGACCGACACTTTAACTTTCTATGATTTGAACCTCTCCTGAGAGTCCAGTTTTTAAATTCCGATGCTTCACTTCAGGTTTACTGGTATCCCTTGGACCTTCTTATTGACGATGAAACACAGAAATTGCATCCGAATTTTAATACAATAGGCACAATGCTGACTTAAGTACAACAGGACTGACACTCTAACTTTCTATGATTTTAACCTCTCCTGTGAATCCAGTTTTAGATTCCTATACTTCACTTCAGGTTTACTGTATACCTTGGACCTTCGTATTGACGATGAAATTACAGAAATTGCATCCGAATTTATAATACAAAAGGCACAATGGAGACTTAAGTACAAGAGGTCTGACACTGCTAACTTGCTATGATTAGAACCTCTCCTGTGAGTCCAGTTTTTAGATTCCGATGCTTCACTTCTGGTTTACTGTATCCCTTGCACATTCTTATTGACGATGAAACACAGAAATTGCATCCGAATTTAATACAAAAGGCACAACGCCGACTTAAGTACAAGAGGACAGACACACTGACTTTCTATGATTTGAACCTCTCCTGTGAGTCAGTTTAAGATTCCGATACTTCACTTCAGAATTAGTGTATCCCTTGGACCTTCTTAGTAACGATGAAACACAGAAAATTGCATCCGAATTTAATACAAAATGCACAATGCCGACTTAAGCACAAGAGGACTGTCACTCCAAATTTCTATGATTTAACCGCTCCTGTGAGTCCAGTTTTAGATTCCGATGCTTTCTCTTCAGGTTTTCTGTATACCTTGGACATTCTTATTCACGATGAAGCACAGAGAATTGCATCCGAATTTAATACAAAAGGCACAATGCCGACTTAAGAACAAGAGGACAGACATACTAACTTTCTATGACTTAAACCTCTCCTGTGAATCCAGTTTTAAATTCCGATGCTTCAGCTTCAGGTTACTGTATACCTTGGACCTTCTTATTGACGATGAAACACAGAAATTACATCCGAATTTAAGACAAAAGGCACAATGCCGACTTAAGTACAAGAGGGACTGACACTCCAATATTATATGATTTGAACCTTTCCTGTGAGTCTAGTTTCAGATCCAATGCTTCACTTCGGGTTTTACTGTATCCCTTGGACCATTCTTACTGACGATGAAACACAGAAATTGCATCCGAATTTAATACTAAAGGCACAATGCCGACTTAAGTACAAGAGGACTGACGCTCTAACTTTCTATGATTTTAACCTGTCCTGTGAGTCCAGTTTTAAGATTCCAATGCTTCACTTCAGGTTTTACTGTATCCCTTGGAGCTTCTTATTGACGATGAAACACAGAAATTGCATCCGAATTCAATACAAAATGGCACAATGCCGACCTAAGTACAAGAGGACTGACGCTCTAACTTTCTATGATATTAACCTCTCCTGTGAGACTAATTTTGGATTCCGATGCTTCACTTCAGGTTTACTGTATCCCTTGGACATTCTTATTGACGATGAAACACAGAAATTGCATCCGAATTTAATAGAAAAGGCACAATGCCGACTTAAGTACAAGAGGACTGACACTCTAACTTACAATGATATGAACCTCTCCTGTGAGTCCAGTTTTAGATTTCGATGTTTCGCTTCAGGTTTACTGTATCCCTTGGACCTTCTTATTGACGATGAAACACAGAAATTGCATCCGAATTTAATACAAAAGGCACAATGCCGGCTTAAGTACAAGAGGACTGACACTCAAAACTTTCTATGATTTGAACCTCTCCTGCGAGTCCAGTTTTAGACTCCGATGCTTCACTTCAGGTTTACTGTATCCCCTTGGACCTTCTTATTGACGATGAAACACAGAAATTGAGCATTAGAATTTAATACAAAAGGCACAATGCCGACTTATGTACATGAGGACTGACATTCTAACTTTCTATGATCTTGAACCTCTCCTTTGAGTCCAGTTGTAGATTCCAATGCTGCACTTCAGGTTTACTGTATCCCTTGGAGCTCCTTATTGACGATGAAACACAGCATATGCATCCGAATTCAATACAAAAGGCACAATGCCGACCTAAGTACAAGAGGACCGACACTCTAACTCTCTATGATTTGAACCTCTCCTGAGAGTCCAGTTTTTTATTCCGATGCTCCACTTCAGGTTAACTGTATACCTTCGACCTTCTTATTGACGACGAAATACAGAAATTTTATCCGAATTTAATACAAAAGGCACAATGCCAACTTAAGTACAAGGTTACAGACACTCTAACTTTTCTATGATTTGAACCTCTCCTGTGAGTTCAGTTTTGGATTCCGATGCTTCACTTCAGGTTTTACTGTATCCCTTGGACCTTCTTATTGACGGTGAAACACAGAAATTGCATCCGTTTTTAATACAAAAGGCACAAAGCCGACTTAAGTACAAGAGGACTGAAACTCTAACTTTCTATGATATTAACCTCTCCTGTGAGTCCAGTTTTAGAATCCGATGCATCACTTCAGGTTTACTGTATCCCTTGGACCTTCGTATTGACGATGAAACGCAGAAATTGCATCCGAATTTAATCCAAAACGCACAATGCCGACTTAAGTACAAGAGGACTGACACCCTAACATTCTATGATTTGAACCTCTCCTGTGAGTCCAGTTTTAGATTCCGATGCTTCACTTCAGGTTTACTGTATACCTCGGACCTTCTTATTGACGATGAAATACAGAAATTACATCCGAATTTAATACAAAAGGCACAATGCAGACTTAAGTACAAGTGGACTGACACTGTAACTCTCTATGATTTGAACCTCTCCTGCGTGTACAGTTTTAGATTCCGATGCTTCACTTCAGGTTTACTGTATCACTTGGACCTTCCTATTGACGATGAAACACGGAAATTGCATCCGAATTTAATACAAAAGGCACAATGCCGACTTAAGTACAACAGGGCTGACACTCTAACTTTCTATGATTTGAACCTCTCCTGGGAATCCAAGTTTTAGATTCCTATACTTCACTTCAGGTTTACTGTATACCTTGGACCTTGTTTATTGACGATGCAATTACAGAAATTGCATCCGAATTTAATACAAAAGGCACAATGGAGACTTAAGTACAAGAGGTCTGACACTCTAACTTGCTATGATTAGACCCTCTCCTGTGAGTCCCGTTTTAGATTCCGATGCTTCACTTCTGGTTTACTGTATCCCTTGGACCTTCTTATTGACGATGAAACACAGAAATTGCATCCGAATTTAATACAAAAGGCACAATGCCGGCTTAAGTACAAGAGGACTGACACTCAAACTTTCTATGATTTGAACCTCTCCTGCGAGTCCAGTTTTTAGATTCCGATGCTTCACTTCAGGTTTACTGTATCCCTTGGACCTTCTTATTGACGATGAAACACAGAAATTGCATTAGAATTTAATACAAAAGGCACAATGCCGACTTATGTACATGAGGACTGACATTCTAACTTTCTATGATTTGAACCTCTCCTTTGAGTAGAATACTGAAAGTGTTGGCGTTAAGAAAGGTTTGTGTCAGGTGGTTTCCCAGGATGTTGACAGTGGCTAACAAAGAAACAAGAAAAACATC